>NW_016812395.1:358368-438483 GCF_001698545.2 Rhinopithecus bieti | reverse complement strand
CATGTTCTCACTCATAGGTGGGAACTGAACAATGAGATCACCTGGACTCGGGAAGGGGAACATCACACACCGGGGCCTATCATGGGGAGAGGGGAGGGGGGAGGGATTGCATTGGGAGTTATACCTGATATAAATGACGAATTGATGGGTGCTGACGAGTTGATGGGTGCAGCACACCAACATGGCACAAGTATACATATGTAACAAACCTGCACGTTATGCATATGTACCCTAGAACTTAAAGTATAATAATAAAAAAAAGAAGGTTGCATTTAAATGTTCCAAGTATCCATAAATTTGAATTCTGATCATAAATACATCTATTTATTACACCCAAACAAAATATATTATGGGGTACATAAGTTACACATTATTTCTTCACCCTGTCTCCACTCTAAAGATATAGAGCATTATTCCAGTAATGAAAACCTGGGGTATTAGGGATACTCAAAATCAGAGTGGAAAGTGACTAAAAAGGAGAATTTGCCCCAACTGAGGAGAAATGATAAGGGTGTTGACTGAAGATAGAGAAAACTGTGTTCAGGTGGTGATGATTCCCCAAAGATCTTAGGGTATCTCCTAGTATCCTAATTCTGAGCTAAAGTCTGCCTTCATTCATTAATGTTTAAAGCTTAAATTGCAATCCCAGCACTTTGGGAGGCAGAGGCAGGAGGTTCACATGAGCCCAATTTGGGCAACATAGGGAGACCCTGTCTCTAGAAAGGTTAAAAAAAAAATTAGCCAGGTGTGGTGGTATGCACCTGTAGTCCCAGCTACTTGGAAGGCTGAGGTCGGAGGCTGCAGTCAGCCATGATAGCACCACTGCACTCTGGTCTGGGTGATAGAGTAAGTAAATTGAGTAAATAAATAAATAAAGCTCAGAATTACGTGCCCTCCTTAGCTTTCTCAGTTGTTTTATTGGCAAAGTGACAGCTCAGACTGGGCTTACTGGAAATAGACTTCGTAGAAACAGGATTCGTAACACTCAATTAGAGACAAGTATGATGAAAACTTTATGTTGCATCCAATACTGTTGGGATCCTTTTCTACTCTCATTGAGCTTATAGTGTCATTTGAGAATTTAAAAATACATACATTTTTAAAGCCCAGACTAAACCAAGCAACTAAAAGAAGAAAGAAGCTATCATAGACTTCCAGTATTAGAAAAGGCACCTCCCTTGGGATGAGATCCTCCTTAAGTCACCGATAAGAGAACTACTCTTTGGCAGCTTAGCCATTTTTACCCACAATATTTCTGACACCAAAATGTGGGCTTTTTTTTCCCTCCATACCAACCAATTCTCTAATGCAACTGCTACCAACTGGGTGTCCTATGATTAAATTCCAGTCTGATGCTGACTACCCGGGGTTAGCACAGACCCTGCTGCAGATTAAGGGCTCAGCCTCACAAGCCTGCCTCTACTTCCAGTGCCAATTCTAAGTTCTGGGCCTCCCATATTTCTGACCAATTGGCTATAAACTGGGGGTTCCCAGGACCCCCTTCTCAGGTTCCATAATTTGCTAGATGGCACATGCCACTCAGGAAGTCACTTTACTGCTGCCTTCATTTAGTGAAAACTAGCCCCTCTCTGCAATGTTTGAAGTGAATAAAGGGAAGATTTATTGGCAGTTTTTTAACAGATCTCCCACTTCCATTTTCCAGTGTATTCCAGCCACATGCCCACACCAGCTGTGTTTACCTCTGTGATTGCACCTAGTGATAAACCAAGCTGATTTAATTAAAAGTCTGATTACACATACAAGTAAAAACACTCGGTTATTTCCAAAACAGTGGAAAATGTCCTCTGTTGCTCATAAGTACAAATGCCTTTTCGGTATGGCCAAATGGTCATAACATAATAGTGACTATAGTTCTTTAATGAATTTATAGACTAATTATGGGGTTTACACATTTGTCCATTAGCATAACAAAATCTCCTTTAGAAGGAAACAACATTTGTAATTCAAAATGTATACTTGGGTTATCAGACATATGGACCCTTCAGACTTTCTAAGGCACTTGAAAATAAACTGGATGTTAAAGAAATAGCAGTGGGCCGGGTATGGTGGCTCAGGCCTGTCATCCCAACACTTTGGGAGCCCAAGGCAGCTGGATCACCTGAGGTCAGGAGTTCAAGATCAGCCGGACCAACACGGTGAAACCCCATCTCTACTAAAAATACAAAAATTAGGTGGGTATGGTGGCAGGCACCTGCAATTCCAGCTACTCAAAAGGCCGAGGCAGGAGAATCACTTGAACCCGGGAGGTGGAGGTTGCAGTGAGCCCATGCCATTGTACTCTAGCCTGGGTGACAGAGTGAGACTCCATCTCAAAAAAAAAAAAAAAAAAAAGAGAGAGAGAGAGAAGTGTCAGAGGCACTTGAGCCAAAGCAACTCCACCTTGAATAGGTGCTGGGTAAAATGAGTCCAAGACCTACTGGGTTGCATTCCCAGGAGGTTAGACATTCTAAGTCATAGGATGAGATAGGTCAGCACAAGATATGGGTCCTATACATTTTAGGGAGAGATGAGACATCAATCAATACATGTAAGGTGTACATTGATTTGGTCTGGAAAGGCAGGGAAGGCGGTTTCCAGGTCAGAGGTAGATAAGCAACAAATGTTACATACTTATGAATCTCTGATCAGCTTTTCACTGAATAAACAATTTACATGCAAGAGGAGGGTAGAGGAATAATCACTTATGCCTCAGAGTCTGTCTTAGTGAAACAATAGGGCAGAGGAAGCAATCAGATATGAATTTGGCAAAGGTGAACAGAAGAACGGCTTTGATTTCTGTCCTTTGTCCACGAGGAATTTCCTTGTAGGCACATTGCAAGGGAGGTGTGTAGCTTCTTTTATTTTTAAATATTTGTAGCTATCTTATTTAGGAATAAAGTGGGAGGCAGGTTTGCCTGATGCTGTTCCCAGTTTGACTTTTCTTTTTGGCTTAGTGATTTTGGGGCACCCAGATTTATTTTCCTTTTGCAGTCTTTATATTATTCATCACTGTATGTTCAGCCAGCTGTTCATAGTACCTGAAAAATAGCCAACTGCCCCACAAATACAGGTTGAGAAAATGAATAATGATATATAGTTAGCAGCATACCATTCCACAAATGGTAGGGCTTTTGGAAATGAGGGAGGAGTATGTTTGTTTCTATGTAGTAGGATATTGCAGCCCTTGTTGAGGGAAGAAAAAAAAAAAAATAACAGAATGATGAGATCTCACAGTGTGTATATAAAAAAAGAAATTTCTTATTTCTTCTAATTATTCTCCTCATCCCCTTCCTTCTGTACACTTCTTTGGTCTTCAAAGGAGGAAATTAGGAAAAATTGCCTGCAACAGAGGGAATAGCAGGGACTCTGAGGCCAAGCACACCGAGTTTGGATGTAATTGCCTGAAGTGTGTTTTCAATCCAAACTGTACAGATGAGAGAAAGGAGCACAGCTGTACAGGGGAGGGGAGGGAGAGACAGCTGGAAATAAGTGCCATGACATCAAGAGTGGAGGTACCCAATTGGGACATTGTTGGCTTCCTTTAGAATTGGCGGAAGTATCTTTTCTCTGCTTTAATCCTTACTATTTTATCCCCAAAAACAGACATACCAATCACACGCTCTCTATAAAAGTAAAATTCTTCAAAAACATGTATTGAAAATGAAAATCCCCCACCAAGCACTCCCAAGAGATAACCACTGTTACCCATATGGTGTATATTCTTTGACATCTTGCTGCTTTATGATTTAAGAGCTTAACTATGTGGTATTTGAGCTAGACAAAATAATAATAGTTCATCATTGTGGTAGGCTAAAGAATGGCCTCCCAAAAGATATCCCTGGGATCTGTAAATATTACCTTATGTGGCAAAAGAGAGGACACTTGCAGATGCAATTAAGTTAAAGATTTTGAAATGGGAGATGACTCTGGAGAGTCCTAGTGGGCCTTCGGTGCAATTGCTAGTGTACTTTTAAGAGAGAGGCTGAGGGAGATTTGATACATAAGAGAAGGGAGGGCAATAGGACCATGGAGGAAGAGCCAGGAGGAAGTTGGCCATAAACTGGCTGTTACCAGAAAGTGGAAGAGGCAAGGGCCTGATTCTCCCTGAGAGTTCAATGGGAATATGGCCCTGTTAACACCTTGATTCTAGTCTAGTGGGTATACTGTTAGCGGAAGCAGGCTCTCGGGAGATAAACACCTTTGTGGCTGAGTCTATAACACTAAAAGACCACAGACGTGTGTGTGTGTGACATTCGTTATGTTTTGCCTCTTAGAAGAGCTACAGTTGTCCTCTCCTAAGCCAGCCTACCTTGGTTCATTCTCTGGGTCCACCATTTTCTACAATACCTAACTTATTCTTAAAGATCCCCCAACTCACACAACAAAATATTTTAAGTCTTAATGACTCCTGGTTGTCACAATTGAGAAAACAAGGTAACTATCCAGAAACTCATGCAAGGGTTTTAAGAATTATGAGGTATTTTTTTTTTTTTAATGTTTTAAAAGCCAGTTTGGGTTAACAAAATTATAGCCAGAGAAAAACAGAAGTTACTTTTCTGGATAAGGGTCAGGAGCACAGAATTTGCAAAATCTTATGAAAATCTTTCAGGTCTATGCCTGTTGCCTCATTCACTTAGGCTAGGACTATGGGTTATGTACCAGCTGTAGAGAAAGGTACATGTGCATGTCAGATAATACCCATATAGGCATTTTTTCATTTAGTGACTCAGAAAGTGTTTCTCTGCCAAGAGTCTCTTCTCCACATCTTAATCTGGACTGATACCTTTCCCCAAGTACAGATTTCCCCATTGTAGGAGATATGGGTTATCTGCGCATAGACAGTTAAAGGTTTTTTGTTTTTGAGATGGAGTGTCACTCCGTCACCAGGCTGGAGTGCAGTGGCATGATCTCAGCTTGCTGCAACCTCCAACTCCTGGGTTCAAGTGATTCTCCTGCCTCAACTTCCTGAGTAGCTGGGATTACAGGCATGCATCACCATGCCCAGCTAATTTTTGTAGTTTTAGTAGAGACGGGTTTCACCATATTGGCCAGGTCTCAATCTCCTGACCTTGTGATTTGCCTACCTTGGCCTCCCAAAGTGCAGGGATTACAGGCGTGAGCCACCACACCTGGCCAAGGGTTAAATTTAATTCATGGATCTATCTCGCTGTTTGAACCTTAGGTAGGGGAAAAAGCTGAGTCTTGCTGCCAATATGTTTTTTTTTCTCTTATTCTTTTGGGCAAGTTGAATTGAAAATCATGATCAAGACAACAAGCTAGGCTCCAAATCTAGTCAAAGCAATACATCTTTTTGGAGCATTTACTATTTATGAAGCCCTACGAAAGGCGTATAAAGTAGCTGAAGACATGAACTTTATACTTAAGGTGCTTAGAATTGGGGGAACAAACAGCTGCTAGGGGAGAGATGTCTCTGTAGGCTTGTTTGGCCAATGGTAGAAGTGAAACTTAAAATGAGTGGCTGAAGGTCAGGGACAACTCAGGAGGAAAGAATGAGGGTAGCATCCCGAGTGGATACAGATGGAGGGAATGGGGTGTGGGCATGCTGTGGTCAGTATTGGGGAAGGACCACTCTGACCAGAACAGGATTTATTTCAGGGAAAAAAAAATTAAAGGGGAAAGTCAAGGACTGCAGTGGGCCAAATTATGGAGGGCCTTGGATGTCAGACAAATGAGTTTGGACTTGATTCTTGAGTTGTCATGATCCACTGAAGTGTTTTGGATCAGCAGAGCGACATAACAAAAAGGCACTTTCAGAAGATTAAGTTGGTACTGATGTGCACAGTGGATTGGAGGAGGTGAAACTGGAAGCAGAGAGGCAAGGTAGGAGGCTGTGACAGCCATGCAGACATGAAATAATGATGGCGGCATGAGAGAAACGAAGCCCTGGGAAAAGACTGTGACAGGATTGACAAGACTCAGTAAGCGACTGAACTAGGGGAGAAAGAAAAATGAGGTTTTGATTCTGGGTGGCTCGGTTTCTCTCAATTGAATGAGAATAAGGAAACGGGGCAGGGAAGACTGTATGTGGAATAAAATGATGAACTATTTTAGAGAAGTTGGCGTCCATGCATCCACATGAGTGTCCAGCAACCAACTGGACATATAGTACTGAGTTGTGGGTAAGAAGCCAGGGCAGGAAATGCAGGCTCGAGAGTCATCAGAACACAGGCAATAGCTAAGTCGTGAAAATGACCAATGACCCTGAGACAGAGAACTCAGTGCTCACAGACGCTGAGCCCCAAATGGTCACCTAAGCATCAGAAAGGGGCGGGAGGGGATGGGATCCAGTGATGGAGAAAAAGGAGAAGTGGTCAGAAAAGTGTGAGGGCCACATTTATTTACATTAGTCCACAGACTTCAAGGAAACAGAATTTAACAAAAGTAAAGAGTGGTCAAAATGGATAGGCCCTTGGGTAATTTTATATCGCTGCATTGTGTACCCTGAACCTTGACAAATGGCTCACTTTTAACTTCTTTGAATGAGGGGCTGTGCGTTCAGATACAGTTCTGCTCCAGAGTCTCTTTACCATGTTGATCACTTCCCGGCTGCCTCCACTAGAGACGCAGTCAATGTATACTTCGCATAGCTTATTCAACCTAAGAAAGATCAACTTGAGTTGATCTCTCCTCTTCCAACTGCACAATATATGAGGCACCACATAATACTGTTACCAAATATTTACTAAGCAACCCACTATGTGAGAAATTCCATATTAGGGGTTGAACAAACATTGACTTATACTCTCCATTTTAATATAAAGGTTAAACATTACAACTGTTTGAATAAATCAAAGCAGGCTGGCCAAAAAATTCCTCAGTCTAATATACGGAGTTAATGGTGCCAACTTGCTTCCTTTTATAAGCACAAGAGCTTTTTAAAGCTGACTACTCTGGCTACGCCCATTAGGTTACCAGGTCTTCTTGGATTTTGTTGTATGACATCTGGTACTTTACTGCCTTAGAGGCTAAACAGAAATACCATGCGTGCCATTTGCTTTGTCACAGTCTTTCTAAAGGGTTCCCTTTCAACTTGGTCTTTCTCTGTTAGTGGTAATAGTATTTAAGGGTTTCAGATATTGAAAGTCTGGTGTTAACAGATTTTCTTTTGACTTTTAAATAAGTCACACATCCACTACTCAGAGAAGAAGCAGGGGAATATACAACTAGGATTTGTATACTAGCTTTACTTTTGCAAAGTTTTTGAAGTACCTTGTCCCCCAGATGACTGAGTTTTTGAAACAAAGTATAGGCTGGACACCACAATATAACTAGTATCAGGATACTGACAGGGAAAGTCAGGTGCAGATGAATGATAGAGGTGCAGGGTTATACTTTCTACGGCAAGGCTGGTATGTTACTTTAACAAAAAACCCCTATCACAGATCAATGGCTTCTCCAAAGTGGGGGGAAAAAAAAAACCCAGAAATTTTGCATGTTTGAATTTTACAAATTTTGCCTGCTGTACAGGGGGATTTAGCACTAAAACGTACTTTTTTATGGTAGGGGCTTTCAAAATGCTTGTTGCCATTATGTTTAGCCTAAACCTGCCTATTTACATATCTTAAAGGTTTCTCCAAACATAGGGAACCATAACTTAACTAGAGATGTAATTGGACTGTAGCCTACTCTTGTGCCAAGAGTAGTTTTGGCCAGTCAATGGCCAAAGTAGTAGTTTTGGCGAGTCAGTGGAAGCCAATTGTTCAAACTGGGTTCAAGTAAGGCAAATGCCAAGCTGTAACCAATCTGAATGTTTCTGTACCTCACTTATATTTTTTGTATGCCATATTCCTTTCTCTGCTCATAAATCTTGGAACATGAGGTAGCCTTGGAGCCTCTCTGAATCTATTCTGTTTCTGAAACTGCCTGATTTTGGAATCATTCTTTGCTCAGCTAAACTCTGTTAAATTTGTCTAAGGTTTCTCTTTTAACATTGCTATCACAGCCTATATTTTCCCTTCGGCAGGCAGCTTGACTTCATTTACTAGATTTCATCAATAGTTCTCAAATTATCTATAGATGAGATGCATCAGAACCACCTGGTAATCACTTAAAAAATAAATTCCTGGGTCCAATTTCTGGATACTCCAATTCAGTACATCTGGGGCAAGCCCAGGGTGCTTGCAGTTGCATTTTTTCTGCAGGTAATTCTATAAAAAAATCATCTTTGAGAGCTGCTCAGTTCCTTCTAGATGTGTTCGGTGAAGTAAACCAGGCTGTGACCTGGTCTGAGCTTACATTTCCTATATGCTAAGTATAAGCATCATGGTACCAAATCTTGCTCAAATGAAAAAAATGATGGTCCTTCCCTGGTGGGCTGAAACTGAGATACTAAGTTATAAACTTGGAAATCTTGGCCTTTAATCAGAGCTTACAAATTGTAGGGTAAAGATTATCCTCTTGCCCTATGATACCCTTATTTCAGGGACATTTGGAGCACTTGATATTTTTTCTTTATTTCCTCATCAAGTGTTGGGAAGAAGAGATGCCAGGAACACAATGACATGTCCAAGACATGCAAATCAAAATGGAACCCAGGTTTCTTCTTAGTTCAGTTCTTATGAAATACATCACTATGTAATAAAATTAAATCTCTCATGTTGGTATACCAGACCATTTTAATGTTAAAGGGGGAAGTTGATGTACGCTCACAAATTACCACTGCCACCATTTCCTCCCCACCAAAAGAAAAGCCTAAACATCCCCTAAAACTTCCCTACACTCTAAAAATCAGCACATTTCCAAAATAGAATCATACATATTACTCTCAAACTCTATTTTCATTTAAAAGTATATCACTCACACCCCTGTAGTTCAATATATGCCATAACCCATTCTTTGTAACAGCCTCATAACATTCCATATTACAGATATATCATGATTTTTCTATTGTTCCCTTATTGATGGACTCTGTTTTCAGCTTTTAAAAAAATCACCACATACAGTGCTACAATTTTAACACACAAGCTAATTATTTTAGCAGGTATTTTCTAACAGGATTTATCAAAAGGGTGTGAGGATCTTAACTCTTACAACTTTTTTTTTACATATAGAAATTTTTATTTAAATAGAGACGAAGGTCTCACCACGTTGCCTAGACTTGTCTCGACCCCCTAGGCTCAAAGAATCCACCCTCTTTGGCCTCCCAAAGTGTTAGGATTACAGGCGTGAGTCACTGTGTGCAGTGGAGGATCATAACTTTTATTAGATTCAGCTGATTACTTTCTGAAGCGGTTATACCAATTTCACCTTCTCTCTGGCACTACAGTTCCAGTTGCTTCCTCATCCTCATCAGCACTAAGCATTTTTTATCTATGGGAAAAATTAAAACACTTAATTGTTTTAATTTGCATTCCCTTGTGAGTGAAATGTGCCTTTTATGTAAGTTAGTTTTCTTTACATATTCTTTTCTGTAAATGGCCCTCTAGGATAAAATTAAGTTATATTCTTTCTTACACTGTGTACAAAAAAATAATTCCATATAAAGATCTAAACGTAAAAAAGAAAAATTATGCAAAATCAGCAGGAAAACAATCCTAGAATATTTATATAGTTTTGAGTGGGAGCAATATTTGATCTTTTGAATAAGCTAAAACTAAATACCACAAAGAAAGAAAAACTAACGGTAGATTTGAATTATAACCATTAAGATGGTTTCATTGCTCTTTTCCTTACAGAAAAAGTCAAAAGACAAATGACAGATTGGTAAAGAAGCATGTGTTACAGATATGATAACACGAAGGATTAATACCTCTAATACATGGTTCTTTCAAAAACTGGTAAGAAAATGCAAAATTAAAAATAAAAAAAGTGAGCAAAGGATACAAATTCACTGACCTTTTCCCCTCTCTGACACACTGCTTCTGAAGCCACCTGTGTTTAAAATGTAGACCCTGTGCTTGTTTACATCAGATACATCAATGAGTAGGTGTCTCTCCTCCTATATGGCCTTCTCACACCCACCTCCTTTCTCTAGCTGTAGGGCCTCTTGGCACCAGGGTCTGATTTCCTCATGTGGTGTGTTGCCTTTGGCAAATGTCAGGTACCTTCTAATCACAGCTGAGTAGTCCTTTTGACACGTGCCCCCACTGTCCCCTTTCAACTCTGCAGCCAACCTACAGCAGCTCAATGCTTCTTGAAGCCAAAAGCTTATATTCAGAAAGCTCTGTACACAAAGCAAAAGGCCCCGCTGAGCACCACTTCACCAGTTTCAGGTGTGCCCTACAACGGAAGGACACATCTACTTGCAGAATTTAGAAATAAGTTTTGAGAAGGCACCTGTGTAGCCCTTATATCTATGAGAATTGAAAGCAACTACTTGCATACCACACACATAGATGAGGAATGACTGAGACAACCCAAGAGAAAGTGCTTTGCAAAGTCTAAAGTCCTGTATACAACTGACAGTAAGCCATTGGGCCCAGTTTCCCTTAAAACCACACAATTAAAAATAATCAATAAACAACGGGAGCAATCATGTACCCCTCGCTTTCTTTTCCCAAGTTGGAGACTACACTTCTCTCAACAACTCTGATCTGTTCTCACAGCCATGCCCAACAAATTCCTCATCATTCAAGGCCCTGCCTCAAGGATAACATCTTCAGGAAGGCCTCTTCCATCTTAGACTCATCCCCCAATTTTTGGTCATCAGTTCCTTCTGAGTTGTTAGCATTCTGTGCTACCAAGTTATAAAGGAGAACTCCTTTATAACTTCAATCACAGTTGTAATTAATCTGAGTTACCTGGGCTAGAATAGTCTGCTACCTGGGCTACAGTGGAAATTCAGTGAAAGCAAGGATCATGTCCATTTTGTGTAGAGTGCTTAACATGGTTCCTGGTATATATTGGATGATCAATAAACGTTTGTTGAATGAGTAAATAAAAGCCACAGTATCTTATTTACATCATAGCTGTTGTAAGAGTTTATAACTGTTTACTTGTGCATTGTTTGTTTTCCTCATGAAATTATGGGCTTCACAAAACAGGTGCTTTTTTTCTGCCTTAGTGTGAGCCCTTTATATTCCTAATATCTATAACAATTTGGGACATATAGGTACTCAATACAAATTTAACAAGTAAATGAATATAGGCCTCAGTATATGCTGTTGTTGGCGAACAAGAGAACTTTGAGAGCATCATCACCTCCATTTTCAAAACTTCATGACTGAAAATTGTGAGCAACTTCAATCTCCATAGACTTTAAGTGTACCAGTATTTTACATTTTGTTTTTTTTTAGAGACGGAGTCACTCTGTCACCCAGGCTGGAGTGCAGTGGCACAACCATAGCTCACTGCAGCCTTGAACTCCTGGGCTCAAGAGATCCTCTCACCTCTGCCTCTAGAGTAGCTAGGACCACAGGCTTGTGCCACTGTGCCTGGGTTTTATTTTAAAATTGTTTTTGTAGAGACAAGGTCTTGCTGTGTCGCTTATGGCTGGTCTCAAGCAATCTTGGCCTCAAGCAATCCTCCTGGTTCAGCAATCCTCCTGCCTCAGCCTCCCAAAGTGCTGGGATTACATGCATAAGCCACCATGCTTGGCCTATTTATATTATAAAACACGAAAAATTAAAATGTACATAAGAATGAGATAAAATAAATTTTAGATATGTAATGTTTTTTTGACCATTCTACTTTGGAGATAATTTTTTTTTCTGGATGACAGTGGGTACTCTCAGATTTATGCTATGATCTGTCACTAAGCTGCAAATTTAAGATTTTTCAACATTCTTTAACCAAAAGTCTGAGTTTTAAGACAAAAGCCTCTTTAATCAAGGTTCTAGAATTCATGAGAGCAAGAGAGAGGCCAAGAAAAATGACTTGTGATTGAAAATAATTTTATTCAGAAATTCTTTTCTTATAGTTTTCAGGTTGAGGTTACTGGTTAGGGAGATAATGAAGTATATATAGATCACTGGTGATGTCTACTCAAACAGCGAGAAGTTCAAAGTGATGAAAAGTCAGAAAAGATTAAGGAAGAGGAATTTTATCAAGCAGTGGAGTAGCAGTAGAAAGTTTATTATGCAGACAAACTTTCCTCTCAATCCATGCCTCACAGAGGCAAGAAAAAATAGCCCCTAGCCTTCTTTGGCAAATGAAGACGTTTAACCTGGACTAGGTTCTAACGATCGCTATTGTTGTAGTTTTAAAAAGTAATTGATGGCGCAAGAAACTGCTGGCAAATATTTTTTTCAGAAAGTCTTCTTAAAATGGGCTTGTTCAGGCTTGGAAAAATACATGTTTATAGTGGAATACATATGAAAATGTAATGAATTCTCCCTCCAGTCATTTCAAATGCTTTTTTCCTAACTTTTAAATAAAAATCTAAATACAGATTTAATCATACTGTGATATTGAGACCACTGAAGAATATCTATTTGAAAATCCATTTACTCAAATGCATATATCAGCATGATGCAGGGAGGTTCTGGCATTATTCTAAGCTGAAAGGCCTCGAGCCCTGCTCCTCTGTTTCACATCTCTCCAGTATCTATGTGACACTCAGCAAGACAGCCACTTTGGCCATTTAATGCTTCATTGGAATATTCAACAATCTCGTTTTCAGTTAGAAATAAAGGAGGAACATGCTTGTTTTTCTTTTCAGTCATTAGTTTGGCACTGAGTGTTGTATTGTTAAATTTACTAACTTCTGATTCTTATTTGCAATGATTCTAGAATGGTTTTGGCACAAGGCACCACAGAAGCTGAAATTCTTGCTATAGGGTTCATTTAAAAAAAACTTTTTGAGAATTTACACATGCTTAAAATTACTTTTAATCTGAATATAAAAGTTGTTCATGCTTCATGCAGAAGAATTAGTAAATAGAGGAAAAGGTATAGGGAGAAAGAAAAAAAACCCCTATGTTACAGTGTCACTTGGACATAGTAACCACTTGTTATTTTGTGGCTTTTCCCCCCAGATATAGTTAACTATATCATATAGCGAAACGGAAACTATTGATACCTTTGTATCCTATTTTCTCTTTTTTTATTGTATTGTTGGGGCTCACAGAATACCCCAAAGTATGGTGCTTTGGCATGCTGAGCACTTTTGAATTAAAGGAAATTGGAAGACCTTAGTGGCTGCCTCAGAACCAAGAACTTTCTAACTCTCTCATCTGCAGCTCCCCACTGCCCCCCTTAACCCCCACAGGGAGGGGCTGTCTCTGGAACTTCCCTTATCTGACTCAGAAAACTTCTTCCAAAAGAAGTGCAATTGTCTTGAAATCCTCTCCCCTAGGCATCTCAACTAACCAGGAAGGATTAATCACCAGAGAAAAGGAAAGACTAAAGGTCTTTCTCATCATGCCCAGACAGACTTTGCATCTATTCTTTTGAGGTCTGCTCTGAGAGATTACCTGGGAGAATTTATCTGCATAATAAGAAAACCTTTGTTCACAGGGCAGTTATGCCCCTCACCTTCCTGGGACTTGTCCACAAACTATTGTCTGTTCTTCATCCCATTAGAATCATTTAAAAACTATTATCTGGTCAGGCATGGTGGCTCACGCCTGTAATCCCAGCACTTTGGGAGGCCGAGACAGGTGGATCACCTGAGGTCAGGAGTTCGAGATCAGCCTGGACAACATGGTGAAACCCATCTCTACAAAAAAGTACAAAAATTAGCTGGGTGTGGTGGCAGGCGCCTATAATTCCAGCTACTCGGGAGGCTGAGGCAGGAGAATCACTTGAACCCAGGAGGCAGAGGTTTCGGGGAGCTGAGATTGCACCATTGCACTCCAGCCTGGGAGACAGAGCAAGACTCCGTTTCAAAAAAAAAAGAAAAAAAAGAAAAAGAAGAAAAAGAGGCGAACAAACCTAGCCTTACCTTTAAGGACAGCAGACCACCATATTCTGGGCATGAATTGAACAGCACAACCAAGTCTTCCTGCCCAGCAGTTACTGCTGGGCTTCCCAACCTGTTGAACATTCACATTGTATACTTCGGATTGTGATGCAGACCCTCTAGGTGCAAAGAGTTCCAACATAATACCGTTCTCCTGATNAAAAAAAATAGCCGGGCATGGGGGTGGGCGCCTGTAGTCCCAGCTACTCGGGAGGCTAAGGCAGGAGAATAGCGTGAACCCAGGAGGCAGAGCTTGCAGTGAGCTGAGATTGCACCACTGCATTCCAACCTGGGTGGCAGAGCGAGACTCTGTCTCAAAAAAAAAAAAACCCAACAAAACACAAAACAAAACAAAAAACCTATTATCTATCCTTTGGGCCCATTCAATTCCCCTAAAATTCATTTACTACCCCTTAAAATTTCCTACACTCCCCACTTAACCCCTTCTCTATGCAGAAGAGTGTATGAACTTCTAAACTTCATTGGGGAATTGGGTTATCATTCTCCTGTGATTCCCCTGTGTTTATGCACATTAATACATTTGTATACCTTTTTTTTTCAGCATTTGCCAACCTTCGGAGGGGGAGTGAGAAGTTTACTTCTATAGAATCTTGAGCATTAAAAATTATTTATAGACATTTACAGCAGGCACAAAAGGGTCTATAATTTGGACTATAATTAGCCTTTCTCATTGTTGAACACATAGGTAGCATCCCACATTTTGATACATGAAATAAATTGGTAATAAACATCTTTCCATGCACTCTAAATCTTTGTCTACATTTCAGATAATCCCCTTAGGAAAGCTTTTTAGAAATGAAACTACAGAGAATATTAATACTGCAAATAGCTTACATTTATTGAGTTTATTTGTCCTAGGTTCTGCCTAAGCATTTTACATATACAAACTAATTCAATATTAGTTCAATTTTAGAGATGAGAAAATTGAGGCACAGGGATATTAAGTAACACCTTCCAATTATCACATCACTAGTAAGTGGAAGAACTAGGACATGAAACCAGGCAGGCTGAGGATGGAGCTGGTGGTCCAAACCTGTATTTTGTATGGACTTTCTAACCACATGTGTAGATGTGACCCCAGTGGATCATAAACCTGGGACTTAGAAGGAAGAGACCACCCAATTCTTGGACATCACAGAAAGCAAGGCCCAGAAAGATGAAGTGACTTTACTAAAGTAGCACAGACAGCTAGTAGCAGATCTAGTACTTAACACATCACCTGACTCCTTATCCTGCAATTCAGTAACTTGCTACTACCCTGAGCCATAGTGTCAGCATCACCTGGAAGCCCATTAGAAATGCAGAGTCCCAGGCCCTACCTGGGACTGCAGCTGAATCTGCATTGTCAATAAGATCACCTAATGTTTTATTTGCACATTAAAATTCATTAGCTCTGGCAATATTCTCTGTAAAGTTGATAAAGCTTTGATGATACGTTAATGGAAAATCTGCACATAAGCTGCTCGTATATTTATAGCAAGAAAAAAAGCCCTAATTTTTCAGAGTTGAAGTTTATATTAAATTGAGCCATCTGAAATTACTGTTATTTTAAGATTTAAAAACTGTCATGTACTGGCAATTTATTGTGGTTCAACTTCAGTGGCTACAGGAGTAACGATAACAAAACTTCTGTGTGTCTGTTAATCTCTGTAGACACTGGACTTGAAGAATAAGATGAAGTTCCTTCCCCCAAAGAGAGTACAGCTTAGTCATGAAGAATAAACAATTAAACAAAGTACAAAATAATAAGTGCTACTGTAGAGCATTCTGAGTGCTCAGGAGGAAGTTAAGTGATGTTCTGGAAAACAAGAGCGATGGAAGAAAACAGTTACTATCTTCTATTAATGGCAACGAAGATGGGTATGCAAGGCTTAGTCAAATTATTAAATAAATATCCCTGTAAGCCACTCAGCGCCTGATGAAACAAATAGTTTAAGATTATAAAATATAGGAGATGTAAATATAGGCGATATAAATCACTTGGACAGCCTAAGCAAAACAGCTATATGGTTCTTAATGGCGATAGCAGGTAAAGAAAGTTACAGGGCTTAGGACTTATGGTGTGCTATTCTCACCGGCCCCAATTTGGCCATTTCTATTTTTTGAAATCAGCAGATGTGATGTTGGAAAAGAACTGTTTGCTCCTGCTACACTCAACATTCAACACAGAACACTTCTGCTAGCAGATGTAGGGTGGGGGAGGATTCCCCCAGCAAGCAATTCTCTCACACCAGCTGGGTGTCCTATAACTCAATTCAATTCTGACATTAACCAGAACTAGCACCAGATCTCATAGGTTAGTGGCCCAGTCCCACATAACTACCTCCTACTTCACATGCCAATCTCAAGCTCAGGTGTTGGAAATTCTGAGCAAGCAGCTTTAAATTAGGGGTTCCCATAATCCCCTCTCTTGGGTTTGGTCATTTGCTAGGATGGCTCACAGAACTTAGGAAAACACTTATGTTTACCCATTTATTATAAAAGATACAGATACAGAGCCAGATGGAAGAGAGGCAAAGAGCAAGGTAAGTAGGAGGGGTCCCAGAACTTTCAGACCCTCTCTGGGCATACCAACCTCCCGCACTTCCATATGTTCAGCAACCTGGAAGCTCTCTGAACCCTGTCCATTTTGGATTTTTATGAAGAGTTATGAGGGCACAATTGTTTAAATCATTGACCACTGGTGATTAGCTCAATCTGCAGTCCCTTTTACTTCCCTGGAGGTTGGGGGATGGGGCTGAAAGTCCCAGCCCTCTAATCACATGGTGGGTTTCCCTGGCAACCAGTTCCCATCCTAAGGCTATCCAGAAGCCCCCCGTCACCAGTCATCTCATTAGCATACAAAAAGACACATCATTTTGGAGAGTCAAGGATTTTAGGAGCTGTTTGCCAGAAAATGGGGATGAAGACTAAATATATTTATTTCTACTATAAGAATATCATAGTTGATATCTTTAGATTGAGTGAAATGAGTAACTGGGCTTTCCATTAACAATGGGCTTTCCCATTGTCCCATGTAATGAACAGAAAATCTTTGGAGTGATTAATACTTAAAAATACAATGTTTACCAGAAGCTATGTATAATAACTATAAATTATACTGTATGTTCAAGGGCACAAAATTCTTGCTAAGCAGTCACCATAAAAATTATCCATTCTTAGGAAATCATTAAGCATTTGCAATCCTGCTATTATAGAAATGAGACTGGGTGACCATGTTGATTTTGCATCTTTCCACTAGTTGGTTTAGAATACCTAATTTGGGGATAGTTGGTTGAATCTTTGAATTGGCGATAATTCTACTTTACCACTTCATCTAACTATTTTTTTATTAAGATTCCTTTCTTAGAAAGAACCAAGTTACCAATAGTTGGGTCCATGGTGAGCTATTCACCCTGTAATTAAATGCTGTCTATACAAGTTGCATTTGAAGGAAAAAAACAAATGCTTTTCACACACACAAAAGAGGCCAAGATGGTGGCAAGTCTTTTGGCATGCCATGCTTTTTCTTGAGAAACTATGCAGTGTCGTTTCACCCTTGGAGAGTCCCTTCCTTTTTGCTATTTCTCAGCTAGTGCCCATCCTCTCACTTCTTCCACAGCTCCTTAACTCAAGGCTAAGGCTTTAAGCCTTTCTCATAGGGACTACCCGATTTCACACCACCTCTGTCTGAATATTTCCTGCTTTCCCTCAAGCTGGACTGCTGTCTGCGTAGCATGCTGAGCTTGACTCAGAAAATGCCCCCATTCTGACGACTCTTCAAACCACATAGCACTCTATTTGATCAACTCTCTGTGTTTGAATTTTTATTGTTGCCTTATTTTAAAGGAAGCCTGACTGTACTCTCCAGGACCATTCTGTTTCTGTGGTACTTGGAATTTGTATGGGCATATGAGTAGGGGAACCAAGTATAGTAATTGCAAGCACATTTTCTTCTTATTGAATCACGGCATCTAAAGAGATAGAAAAAGATGAGTTAAAGGAAGAACACGACCAATGAAGTTCTGAAAGATACACTGGAAGTTCTTTGGTTTGTAAAAATTAGTCAAAAACTAGAGAGGATGTTAGGCTCAAAATGAATGATTGAAGAGTGATCTATAATGTCAGATGACTTCCTGTCTATTCCTTAGAGGATAAAGCAGCAATGACAAAAAGGCAAGGGTCGCTTCTCTAAATTTGGTAAAAGGTAATGGCTAAGAAATGTATTGACCAGCTGGTGCCCATTCTAGGCTAGCCAGGAAACAGCAGTTTTGCCTCAGAGATCTCCTCCCCCAAGCAGAATGCCGGTCCAGTCACTTTTAGGAGCCTGTATAAATAAAATATCTGAGACCAAATTTGGGTAATGGTGCGAGTGATACCCAAAACATATTGAACAGGGAGAAATCAGCAGGAGGGTGGGAATATCGCCCTTAAGCACATACAGGTGGCAGCTGTGGGATCCCCACATTTCTCCGAAAGCCATAAGGGCAAATGGTTCCTGTTTTTCACTGCTTGTCATTGATGAAATCCAGTGTGATAAAACTGCCTGCAGGTGTCAGCAATTCAATTCCTAGTTTGTTAGTTTCCTGCCCCCCATTGCTTCCTTGCTCTCATTCCTTCCTCCTCTTCCTCCCTCCTTTTTCCTTTGAAAGTCTTTACTGAATATGCCAAACATTATTTGGGGACTGTAAGAATATAGACAAGAAGATACGACATCTTACTCTCAGCTTACTTATTTCCTGAAAGATAGGACATCCACATACAACTGTAATACCGACCTGCACGTGCTTAGTGTTATAAACGACAGAGTGGCATGGGCTCTCAGAGGAGGGCGTGGTCACGGCTGATGGTGGAATCTGGGAACTCACGCTGGAGGAGGTACGAGTTTGAAATGGTTTGATAAAGGTGGGCAGATGTGGAGGAACACACACAGAATAGACAAAGGACAGAGGAAGAAAGCTGTAGGTGATTTTGAGACATTTCACAGTGATAAGCAAAAGGAAATTGAACACTGTCTGGACCAGAGCAGTAGGAACCAAGCGTGAGTGACGACTGTTCCATCGATCCATAGGCTCCAGCCATGTCACCCTGCTGCTTGTCCTCAACAGTTCTCAAATTTTAGCTTCTGTCACCTGGTGGGCTTGTTAAACCCAACTGCTGGGCCCCACCCCCAGAACTCCTGATTTGGGAGTGGGAGGTGGCCTGAGAAGTTTTAGTTTCTCACAAGTGCCCAGGTGGTGCTGATGTTGCTGGTCTGAGACCTGCTGTCCAGCCACATGCCACACGAGCTTCCACCTCATGTGCTGTTTCCCATGCGTGGAGGTTTCTACCCTCAGATCTTCACATAATTAGGAGTCTCACTTTATTCTTCTCATCTCCTCTCCTGACACTCTATCGCCTTTCTACATTTTATCTCCGTTCGGAGTCCTTATCAGAACTCGCTACTACGGCATATTAATTTTCTGTCATTCCATTAGAATATAAACTTCACCAGACACTTTGTTTTATTCACTAGGACTTAAAGAAATGCTGTATTCTTAGAACCTACAGTGCTATATGCCTGGGCCTTAAAATGGACACATGGTAGGCACTCAATGAATAGTGCTGACAGTACACAAAGTATTGCCTTGGAAAGGAGGGGTGGGATCAGGAACCTGTAGAGTTGGTGGTAGGAAGGATGGAAGCTGAGATAACTCAGGTCAAATGCTGCATCCATTTTTTTTTTTTTGAGACAGGTTGTCACCCAGGCTGGAGTGCAGTGGCGCCCTCTGTCACACAGGCTGGAGTGCAGTGGTGCCCTCTGTCACCCAGGCTGGAGTGCAGTGGCACCTTCTGTCACACAGGCTAGAGTGCAGTGGTGCCATCATGGCTCACTGCAGCTTCATTCTCCTGGGCTCAAGTGATCCTCCCACCTTGGTGTCCCTATAAGTACTGGCATTACAAGTGTGAGCCACCAGCCTCCCTCTTATCAAGAAAGATACATTTATTTGCTCTTATTGTGAAAGGTGTGGTGTCAGGCATTGGGAGGAAGAGAGGGTACAGGTGTGTGTGTCGGTGCTTGAAGTAGTTGGAGAGTTTTTAGAATGGTAGTGTGGACGGTGCATGACCTCAGCAAACCAGGGCCCCATGGAAAAAGAAAAAGAAAACCCTTATTTTAGGCAGAGAAAAAGAAAGCAGACTAAATTTCTCTCCAAAACACTGAAGTAATTTTTTCTGTCAGATATTACATTAAGATGTAAGATATTACATTAAGAAGATTTCTGTCAGATATTACATTAAAATGACTTACATTTTCCTTTGCTTCCACAAAGAGGTCTGAAAACTTAGGGAGAACTGGACTCCCTCATATGTATCCTTTTTTCTGCCCTGTAAGTCGAGGGCTTAGAATATTTTTTTCTGCAGCAAATTTTTAACTACTCCAAATACTTTGCTATAGAGACTCATCCCAAATGCCTCCAACCTTCAATATGTTTAGCAGTTTTGATGCCAAATATATTGCTATCACATCATCAGACATCCCATGCAAACATGATGGAGAGGTTATAATAAGACCCCAATCATCACATTATAAATCTTGTGTTCTCATTACAGTCACAAAATCAGAAAAAGGAACTTAGTTGATATGTTGGTGATTCATGAATTAGTCTGGTAAGATAAAGACATTCTGAAAGGGAGATAGGGGAAATGAAAATATGACCAATGAGGTCACATGTGCAAACGGTTCCAGCTTCTGTAAGTGCAAACATAGACCAGGGTTCTCATCTAGTGATAAAGAGTGTGGTACCCTAGAACTTTCATCTTTTATCAGTTGCTGAGATTGAAATGCTATAAAAATACATGAAGTGTGTGTTAAGAAAACAAAGGTAGAAAAAAGCAGGAAGAATGTTTTGACCTAATATACTTGCATTTTTATTGGTTTTAAATACTTGTTTCATTTTTTTTAATCTCTCCTTTTCAGTTTAGACTGTGGATTAAAACATAAGCCCTTGGGAGACACAGACTGTCGTTTCCTCTGCAAGACCCTGCCTGGTACAGCTACTTTGAAGATTCTTAACCATCCCTGGGGATAAGAAATGACAGGATGTGATAATTGCTACTTTCCTGGTATTGGGTAAGTGTTTGTGGAATGAGGAAGGATGAAGGAACTGGGAAGATGGATGAGGTGATGGCACCTCCAGTTTTTTGATAACTTAATGAGGAAGAGAATAGACCCATTCATTTGGCTAAGAAGACACTAAGACATTTTCAGTCTTTTACTTAATTCCTTAGAAGATAGAAGGTAATGAAAAAATTATCGACTTTGTGACAGGACGTGTCTACATGAGAGACTTTCCCACTAATAGCATAAATTACCTAATACCTTGTATTGTATTCTGATTTGCAAAGTACTATATGATCTTATTAAATGTTAGAGAAATACAAATTAGTGGCAGCCTTTTTCTTTTCTTTCTTCTATTGTTACTATATTTCTGCCCTCTTTCCTTTTAGAGCTCCAGAAATTGCTCTTCCTTTCTCAATGATGGCTGAGGGAACTTTCTCTTAAAAATTGAATCAACTAAGTTCTTGGCTAAAGTTGTTCATGAGCATGCCGTCACCTTTGGGAGAAATCAGAAGCATATGTTACGGGACCTCATCTTCCTCTGCAGCCTTCCCTCCCCTTTCCCTCCAGGGGCACATTCCAGGTAATTGTCTTCAAAAATGATCCTGGAGAAAACCCATGGAGCTGGGTTTATGATTCCTTTATGGGCTCATCATCCTTATCATCAGCTGGCCCCTCAGAGATGCTGGTGATCCCTCGGAGGGTCCCAAGTCATCTCCCCTCTCTTTTCATAGGACCAGGACCCACCTCCTACTTTACAGAGAATGGTGAGGCCAGCCAGCTTTCAGTGTCTGTGGAGACCTGACTCCATCACTTTCCTGTGGTCTCTCCTTTATCACTGGTCTTTCCCTTTCCTTATTTCTACCACCTGGTGTAAAATATGAGCATATCTTTCCTATCTTAAGGAGTAAAAGCAAAATGGCAAAATACTCCTTTAAATCTATCACCTCCTCACACTGCCCTCACCCCCACTTCATGGACAAGCTTCTTGAAATTATGGTCTCCTTTCACTGCTAATTTTGTGACATCCCATTCCCTTCTCAACCTACCTGCTCTAGTTTCCATTCACCACTCCACCAAAAGCACCTTTGATGATACGAATGATGTCCTGAATGGCCTACCCAATGGATACGACTCTGCAGCACTTGATATGACTAATCTCTCCCTTCTTGGATCTCTTATTTTCCTTTAACTGACATCTCCTGTGTTTCTTACTCTGTTTCTAGACCTTTCTGCTACTTTCTTCTCTGCCTTTCCCCTCCTGCTCTATTGAATCTTTGGTCCTCTTTTCATGTAATGAGTTCTTCCAGGGTACTCCATCCTATACCAAAGGTTTCAAGAAATTCTATTAACATATTGACACATCAGTTTCTGGAATCTATTTCATAGCCTAGAGGTCTCTCTTGAGCTTCAGACCCATCTATCCAACTGGGCACTTTATAGGCACCTCAAATACATATCCAAAAAAGTGCTTATCTTCTCTGCAAAGAGCTCAGTCTACTTACTCGATTCTGAGATTCAATTTACACTATTCCCTCTGTGAAATAGTGGAAAAATTGTGAAAATTCTACCTCCTAAATATTTGATTGGTTCCCTCCTTTCCCTTGCGGTGTCACTGCCATTAACCAGGCCCTACCTCATATTACTAAGGTCACCATAACATCCCAGTCATCTTGACACCAGTCTTTAGCCCTCTAGTCTTCCCATTTCAATGATGGCAGAGGGAACTTTCTCTTAAAAATTGAATCAACTAAATTATCTGCTTAAAATTGTTCATGAGCATGCTGTTGACTTTGGGAGAAATCTGAACCATGTGTTATGGGACCTCACCTACCTCTGCAGCCTTCCCTCCCTGCTCCTGACTTCCTCAGAGAAGGATGCCTTCTATTATAACCATACTCAATTGCCCTGATTTTCTAGACTTGACCAAGCTCTCTCACCTGTAGTTCTTTGAACCAATATATTCCCTGTGTCTGGAAAGCCTTAACCTAATTTCTAGTTGTTCTTGATGACTGAGATCAGGACCATGTCCTTTCAGTACCAGCCATTTAAAAGAAAAAGTCAAAATATCTTGCATATTTAATAAACCACTCAAATTTTTTTTCCTTTGAAATCGTCACATCTAAGATGACTTCTCTAGCCTTCTGTCCACTCTTCAGTCTGGGTTAGGTGACCCTCTCCTGCACTCACTTGATATCTGGTATCAAGAGTTTTCTCTGGAGGCACAAGGATCCCAGGGTTGGAACTGTTTACCTGCCTAAGTTACTCATTATGCTGTGCACATGGGCTGCTCTTTCATCTCTGTAGTCCTAGACTAGCAGCCGGCCAGACACCCTGTAAATATTTATAGATATGAAATGAAATCCTCCCTTGTTAAACACTTCTCAGCCTTGACAAATCACTTTACTTCATTCACAGTGACTCTAGAGAATAGGAAAGGGTAGGAAGATTTCTGGAGCCACCAAAGGTGGTGTTGTCAACTGTAAAGGATGCTGTGAACTCAGGTGGCCTGGGTTTTAGTCTTAACTCTAATGCTAGCTCTGCCAATCCTTTTACCTTTATGGAGTTCTGCTTCCTCATATATTATACAAAGGGATTGATACTTTTTTTGTCCCTTCCAGTCCTGACATTCTATGACTTTAAAAAATGCCATTTATAGAAGAAAAATGCACACTTTTAATTAGCTGGAAGTTCAAAATTCTAAACATCCACTTGGAGAGACTGTTCTTTCAAAAAAACAACAAGTGGAAGGGTAGTCATTGGTTATCACTCAGAGAGACTGCTGTAGTTATCTCTAATATGTTCTCCTGGATCTGGCCCCCTGGCTAAAGGCTATATTTCACAGCCTCCCTTGCAGCTAGGGCTGTCTAGTTGATTCTGGCCTGCAGGAAATGATGTTTGAATTTCTGGTCTGTGGCATTACAGGAGAGTGACTTTTCTTTCCACTTTCCTGCTGGCTGGACTGTGAGAAATGGAAGACTCCTCCTTTGGAAGTTGAATGTTGAGTATGGCAGAGCTACAAGACAGAAACAGCCTGGTTCTCTGGCACCAACAACCAGCTATAGCTGTTCTGGAGTTTTACATGAGAGAGAAATGGATTTCTTGTTTAAGCCATGGAGGTTTAGGATTCTTTGTCATCGCAAATCTAAGAAACAAACAAACAGAAAATACAGAACAAAACAAAACAAAACAACCCAATAGTATCCTTACTAAAATTGATACTAAAATGTTTTACTATTTTCAAAGTACACTGGGGAAAAAAAAGAACAAAGGTTTATAATTATGTTGAAGAAAAACTCTTAGAAGTTTGCTTCAACTTTTCATAAAATAATCTTTTAGGAAATTTACAACGCTACCCAGCACAAGATCCTAAAGCGTTGTATTCCGCATTCCACTGTATCATAAAGAAGTTAATGCCTAGAAGCAGGTTGAGAAGCCATTAATCTAGCAAAGCAAATTCTAATCCAATAAACCAGTTATCTACTGATTGATCATAATGAAAACTCTAAAACAAGTCACCAAAAGCATTTTTCTTTTCTGTTCATTCATTCCATTTACAAAGACAAAAAAATAATGCTTTTGTAGCTCACACAATATAGGCTGTGAAGTTATGAAACATTAACACCCTTTGCTGCTTTTCAGGGGTTGGAAGTGATTATGCTTAATGGTATTACCCAGAAAGTACCTTGATGCTATAAAATAAAGGGTCCATTATAAGATTGGGCTTCAAGGAGAGTGGAGCCCAGAAGCATTTGAAACAATCCTCCTTCCATTAGCTCAGTGGGCAGAGGAAATGCTAACCCCCATGGGGTACTGTCTATCTGTGAATTTGGGTCAGAGGGATAGAGGACTGCAGTATTGTATGTCTTTAACAAGCAAAGCAGGAGACCCCAATACGCAGAACATACTGCAGGGAAGAAAGCTTTGGATATAATGAGCTGATAAACAATCAGCACTTAGGGGCTGTACTTTGAGCTAGTAGATAAGGAAAACTAAAAATATTCTACCATTAACAGGGGGCAAGAGCTAGAAGGAAGTTCCAGAAGACACTGGAGAACTACTTCACTGACTACACACTAACTTACGGGGAAACGTTCATAACCAACCTTGGAACCAAGGACACGTCCTTTATAGTTCCTAATGCCCCCAAATGTAGAGCACATATTTCAGCCTATCATTCATGAGCTGACATGGTCCTTTCCTGCTTTAGGCTCTTACTATGAATGGGGCCTGCTTGCTTTGTTTATTCAATGTGTGCAATGCTGAATGAAGCTCTCTACTTCACTGATCTGACTAGATCTGGTTTCAGGGCTGAGGATACATTAGAGAGGGGCAGGAAAACCAGAGTTTGATGATAGAGGCCTTAAAAGCCATGCAGAGGATTCTGCCTTTGATGTAGTTGACAATGGGGAGCCAAAGTAGGTCTTTGAGCAAGGGAGTGACATGATAAAAGTCTTATTTTAATAAGCTCATCAGTATAAGAAAGGATTAGAGAATGGCAGATCAGTTAGGAGAAAACTACCTTAACCTAGACTGAGATTAAAACAAAAAGTCCTATATGTGGCTGGTGGTCTTTACAAGGGAGAGGAGAGTACAAATGGGATATTTTTTATAGGAACAGAAGGAACTAGAGATGCATTTCTCCCTTAGGAGTGAGACAAGAGGCATATTTGAAGACATGGAATAAAACTCATTCAGGATGCAAACTTAGTGAAGAATATAAAAAGTCAAATCAACAATTTACCATCAAATCAGGACCCTTCTCAGCTGGGAAGGAGGTACTGCTGATGGCTACACCAGAACAGCACGTGCAAACTGAGACAATCCCTGGCAACCCCGGGCCAGTCCTGGGAAAAGGGGGACTTATGTCCTTCAAATCTGAAAAGATCCTTAACTACCAGTGTAGAAGGCAACTCAGATTCACATGATTGGCTCTGATTTCTTGTGCTCTAGACCTAGGTTTCTAAAGCTCAGAGAACATTCAAAGGAAGCCAACATCAGGACATAAAAGAACAAAAAACTGCTCTTGAGAGAAAGGTGGGGGAATAGCCAGAGAGGTAGGGTAGAAAACAAGTATGATGTCTCTGGGGTTGAAACTGCTCTACTGAGTCACTATTTCTCACAATGCTTTTGTCTTCAGTATGGCACATCCAATGTGCAGTCTCTTTGCTTATAGGATTTCAAGGACCAAACTACTTTTTTTCTTTTTTCTTGAGATGGAGTCTTGCTGTGTTGCCCAGGCTGGAGTGCAATGACATGATCTTGGCTCACTGCAACTGCCACCTCCCGGGTTCAAGTGATTCTCCTGCCACAGCCTCCTGAGTAGCGGGGACTACAGGTGCACGCTACCATGCCCGGCTAATTTTTGTATTTTTAGTAGAGACAGGGTTTTGCCATGTTGGCCAGGATGGTCTCGAACTCTTGACCTCAGGTGATTCACCCGCCTCAGCCTCCAAAAGTGCTGGGATTACAGACGTGAGCCACCATGCCTGGCCCCAAACTACCTTTCAAAAAAAATCTTACTTCAAGTCTACTTCTGTGAATAGTCATATCCTGTTTCCATGGATGACTATTGACTTGTGGACAAATAACCATAAGTGGGTGATACCCAGCTCTGCTCATACATATGGTCATGGGAAAAAAGCATATGCCATTCATCAAAGTGGCTTCCCTGAGACACAAAGAAGAAGGGGAAGAAACTCTCCCAAGACCTAAGAGACATCTTCGATAAATGCAGGGCTGTCGTGAGAAAAAAGGAGTCCATGGAATTTTGCAAGCAGATGCAGTACAAGTAGATTAATACGAGTGCATTACTTAGTTCCAAGAAGCCGTCATGATGGTAGGCCGCCAGTTCTCTCTGCACCCTCAGCCTACATATAGCAGGGCTAGATAATCAGAATTGGCAAAGACATAGAAAGGATGTTCACCTCTCCTTCTTGGTTCAGTGAGCTCTTCTGCCAGCCCTCAGGAATCTGCTCATCCCGTACAGCAGGGGTCCCAAAACCCCTGGCCACAGACCGATTCCAGTTGGTGGCCTGTTAGAAACCGGGTCACACAGCAGGAGGTGAGTAGCAGGCTATCCAGCAAAGCTTCATCTGTATTTGCAGCTGCTCCCCATTGCTTGCATTTCCACCTGAGCTCTGCCTCCTGTCGATTACCAGCAGCATTAGATTCTCACAGGAGCGAGAATCCTATGGTGAACTGCCCACGTGAGGGATCTAGGTTGCATGCTCCTTATAAAAATCTAATGCCTGATGATCTGTCACTGTCTCCCATCAGCCCCAGATGGGTCTGCCTAGTTGCAGGAAAACAAGCTCAGGGCTTCCACTGATTGTTTGTTATGGGGAGTCCTATAATTATTTCATTACCTATTACAATATAATAACAATAGAAATAAAGTGTGCAATAAATGTAATGCGCTTGAATCATTCTGAAACCACCCCCCGCCACTGTCCGTAGAAAAATTATCTTCCACAAAACCAGTCCCTGGTGCCAAAAATGTCGGGGACTGTTACCATACAGCACTTACACATTATATAGTAATTTGATGTGTGGGCAATTTTCTCTACTATATGGCAAGCTATCAGAGGGAATTCACTCTGTTGGTCAAGTTCTCAGCACACAATGGGCATCCAAATACTTGCATGAACAAAGGCACACGATCACAGCTACTTTCTGTGCTACTTTTGTTTTCTGTGTGAGTGTGTGTGTGTGACAATAGAAAGTTCTTTCATCTTCTGTTTTCTGTCCCTTATGGGCCGTGCATGCTTTCCTAATAATGATTCGCTATCGGTTACTCATCATCACCCTAGAGAAGGTAACCAAGATTAAACCTCCAATTTTACCTATATAATCTCTTTTCCTTTATTGTTCTGAAACTATCAGTTTCCCAAACAAGATTAAATCTTCCAGTTTTTCTTAAAAGCAATTCTCTATGCCTGAATAAGTAGCAGAGTGAGAAGTACAGTGGTGGAGTCAGGTAGAGCTGGGTGAGAATCTCAAGTGTGTTCTTGAGTTAGTTAGCCCTGAACTTGGGCTACCCAGACTGTACTTCATTTAGCCTATGTGTAAAATGAAGACAACAAATGCATAAAGTTGTTCTTAGAATTAATATTTTTATAAATGTTTATATTAAGTCTTGGTAAGTATTTTACCATCCTGTTAAGTTCTTACTAAGTGCCAAGAACCATGCAATATCCATGCTATTCTTGAATCCTCCCAGCAACTTGGTTAGGAAGGTCTAATATTACCTCCATTGTCCCAGATAAGGAAACTGAGGTTCAAAGAAGTTAAATAACTTGTCTAAGATAACAGAGGTATTAAATGTGGAAAAGCAAAAAATGAGACCCGGGCAGTTAAACTTCAGACTTATGCTACGTTGACACATGAAGAAGGCACTCAATAAGTAGTTTTCAAAAATCATAGCTATGTTAGTTCTACAGTTTTGCCAGAATTTATTGTTACTGTCTGAGATCTCTCTTTTACCATTGTTTAAAAAATCTACCCTAATTTTCTGTGATGCAGAAGGTTTTTTTTTTTTTTTTTTTTTTTTTGGTTTCAATATCATAGTATAATAACCAGGTCTGCTTTTGGGAAAACAGGGAGATGAGGGAGAAAGAAAGAACACAGAATGATGTTTGCTTGTACGGGGGTCTCACTTACTGACGGACATTTATTTATCCCCAAAACGTCTGACTTGACATTTGTAACCCCTGAAGCCTTGACATAAAGTACCAATAAATATAATTGAAGTTGTTATTTTCCACTTTGTTTCATTCCTTTTCTATGCATTTAAAGATCTGTCTTGTAAGTGTTTAATATAGTTATCAAAAAAGGCACTAGCTTTTGTCATCAGATTTTTCTTGTAGTCTTTCTTCACTTTTAAGTTTTAATTTTTGTGAGTACATAGTACGTATATACTTCTATATACCTCATATATATTTATGGGGTACATGAGATGTTTTGGCACCGGCATGCAATGTGAAATAAGCATATCATAGAGAATGGGGTATCTATCCCCTCAAACATTTATTCTGTGTGTTACAACAATTCAGTTACACTGTTAGTCATTTCAAAATGTACAATTAGTTTATTATTGACTATAGTTACCCTGTTGTGCAACCAAATAGTAGTTCTTACTCTTTCTAACCTTTTTAAATGACCATTAATCATCCCTGTCTCCCCCTGAATCTCCCACTACCCATTCCAAGGCAATTTTTTTTTTTTCTGAGACACTTACATTTGCCATTTACTAAGCATCTGTTACACACTTGGCACTATCCAATTGTTACTAGTTTATGTCTAAAGAGGACTGGCCTCATTAGCTACTCTCAGGAGGCATGCTGGTCTGCCCTGTGTGTTCTATTTTTTATTCATGCTCAGGGTCCTGTAAATGATAATCACATATTAGATTCTACAAAGACCTAAAAAACATTTTTACATGAATGCAAGAAATAGGGCTGCCCCTTCATTAGTAAGAAAAAAGAGAAAAATTATTAAGGAATAAAATGAAGTGGCTCAGAATAACTTTGGATGGATGAAACCAGCCCAAAAAAAGTGCTAAATACTCTTCTACCATGTCCTCCCATCAGATTCTCGTTCACCAGAAGGCTAAACTTGCAGAAAGTAGTTTTGGAGTAAACAAAGCAAAACATTCTCAAAGCTGAGCAGCATTTCTGTCTTTAGTGATGAGAAAATGATATCTAACGAAGGTAGGTTAAAATTCCCCATTTTTAACAGTGAATATGCTCAGAAATATTTTTGCTTTTAAAGAAGCTCTAGGCTTCTATTGCAATGGTTGAGTGAGACTCACTTCTTTTCATTCTTTCATCTTTTTCTTCCCTCCTACTTTTAGAGATCTGGTAATTTATACACTTGGGATTAACTTATGTAGCAACTGAAGAGAAAATAGCAATTATTACATCCATTGCTGAAAACAGAGAAGGTAATGAAACTTTTTCCTGAAGGGTTCCAGTCGCTACAAATTCTATACGAAAAGGGTGCCACCATTGGCCTCATTTCCTCTACAAAGTGGTGCTTAGGGAAGGGTGCACACCTGCTCAGCTGAAGCAGGCCTGGTAACTTATCACGGAGGAGTGCCACACGCTGAAATAATTATGCACAGAGCCACAGCTGAGTGGAGGAGTGAAGTCCTAGGTCACACAGACGTGTCTAAATCTGTGATATATGTGAGGTCCTAGGTCACACAGACGTGTCTAAATCTGTGATATATGTTTATCATCTGACATGACATCAGCCAGGAGTGTCAGAATTAACTCCCCAATAACCCAAGCCTACGCCATCAGTCTTTAAACACGAGCTTCTTTTTTCCAGATCTCTAAAGGGGTCACAAATTATCGGAGGTAAAGCCGAGATCTTGTATGTCCAGGCCAAAAGGCAGCCCTGGGATGTTAACTCCTTTCTGTTTCCTCCCAGAAATACTGGGGTGGAAAAATCCATGACCACATTACCATCTATAGCCCCTAACTCAACCAGCATCTCCATCCCATCCTGCCTCCCCTAAAACTGACGACATGTTTGAAAAATTTCCTCTGTAAGCACTGTATTCAGGGGAACCCTAAAGGCAGTGCCAAGATTCTTTGGGAGAGAAAGAGAAATGCAATTCTCTTACCAGGTTCACACTTATAAATTCTTTTACTCTATTTCTAAAAAGGACAACTTGGTTTTAAGACACTGTACACTACCTTGTCATCATCCAGATCTACATGAAAACTTTTCTCAGGTGGTGATCCTGAATGATAGCAGGCTATTTAAAAATATTTAAGACACTGAGTTTACTCCTCTGTAAAAAGGAATTGAACTAGAGGAACTGTTTAAGGTTTTTCTAGCTCTAAAATGCAGGCAAGCCATAATTTCCAGATTCAAAGAACGACCCCCTGCATATGTGAGCAAATCACATGCTGTCTATACCACAGCAAGCCTTCAGGATAATAAGAATGTGCATAGTAACACACGGCTTCCAGCCCTCTGCCTCCTGAAGAAAGGCATATAGAAAGCATGCTAACCTACAGAGGGGGGACAAAACTGATTGTTTTACTCCTATGTTTTTTCCTTCAGAAAAACTACCCATAATTTTACAGTTGACTACTTTTATTCTGCTTATTTTGAGTTGAATCATTTGCATTGCTCAGATTTAAAATCTAATAACCACTCTACAGACTAATAAGCACAGGCTAAAAAAAAAAATCACACTCAGTTCTTAATCACTGATGAATTTCAACCCACTGTTCCTACATACATTTGTAAAGGAAAGGCTTAGTTTTCAGGTCATAATTCATGTGGGACAACAGCATCACCAAGCATCAACCAAGGCAAACACTGCAAACACTGACCATGGCTACTCCAAAGACAGAATCCCATTCAACCTGGGTCCACAGCTGAGGTTGGCAGATGATAAGAAGTATAAAAAGCCAGGCTGGAGCCCACCACATTCTCTCGGTGAGCTACAGCCAAGAGCAGAGAGTACATTTTACATAGGGGACCGAGAAAGTGTGCAGATTCACTCAGAGACCCCCAAGTCAGAAAAAGTGAGGCACACTCTGGAACAAACCAGCCCCCAGATCCAAATCAAAGCTGTGTAGGGCATGAATGTCGCTCCACTTACCCAGCATAGCAGTTGTTATAAAGGTGGCTGTGCCCTGGTTGCAGAATCTTCAAAAAGAGCCAGCAAAGAGGCAGGAAAGCAGCTGCCCAGCCCCTGTGCTTCCCGAGACACTTCATAGTGTTAGGAAGAGAGGAGTTGAAAGTTACTTAAGCAGCCACCCGAGGCTGGAGGTGGCTGGCAGCACCCCCTACACACCACACACGTTCTCTGGGAAGGGGGTGGGCGAGGAAGGCTGAGAGTGAGCAAAATGTGACACTTCTCTCCAGCTACAAGAGAAAAAAAAGTTTAGGCAGCTGAGGAAGGGAAGTTGCTATTACGGCTTGGTCTTGGGACAAGCAGCAGCAGCAGCAGCAGCAGCTGAGCCTGATCTTTAATCAGGTTCCCCTACAAAGGGCTGGGCCTCCCTGGTGCTGACTCACAGCAGGGATTCACTGGGTGCTGCTTCCTTTGGGTGACTCCTCTCTGCTTTTGGTTTGTTTGCTTTCCCAACTTGAGGCCCCTAACTTTTCTGTGCAAGCTTTCTTTCTCTACTACCTTCTTCAGCATGAGGATCCTACCTAATTGCAAACAATTTGTCTGATGGGCTAACCAAGCAGACACGGATCATTCCAAGCTTAATATTTTGATCTCCCATGACAGATTCCTAAATGGATTCCACCTAATGAAATGTACAGTGAATAATCTTGATGAGAATGTGCGCAGGGGTACCTATAGCACCTAGACCCAAACAGCTGGCTTCAGTTCCCTGCTCCTGACTTACAGGAGTGGGCAGTGGCTTTACTCGGCTTCAGGGAGCTCTTGGTACTCATTCTGCATCAGCAGCACCCAGACCTGCTGCTGTTTCAGAGGTTCTCATGGGGAATAGGAGGCCTTCGAGTGCTTTGCCACCTTGGCTGCACATTTAGAATCATTTAGGGAGCCAGACCTTGAAAATAGAAACTGTGGCAGCAGGATCAGTGAGTGGTTTAAAAAGCTCCTCAGGTGATTCCAATATTCAACCACCATGCTGGTCTGGAGCAGGGCTTCTCAGAGCTCCACATGCATAGAAGTCACCTGGGGATCTCATTAAACTGCAGCTCTGATGCAGTAGGTGGCAACAGAGGCCTTAGGGTCTTCCTTCCTTCCCTCCTTCCCTCCTTCCCTCCTTCCCTCCTTCCCTCCTTCCCTCCTTCCTTCCTTCCTTCCTTCCTTCCTTCCTTCCTTCCTTCCTTTTTGACAGAGTTTCGCTCTTGTTACCCAGGCTGGATGGAGTGCCAAGGCCCCATCTCGGCTCACTGCAACCTCCGCCTCCTGGGTTCAAGCGATTCTCCTGCCTCAGCCTCCTGAGTAACTGGGATTACAGGTGCCTGCCATCATGCCTGGCTAAGTTTTGTATTTTTAGCAGAGACGAGGTTTCACCATGTCAGTTAGGCTGGTCTTGAACTCCTGACCTCAGGCAATCTGCTCACCTCGGCCTCCCAAAGTGTTGGGATTATAGGCGTGAGCCACTGCACCTGGCCAAGAGTCTACATTTCTAAAGAAGCTTCCAGGTGATGGTGATGCTGCTGGCTCTTCAGCCACACTTGGAGTAGCAAGACTTCACGTTAGAATGAGGTGTGCTTTTTCTTCCAAGCAAACCTTAGAGAAAACCATTTCCTTTTCTTTTTTCCCCTGTTAATAATGAAAGATTTTCAAAATTATTATTTGCATCCACTTGCTCCTGTTCGAATACGCCACCAAACCCATTACGGGGAATGTGCCTTGCCCTATTAAATAAGCATAGTGTTACCTAGGGTGTCTCCTGTTATCCTCTCTGCCGAGTCCTGGTTGTGATCTAAAAGAGAGAGTGAGCCACTACTTCTTCATCACACTCACAAAACTTTTCAGGTTTCCTGAAGCGTCATGGCCAAGAACTCCTGTACCCTCTAATACTATATAGCCAGAGTCCCTGTTAGAAGAGAGAGCACCCAATCTTTCCCATCTTCTCTACCTGGGGAGTTGAACCAAAACTCCTTTGACAGATTCAATGTCAGGTTCATGACACAGCTGAAATGGTTTTCATTTGAAATGATGCTCTGAAGTTTCCTGCAACTTTCTCAGCATCAGTCTGGTTAATGCCTTGTCTGTGTCCTTCACAAGTCCTGGCATGTCCTCTACTGTAGGAATTACCACATCGAATTTCTTGTCTGGTTTCCTCATGAGGCTGCTTTCTCCTTGAATACAGACCGTATCCTTTTGGTCTTCCTGTGCACTTCCTTATACCTCCTCGAGGGAATACAATGTTTACTGAAGGAGTGATCAACAATGTCTGTTGAATGAACGTTGAACCAGGGAAGAAATTCATTCAACAAATATTAACATAGACGCTTCTATGTCCGGATAGAGGAGAGAGCAACTTGGGAGAAGAGAACACTATGGGCACTTTTGGAGAGTGGAAGTTCCCCAGGTGATCATGTCTGTTTTTGTTTCTTTTTTATGTTGCCTTCTTTCCTGACTTCCTGGCCTTGTACTTTGGTCTTCCTAAACTGGTCAGGCTGCTCTGCAAGACTCACAGCAGTACTCACAGGCCTTTTAGATGAGCCCAGGAAAGCCAATGATCTGTGGAAACAAGAGGTTACTGTGTAAATAAAACACTTCATCTCTGCATTTCGCTATGTCAGAACAATGTATAAATCTGTCATATTATATCACAACATTAAACTAGGAATGTTCAGTCTCTGACTGAGAATTAAACTCATCCTCAAATCATTCTGAAGGATTGGATCCTGCAAGCATGTTCAGCAGAGGCTCTCCAGATGCTGAGACCAAAGGAATCATTTCCTGGACCATCAAAAATGCCAGAAATGCCGGTGACATCCTGTAACCTTCCTAAAAATTTCAGATCAAAGAGAGGTTCTCAAACAATAGAAGCCATTCCTAGCAATCATTCTCTGTTTTACTAAGGACCAGGTTATCTGATCAAACTTCTCTTGGAGTAGATAAGCTCCCATAAAATGAGAGATAAATGGAGTCCATTTAGCAAATGGGAGGAGGAGAGAACAGTTTTATAGATGAATTCAAAGATAAAAGTTCCATTTTTAAGGCATTGAGAGGGAGTGAATTATTAAACCAGTTAGGGATTTGGAGATGGGAAGACAAGAAGTTCTATTTATTGGCTATGCCTTTGTCATAGTTGAGTGGAAGAGTGAACTTTATTAAAAGAAATATTACCATGCACAGAAAGAAATGAAACTACAATTGGGAAAAGAAAATATCATCCTTGATTTGAGTCCGTTGTTGATGATATCATTTTTAGTGTCTCTTCCAGATCTGAAATTCTATGATACCATGGAGGAAGATTTTGCAATTTCTTTTCTCAGGTATATGAGTCAGAGCTACTTAGATTTATGTTGTTAAAGTTATCTGGAGAAGATAAACAGTGTGGTAGCATTTTCTTCAGACAAAAGTTGTACAGACAACCTTCCTGTTGCAGTTCGTGATCATTCCTCAACGTCCTATTTGCATAGACCTTATCACCTGTCACTTCTCTTTTATGGCTTTCTGCCACTATTCCAACAGGTGAGGAAACAGCAAATGTGAAGGTAGGCTACTGCCCTATGCGGTCTTGGCAAGCTTCCCTTAACAACACCTTACTGACTATTCCATCGCAACTGTCTTCGGCACCATCAGCTACCCCATCTCGATCCCGTGTCTTTAGTCTGTCTCTCGTCAGATAGCCACAGTTCTTCCATCCTTAAACACAAGCCGTTTGTCTTATTTTTTCTTTTTCTTTTCCCAGGCTTCTCAGAAGTGCACTCTTGAACCCTGACCATGGCTTTGCCTCCCTACCACCCCGCTGAAACTTTCTCTCAAATATCAGTGGTGATTTCTAAGTGGAAAAATGCTTTGTTCTCACCCCACTCCACATCTGCATGGCTTCTGAGGCTGCTTGCCAGTTGCTGTTTGAAACTCTCTTCTCCCTTGGGCTCCGAGATTCTCTTCTTCTGTTCCTGTCCTTCCTCTCTAATTTCTGTCTGCTTAAATAGTAGACATTTTATGAGGCCTCTGCCTGCCTTCTCCTCTTCTTGATCCATTGCTGCAGATATGGTTTCTGACTTTGTGACACTCAGTGCTGGTGGAGGGGCTGGGTAGATACATAAACTCCTTGTTACATTTGGTGATTCCATTAACCTATAGGAACAAATAGGAGATGCTGTGATAGAAAGTTAAGAGGGCAGGTACGGATTGCATGTGTAGGGTGTTTGGAGGAAGTGGACGTCTAAACCAAGGATGAGAAGAAGCCAGTCATGCGCAGAGGAGGATGGTGGTATACAGAGAGTGAGGGATGGGATGAGACCATTGCAGGCACAGGGAACAGCAGGAGCTGTCTGCCAGTGAATCTCGAAAGGATGAAGAGTGGCATTTGGGCTCCTCAGCTTGGCATTCGAGGCCTCCGAAAACATTTTCATTTTTATCTTCCTCAATATTCTCTAAAGAATCTGTATCCTCTCCACCTGTGTCCTTCCTCTGTGTTTGTTTACAGTGTTTCCTTGATACCAGTGGCCATCTCCATCCAGTCTTCCTGTCTTTATCTGGCCAAATCCTTCCATCCCTGCCAGACCCAGCTCAAGTCAGTCTCTCCCATGAAGCTCTTCCAGTCCATTTCTATCTGCAATGGTCACCCCTTCTCTGAGTGGACAGCATTTATTCATATACACCCTTGTGTTTGACTGTGTTGACACAACTCAGTATTACCATTTATGAAAAACTCCTCCATGCCAAGCACTGGATTATGTCCGTCTTTGTACTCCACAGTGCCTGGGGCAGTGCTGGGTCCTTTGTACTCTACAGTCCTTTGTACTCCACAGTGCCTGGGGCAGACATCTGCTAACAAAGCCTTGGCATACCTTTCAGCCCAGAGTTGCTAGGACTTCTTCCCTTTCTGGGAGCTCTCATCCAGAGCCCCGGTCTGCACCTTTGTCTTCAGCCAGCTGTCTCACAAGAAGAGTTCGGCTCACTCTGATGTAAAAGCAATTGGAAGAGTAAGTCTGTTAATGGGCAAGCCAATTATTATACATTTACGTCCTTATAATTAGGTTACGATGAAGTTTTATAGAATTTATAGAGCAAAACTAAAGTACTTTAATTTAGGACGGTGGTATCTACCTGCTGACTCAAAGCAGCAGGAGGCTTCCATCTTCTCTCTGTCCTTGTGAAATGGGAGAGTTCCTTGATCCGTCTCACAGGACATGTGACAGGGGTGTGGCCTGCTTGTTCTGTCACTGCTCCTTAAAACCCTGATGGCAGGGGGAGCACGCAGACGTGCAGGTGCAGGAGCCAGGGCAAGTGCTTTGGCTCTGGCCCCATGGTAGTGTCTAGGGGTGGGTGCCTGTGACCTCAGTGTTACAGCGCTCTCTTAGCCTTGCCATCCCCAGATGGTTTAAGTGTTAACCAGCTCAATGGACCCTCTGACTTTTTGCAAGGGCAGAGGGCCAGTGTGGCAGCTTTCTGTATCCTGAACTCTTACCCAGCGTCCCAGAAGAATTGAGTTATGCATGGGCTTGAAGGATGAATGTAGAGTTTTATTGAGTGGTAGAGGTGGCTCTCAGTGGGATGGATGGGAGCCGGAAGGGGGGATGGAATGGGAAGATGATCTTCCCCTGAAGACACTGGAACAAGACACCCAACAGTGTTCAGATGTTCCTCCTCTCTTTCTCTGCTGAAACGTTCCACTGTTAGTCTGCTTGTCTCATCTCCTCGTCTGCTTGTCTGCTTCTAGAACCTGGGGTTCACGGTTTATATGGGTACAGGATAGGGGCATGGTGGGCAGAAAGGCAACTTTTGGGCCTGCAAACAGGAATGCCTGTCCCCATTTAGGGCCCTGGGTCTCCAGGCTTGAGGATAGGGCCTTTGCTGGGGAACCACCTTCTTCCGGTATTTCCCTGTCTCCTGTCTATATCACTTGTTTTTTCTTCTTTCCCTTCTCCTTTGTCTCACATTCTACCTCCTACTTTCCCATCTTTCCTGATACCTGGTCCCAAGACTCTTATAGAGGAATAAATAGGGAAAACATAATGGATAAAATATCTTAAAATTTTAAAATTGCTTTTAAAATTACTGTATCTAGTGATGAAGGAGAAATACAAAACGAAATTTTTCTAAAGAATTTGCTGACTTTTAGAGACATAATAAAATGACAAAGTCAATAGCTAAAGGAATGTATTTACATTCAAAAGACAATTTTAGGAACTGTGGATCATAATTATATTGAATATAAACGGACAAAATAAACACAGGAATTTTTTTTATGCAAAAGTACCAATTGGAAGAATGGTGTAGCTTGTAGAAATCTTAGACACAAATTAACATTGAAAAACACTCATAGGAGGAGGTGATTAAGTAAGTTTCATAAAGGGCCACATGAGAAAACACATGATGGAGACAGCACAATTATTTAATATAATGTAAAGATTTTATTTGCTGTCAAAGGTCAAATGCTTCTCAAGACTGTAGAAGAAGAATTTACCAGATTCTTTTAAGAACTTGTATTTGTATTTGATCTTGTAAGGAGAGATTTAAGACTTTGAAATAAGCAAACAAACAAACAAAATTACCAAACCTGTTTTTCAATGGAACGCTGGAGTCTATGGAGATTGTCTGCAACTTTGTCTCGACTAGACTATTTTACAGTCCTATAAATTTAAGAAACCAGTTAGAATGTAAGTAATTCTTGCCCATTTTAAATGATTATTGGTTTTTATAGACATCCAAATAACTTCTGACTGGTAGAGGGATGACCTTCCCCCGCTGCCCTATGAAAAAAGTCAGTTTTCCTTCCATTTGTAAAATAATTCCACCATTTCTTTATTCCATATAAATACGCGGTTCTTTGACTTCTCTTTTGAACTAGTAGTAACATCTTCCCCAGTTATCTCATTTAATTAATAGTTAGACAAAATCTTTGATGCCTGTTCATTTTCTGTTTGTATGAGAACCTTAAAACAAAGATTCTTTAGTCATTTTGGAGGTTCCACTGAGATGCCCTACTCTGACAGAGTTGGATAAAAGTCATCACTAGAAACGGGGCAAGTCAGAGGCTCCCTTTCCCCAGGGACGTCTTTTCTTCGTTTGTAGAGGTGAATCTGAAGGGGTAATAGAACTTTGCTTATTTTCTGTTTTCTAATTTTAATTTTCCTCTCCACTAATTTGTCTTCTGTTTTTGTTATCTCTTTGTGTACAGCTAATAAATTATTCTCCATTGATGGAAGCAGAGCTTGTGAATTTGGTTTATGATCTAACCATTTGGTAAGCTCTCTAAATGGATTTATGGTTTATAGAGATCTATTCTCTCTTGAGTGAGAGATGATAGAAATCTTGATTGTTTCTCTTGTATTTGTCTATTTGCCTATTTTGAATTCAGATTATTTCAGAATATCACGTCTACAAAGGAGAACAGCTTTTTGATATCTGTACTAGTGAGTTTCTGTATTTCTGTATTTACTCCTCATCTATGACTAAAATGGCAGAATTGAAGCTTTAAGGTATCTGTGGGTCTGTGTGATATATGTTTGTAATTTGGAAAGGATTTTATCTCTCATTGACTGTGCAATGGTTTTCTCTCCCCAGGGAGTTCTAATAAATGAGATGTAAGAGACTCTTACTGAAGGAGCTGTGTTCCAATGGTCCTATAGAGATAAATAAATGTACACTGAATATCCCTAAAATTCCAAGAAAATAGGGAATTTGAACCAAGACTACTTTCAATGTGCTATAATTTTTTAAAAAGTACTCTTGTAGGAAATAACTCAAAAATATTTTATGAATCCAAGTTCATCCAGTTAAGGTAAGTCTTTGGCAAATACGACGAGTTTAATAATTTTTATATAATAAAAAATAGCAAAATTTTCACTAGTTTACCAATAATATAAGAGTTACATTTAAAAAAATCTTGTTTGGGCATGCTTTTCCTAAACTCATATAGGTGCCCTGACTGGTTTCAAACAATATAAATACGTGTATTACTAATTGAAACCTTATTCTGAAAAACACTTTATTTCAGCAGGAGTCATATTTTATCATATGTCAGCTTGAAGATAATTTCTAAGACCTTTAGGGAGCTTAACAATAAGAAGACAAATAACCCAATTTAAAAGTGGGCAAAGTATCTACACAGACATTTCTCCAAAGATAATATACAAATTATCCAATAAGCACATGAAAAGATGCTCAACAAAATTAGTCATTAGAGAAATGCAAACCAAAACCACAATGAGATGCCACTTCACACACACTAAGATGGCTACAATCAAAGACAGACAATAACAAGTGTTAGCAAGAATGCAGAGAAATCAGAACTCTCAGACATTGTTGATATGAAAATAAACTGATGTAGCTTTTGTGAAAAACAGTCTTATAATTCTTCAAAAATTAAATGTAGAGTTGCCATATGATCTAGAAATTTCATTTCTAGCTTCCACCAAGAAAATTCAAAACATATGTTTATATCGCAACTTGCACACAAATGTTCATAGCAGCATTATTCATAATGGCCTAAGAGTGGAAGTAAACCAAAATGTCCATCAATTGATGAATAGATAAAAGTGGCATATCCATGCAATGGAATATTATTTGGCTAGAAAAAGGAATGAAGTATTGACACTTGCAGCAGCATGAATAAACCTTGAAAAAATGCTGAGTGCAAAAAGCCAGACATAAGGTTACATATTATATGATTTGACATAAAATGTCTAGAATAGTTAAAAACATATATATAGAAACAAAATATATTAGCAGTTGCCAAGGGGAAAGGAGGGATGGGGAGTGACTGATAATGAATACAGGGTTTCCCTTTGGGGTGATGTAAATATTCTGGAATTGGATAATGGTGGTGGTTGCCTAACCTTATGAATATACTAAAAACCAATGAATTGTACACATTAAAATGGTGACTTTTATGGTAGGTGAATTATATCTCAAATCAAAAAAGATCTTTAGGGAATTTAGAGCCTTAAACTGATTAATGAATGATCACTGGATACCTAAATTACATCTAAGTAAGATAGAACACTGAAACATTGATTAATGAACATAATTTTATGTTTACAGGCTTTTGCTTTTTATGTACTACAGATAGGCTATCTCATTGGTTAATTTTTGCCAATTTCAGAGGGCATGTAGGGCTACAGCAAGTATGTGGCCATAGAAAATTGTGTTATGTGTGTTTATGAGTTCTGCTTGTTGCTAAAATGAACGCTTGTTACAGACTGTTCTCTCTTATCTACTCCCAAGTGTTATCTGTGAAATAATAATTATTTACTTTGCTTAAGTTGTAATTAGTATTGGTGGTTGAGAATATACTAGGAGCAATAATGACAGAGAAAACATGACTCTGTATGTACTTCTGTTTTTTAAGAAAAAGAATAGTTTTCTCCTAAAACAGTACTTCTCTGTTATTTTTTCTTTTCTCTTTTTCTTTTTTCTGTTCTTCAGACCCACTTATACTCTTAAAACTTATTGACGACCCCGAGGAGTTTTGTTCATGTGGGTTACAGCTACTGATATTGACTCTTGGAAATTGAAACTAAGAACTTTTGAAAATGCTTACTTAGGGATTTGTTCAAAGGTAGCAATGATAAAAGCATTCTATGCTAATAGCATCTTATTAAATTAGTTCTTGTGGTCTTGTGAGATCTGTCTTAAAGCACCAGTTTGTTCCAGAATATTAAAGAGCACAATGAAAGGCAAAGCTTGGAATGTAAATTTTCTTTGCCTTGGTTTATAATCCCTGCGTCTGAAAAGTTAGGAAATGTGTTAGTGGTTTAGCAAAGTTTGTTCAGCATTGATGGGCTTGCTTCCCTGATTTACTGCTTCTTGCTTTGCTTACAGTATGAAGGGTTAATCTTCTTGTGTCATCCTCCTACGAAGCAAAGATTCTGTGTCTTATCAGAATGCCTTTCTGTGCTTTAACTTGACTTTATTACATCCTACGTTACTTAAGAAAACAACAAAAAAGAGAAAACCAAAGAATCCTCACTTCTATAATAACTGACATTTTGATGATTATGTTACCATCAATGCTTATTTTTGAATTTTTTGTTCTTTCAATTAAATAGGTAATAATTACTTTTCAGGCATTTATGATCTAACCTTAATCAAGTGCCTAATTTCCTCTGATAATATTTTTATCTTCGTCTCCCTAAAATTAGACCCTCAATTATAGAAAAAACTGTAAAGTAAAACTTTCAGAATTGTACTTAAAACAATATTTGTGATTTCCCAGAGGACCCCTGCAAAATCACAAAGATTTGTTTCTTCACCTTGAAAAGTACTAGAAATAATTAGTTTGTTTTTGTTTTTGTTTTTTAAAATCTACACTGCTATGATGTATTGCATGAGAAGAGTTGTCAAATCAAAAGAGATGCTTCTCCTTCCCAGGTGGAATTCTCATAAGTAAAATGTTGTCAACATAAATATTTCAGAAATTGTGGAAATTGTGGAAATTCTGCATGTGAAGTTCCAAGGGATTTTTCAAAGCTCTTGATGTCCGTGATATGTTTTTATTTATCAGAGCCTTAGTGCTATTTTGCCTGATGATACTGGGCATCAATAGTAAAGTATTATCAGTCATGAATTTTAGTTATTGTTTAAATGCTTATTGGCTACAAGCTTATTCTTAATTTAAGTCTACTATTTTTTAGGTCAGAGGTTCTCAGATGGGGATGAACCTCAGATGCATGCATAAAATTTTATAAAAATATAGATATCCAAACTGTAATCCAAACTTACCAAATCTCTTTACTTGACAACCTTGGGATGCTCTTAGCCTATGCTTTGTAAATTGTTGCTATATTTTATGAATTATGTCTCAGAATTATGTTATATATCAAAATTATTTCCTCTGTAAAAAGTATGTTCACCTGGATATGAAATTCTGGGTTGAAAATTCTTTTCTTTAAGAATGTTGAATACTGGCCCCCACTCTCTTCTGGCTTGTAGGGTTTCTGCAGAGAAATCCGCTGTTAGTCTGATGGGCTTCCCTTCGTGGGTTACCCGACCTTTCTCTCTGGCTGCCCTTAGCATTTTTTCCTTCATTTCAACCTTGGTGAATCTGACAATTATGTGTCTTGGGGTTGCTCTTCTCGAGGAGTATCTTTGTGGTGTTCTCTGTATTTCCTGAATTTGAATGTTGGCCTGTCTTTGCTAGGTTGGGGAAGTTCTCCTGGATAATATCCTGAAGAGTGTTTCCCAACTTGGTTCCATTCTCCCTGTCACTTTCAGGTATACCAATCAAATGTAGATTTAGTCTTTTCACATAGTCCCATATTTCTTGGAGGCTTTGTTTGTTCCTTTTTATTCTTTTTTCTCTAATGTTGTCTTCATACTTTATTTCATTAAGTTGATCTTCAATCTCTGATATTCTTTCTTCCACTTGATCAATTTGGCTATTGATACCTGTGTATGCTTCACGAAGTTCTCGTGCTGTGTTTTTCAGCTCCATCAGGTCATTCGTGTCCTTCTCTAAACTGGGTATTCTAGTTATCAATTCATCTAACCCTTTTTCAAGGTTCTTAACTTCCTTGCATTGGGTTAGAACACGTCCCTTTAGCTTGGAGGAGTTTGATATTACCCACCTTCTGAAGGCTATTTCTGTCAATTCGTCAAACTCATTCTCCATCCAGTTTTGTTCCCTTGCTGGCGAGGAATTGTGATCCTTTGGAGAAGAGGCGTTCTGGTTTTTGGAATTTTCAGCCTTTTTGTGCTGGTTTCTCCCTATCTTTGTGGATTTATCTATCTTTGGTCTTTGACGTTGGTGACCTACGGATAAAGTGAACGTGCTCTTCCATTCTGTTTTATTAGTTTTCCTTCTAACAGTCAGGCCTCTCTGCTGCAGGTCTGCTGGAGTTTGCTGGAGGTCCACTCCAGACCCTGTTTGCCTGGGTATCACCAGCGGAAGCTGCAGAACAGCGAAGATTGCTGCCTGTTCTTTCCAATGGCAGCTTCCTCCCAGAGGGGCACCTGCCAGATGCCAGCCAGAGCTCTCCTGTTTGAGGAGATTGCTGGCAAGATGGCTGAATAGGAACAGCTCTGGTCTGCAGCTTCCAGCACGATCGACACAGAAGACAGGTGATTTCTGCATTTCCAACTGAGGTACCCGGTTCATCTCACTGGGACTGGTTGGACAGTGGGTGCAGCCCAAGGAGGGTGAGCCAAAGCAGGGTGGGGCATTGCCTCACCAGGGAAGCTCAAGGGTTTGGGAAATTTTCTCCCCTACCCAAGGGAAGCCCTGAGTGATTCAGCCTGAGGAACTGTGCACTCCAGCCCAGATACTGTACTTTTCCCACAGTCTTTACAACCTGCAGACCAGGAGATCCCCTCTGGTGCCTATCCCACCAGGGCCCCGCGTTTCAAGCACAAAACTGGGTGGACATTTGGGCAGACACTAAACTAGCTGCAGGAGTTCTTTTTCCATACCCCAGTGGCACCTGGAATGCCAGTGAGACAGTACCGTTCACCCCCTTGGAAAGGGGCTAAAGCCAGGGAGCCAAGGGGTCTGGCTCGGTGGGTCCCATCCCCATGGAGCCCAGCAAACTAAGATCCACTGACTTGAAATTCTCGCTGCCAGCACCGCAGCAGTCTGCGATCGACCTGGGACACTCGAGCTTGGTGTGGGGAGGGGCATTCCCCATTGCTGAGGCTTGAGTAGGCGGTTTTACCTAACAGTGTAAACAAAGCCACCAGGAAGTAAGAACTGGGGGGAGCCCATGGCATCTCCACAAGGCCACTGTGGCCAGATTGCCAGATTTCTCCTCTCTGGGCAGGGCATCTCTGAAAAAAAGGCAGCAGCCCCAGTCGGGGACTTACAGATAAAACCCCCATCTCCCTGGGACAGAGCACCTGGGGGAAAGGACAGCTGTGGGTGCAGCTTCAGCAGACTTAAACGTCCCTGCCTGACCGCTCTGAAGAGAGCAGTGAACTTCCCAGCACAGCATCCGAGCTCTGCTAAGGATCAGACTGCCTCCTCAAGTGGGTCCCTGACCCCCGTATATCCTGACTGGGAGACACCTCCCAGTAGGCGCCGACAGACACCTCAGACAGGAGAGCTCTGGCTGGTATCTGGCAGGTGTCCCTCAGGGACAAAGCTTCCAGAAGAAAGAACAATCTTTGCTGTTCTGCAGCCTCCACTGGTGATACCCAGGCAAACAGGGTCTGGAGTGGACCTCATCAGAGTGAACAGGCAACCTACAGAATGGGAGAAAATTTTTGCAATCCATTCATCTGACAAAGGCTAATATCCAGAATCTACAAAGAACTTAAACAAATTTACAAGAAAAAACAAACAACTCCATCAAAAAGTGGGCAAAGGATATGAACAGACACTTCTCAAAAGAAGACATTAATGCAGCCAACAGACACATGAAAAAATGCTCATCATCACTGGTCATCAGAGAAATGCAAATCAAAATCACAATGAGATACCATCTCACACCAGTTGGAATGGCGATCATTAAAACATCAGGAAACAACAGATGTTGGAGAGGATGTGGAGAAATAGGAACACTTTTACACTGTTGGTGGGAGTGTAAATTAGCTCAACCATTGTGGAAGACAGTGTGGCAATTCCTCAAGGATCTAGAACTAGAAATACCATTTGACCCAGCCATCCCATTACTGGGTGTATACCCAAAGGATTATAAATCATTCTACTATAAAAACACATGCACACGTATGTTTATTGCAGCACTATTCCCAATAGCAAAGACTTTGAACCAACCCAAATGTCCAACAATGATAGACTGGATTAAGAAAATGTGGCACATATGCACCATGGAATACTATGAAGCCATAAAAAAGGATGAGTTCATGTACTTTGCAGGGACATGGATGAAGTGGGAAACCATAATTCTCAGCAAGGTAACACAGGAACAGAAAACCAAACACCACATGTCTTCACTCATAAGTGGGAGTTGAACACAAGGACACAGGGAGGGGAACATCACACAATGGGGCCTGTCGGGGGTGGGAGGATAGGGGAGGGATAGCATTAGGAGAAATACCTACTGTAGATGACAGGTTGATGGGTGCAGCAAACCACCATGGCACATGCATACCTATATAACAAAACTGCACGTTTTGCACATGTACCCCAGAACTTAAAGTGTAATAAAAAAAAAGAAAAAAGTACAAAAACGGTATGTTCATCTAATTTTATAAATTAAGATTAACTTTCGCTGACTTCTTTGAAAATAGGTTTAATCACGGTCCTTTAAGGCATTTAAGTTTGTTGGAATGGTTTTATTACCTCGTTTTTCATGCCACCAAATTTGCTTGTCAGTTGTATTATTCTTATATGAGCGCTTATCAGAACTTTCACATTTGAAAATTATCAGTAATAAATTAACCACAACTATTTAAATCTGTCATCCACAGATAGCTTTCGTTTTACTCTGCTTTTTGCTGCAGGCAGGACAAATGGAAAAGTCATCAATGGTGTCAGAGAACAGTGAGTTCGATTCTCTTTCCTCCTTCTCCTTCCTCCTTCAAATCAACATGACCCAGGCTCTCCTAGGCTCCTGACTTAACTGCCCTTATCATCTTGTTTACACATCAACATTTCTTTCTTCCTTCCTTTCTCTTTCTCTCTCTCTCTCCCTCCCTCCTCCCTTCTTTTCTTTTCTTTTATGTGGGTTACACCTACTGATATTGACTCTATTGGAAATTGAAACTAAGAACTTTTGAAAATGCTTACTTAGAGATTTGTTCAAAGGTAGCAATGATAAAAGCGTTCTATGCTAATAGCTTCTTCTCTTCTCTTCTCTTCTCTTCTCTTCTCTTCTCTTCTCTTCTCTTCTCTGACAGGGTCTTGCTCTGTTGCCCAGGCTGGGGTACAGTGGCGCCATCTAAGTTTACTGTAATCTTCGCCTCCCAGGCTCAAGTGATCCTCCCGCCTTAGCCTCCCAAATAGCTGGGACTACAAGTGTGTGCCACTACACTAGGCTAATTATTGCATTTTTTTTTTTTTTTTTAGAAACAGGATTTCACCATGTTACCCAGTCTGGTCTCCAGCTCCTGGGCTCATGTGATCCGCCTACCTTGGCCTCCCAAAATGTTGGGATTACAGGTGTGTAATCCTAACACCACCGTGCCTGGCCCCTGCCCCAGACTTTTTCATGTTAACTGGCCTACTTATTCATTTTCTCCCTTGTTTGGGAAGCCTCTTCTTTGCCTGTTTCTTTCATTTCTTCTCTCTCATGTTCCCAATGAATAATTTTCAAGTATTTTATCTACCCCTTCTCCCTGATCTGGGACCCTCCTCATCCTCTCTCCTCCTTTTTCCAGGACTTTTCCTTTGCAAATGCCACCTTAATTCCTCATCTTTGACCTTCTCCACTAACCTTGAAATCCTCTATCTCTACTTCCATCTGACTTCCCTCTCAGTTTTGTCCACATTTCCTTCAGTGTGAACTCCTTATTCCATCATAAGCAAACTCTTGTTTGTCCAGAATGCATTTCTAACTCCATTTTTTACCTGCTTGCTAGAGCAGAAAATTTGCTCCCAAAATTTTATCGAACTGTGTCTAACTTGCTCTGCCAACATGGGACTCCCAAACTGAAAATCAATCCAGTGCCTTTCTAAGTGCTTTAAGTGCTTTTCTGAATTAAAGGAAAGCATCAAATATCCAAGCAGAATTCAAGACAAAAGTTAACAGCTGTTGTATAAATAATCTCAGAGAGCCTCTTGTTATCTGAGTGAAGCCTTCTTTATTGAATTGTATTTGAAACACACGACTTGGCATTAATCTCACAGCTGCAAGATTTCTAGAAGGGAGAAAATACAGTCTGGATAGGGTTACATCTGCTACAGAAAACAGAATTCAGATCACCTATCTGTGATCTGAATTCTTCAGCTGGTCTGAAGTGATGGTAGGAATAGTTTTCAAAACTGCTTGGGAAACATTGGTACATATTACCACTGGGACTGCAGGTGACTTCACAGGCTTTTTCTTTTCTTTTTTTTTTTACAGTGTGCATTTTGGCCTTACCCACCTTTTGGAGAGACAGGTCTCACTCTTATAGACACTTTCTTTGCTTCTTTCCAACAGATGCTGAGCAGAAATAATACCTACTTAATTTTGGTAGAAAGACCAAAGAATTCAATGCACCAAGTGGGGAAAAGTCTGCAATTACACTAGCAGGGGTAACCCTTGGATAATGAGCACCCAGTTCACAATTACGTTGTACATGTAATTTGTCAGTTGCACACTGATTTCCACCCTCCCCCTGAATTCTGTCTCTTCCTGCAAGCTTCCTCAACTTAAGTTTATTTGGAAAATGCTTTCTATATGCTGGGCATTGCTCTAAACTAATGGATCCCAAAGTTTGCTGCACATTGAATTCACCTGAGGAGTTTTTTGAACTCTTAATCAGTGTGTAGGGAGGGAGCCAGGTATCATTGTGTTGTAAAGATTCTTAGATGATCCCCAAATATAGCAAAGTTTGGAAACCATTGTTCTAAGTGATTTATCCATACTAACTCACTGAATGCTACACTGTGAGGTATTACTATTACTATACTTATTCATTCAATAAATATTTATTATCTTCAATATATTGGGCATATACTAGGTATTGGAGATACTCCAATGAATAGGCCAGATAAATAGCTCTGTTCTAATGAGCCTCCTACCATATTAGATTTTACAGATGGGATCACTGAAACTAGAAATGTGAGGAGACTTCCTAAAGTTCTCACTGATTGTAAGTGGTAGGGCTGGGATTTGGAGGCAGGTGACCTCAGAATCCACTCTCCTAGCCTCCGCACCTTCCTGCCTCTCTTCTGTAGTCCCACAGTGTCCTGGCATAAGGTCACTCTTCAGTCCTGACTTCACTGGACTCTCCTTGGAACTAGACACTATTGGCCACTCCTTTCTTTTTCTATATGTTCTGCTGCAGGTCCCGTGACATCATTCTCTCCCTGTTATCCTCCTATCTCTCTGGTTGTTCCTTCTCATTATCCTTTTCTGCTGCCTGACTTCTGATAATAGCTTTCCCGAAGTTCTGCCTCAGCCCTCTTTCCTTCTCACTCTTTATAATCTTACCTCCTTGCCCACTTAATTTCCAAGTTAACTCCTAGGCGTTTGTTTGATCTCAGCCCCAATGCTGCCTCCTCTGAAAGGCTTTTCCTAATTTCCTGAAACTATCTCTGGTTCTCCTGTTCTATATTCCCACAACGCTTGTTGCTTTTTCTTAAAGCACTTCTCAGAGTCTGTAATGATAAATTTGTATGTCTGTCCCTTCCACCAGTCTACAGTACAGGAGCCTTGCCCATTTTGTTTTATTTTGCATCTCCATCAATTAGCACCGCATGTGCTACCTTATAGGAGCTTAATAAATATGTTTTTTTTTTTCTTTTTCTTTTCTTTCTTTCTTTTTTTTGTTTTGGAGATGGAGTTTTTCTCTTGTTGCTCAAGCTGGAGTGCAATGGTGCAATCTCAGCTCACTGCAACCTTCGCCTCCTGGGTTCAAGCGATCCTGCTGCTTCAGCCTCCCAAGTAGCTGGGACTACAGGCACGTGCCACCACACCCAGCTGATTTTTGTGTTTTTAGTAGAGATGGGGTTTCACCATGTTGGCCAAGTTGGTCTCAAACTCCTGACCTCAGGCAATCCACCCGCGTCGGCCTCCCAAAGTGCTGGGATTACAGGTGTGATGAGCCACCACACCCAGCCTAGTAAATATGTCTTAAGAGAATGAGCATTGCACATACTATCATGGATTCAAGCATTGCCTGTATTAGTGTTTCTCAGAGTATGTTGCACAGATGTCTGGATCAGGTTAACTTGGGATGTTCACTACAAATGTAGAATCCCAGGCTCCACCTCAGACCTACTGAATCAGAGTCTCTGAAAATGGGGCACAGAAATCTTATTTCTTAAAAATGTTTCCCATGGATGCAATCATCTGCTATTTATTCATATATTTAGTAGTAATCTTTGAACTCACATCCTCCACTGTCCTCACATCAAACTGGGTTTTCTGGTCTAATCCCCTCTACTTCCAATACATTTACCTACTGTTTTTCTTCTCATCCTTGAACCATCTCCATGCAGCTAGCTCTCACATGCCTTGCTTTCTTTCAGTCTCTTCCCTGAGATTCTCCTGTACTACTTCTCTACTTCTCTGCATGGCTCAACATACCTTCAGAGTGATGTTTTTCCAAAGTGTAAAATACTGTCATATCATTTCTTTGCCTAAAATGCTCTAGTAATTTTCCCAAACCATCACCATGTTTTTTTTTAGAAGGAGTCTTGCTGTGTTGGTGCAATCTAGGTTCACTGCAACCTCCGCTTCCCGGGTTCAAGCAATTCTCCTGCCTCAGCCTCCCGAGTAGCTGGAACTATAGGCATGCACCACCATGTTTCACCATGTTGGCCAGGATGGTCTCCGTCTCCTGACCTTGTGATCTACCCGCCTCAGCTTCCCAAATTGCTGGGATTACAGGCATGAACCACTGCACCCAGCCCAAACCATGGTTCTCTAACAAAGAGAATGGTAGCACCAAGGGAGAGAGCATTTCAAGGTGGGAGTGGTCAACTAAAATTTTCCTTACTGAGAATCCAAATAAGATAAACCCTGAAAATAGCCCATTGGTTTCAGTAGACTGAAAGTAAAGGAACCCAGCTTATGGATTATGTAAAGCCCCGTATGGCATGTAGATTGTGTTGCTTGTAGCTGGTTTGACCCCAGCTGAAGCAGTGGCAAAGCTATTTTGGCTTTTACTACTCAGAGTTATCAGACTATTCCAGGTCACAGAGATTGGTCAGTCCAGTTCTCAGTGCTCACCCCATGTGTTGGAGAGGATAACTCATCATCCTTAGTATACTTTTTCACTTGTCTTCCAGGAAACTGCTCTTGCACAGTCACTTTCTTTTGGTCCCTATTTATAGCTCCCCTTCTTCTGCCTGTCCTCTGAACATGGACATGCTCCAGAACTCAGTTCTTAATCATCTCTTATTTATTTTTACATGTATCCCCTTGATGATCTCATCCAGTCTCATAGCTGAAAATACCACTGATATGCTGACAATTCCCATGTTCCCATATTTATATTTCTAGCTCATGATTTTTTCCTAAACGCCAGATTCCTAAATCCAACTTCCTATTTGATAGCTCTACTTTGATGTCTGATAGTAATGATAACATTAACATATCCCAAACAGAATGCACAGTTCTATCCTAACATCTGCCTCTAAACCTACTCTTTCTACAGAAGTTTCCATTTGAGTTGGTGGCAATTCCATTATATTAATTGCTCTGATTAAAAAGAAATCATCCTTGACCACTCTTTCTCTGAGCACATTGAATCTGTCAAAATATGCTTTTGGCTCTACTCTTCAAGGTATCTCCAAACCCAGTGATTTCTGACTACCTCTACTGATACCACCCTGGTGCGAGTTGCCTTCGTTTCTCACCTAGATCACTGCAGGTGCCTTCTTACTGTTTTTCCTACATATATCATGGCTCTCTGTAGACCTCTCTCAATGCATTGGCTAGAGTGGTCCTTTAAAGATGCAAGTTCAATTGTGTCATTTCTCTGCATGTCTTTCCACTTAACTCATGATAAGACCCAAGATTCTTACAGTGACCTTCAGGGCCCATGTGGTTGAGTTCCTAGTCACTTCTCTGACCTCATCTGTAATACTTACACGCCTGATCATTCTGTACCAGTATGATTGGCTGAATAATGTCTCCCAATGATGTTCATGTCCAAATCCCTGGGACCTGTGAATGTGACCTTACATAACAAAAGGAACTTTGCCGATTATATATTAGTCCATTCTCATACTGCTGTAAAGAAATAACTAAGACTGAGTTATTTATAAAGAAAAGAGGTTTAATTGGCTAGAGTTACAAAGGCTATACAGGAAGCATGATGCTGGCATCTGCTTGACTTCTGGGGAGGCTTCAGGCAACTTACAATCATGGCAGAAGGTGAAAGGGAAGCAGGCACATCCATGACTGGAATAGGAGCAAGAGCAAGAAGGAGGAGATGCCACACACTTTTAAATGACCAGATCTCATGAGAACTCACTATTGTGATGACAGCATCATGGGGGATGGTGTTAAACTATGAGAAACTGTCCCCATGATCCAATCACCTTCCATCAGGCCCCATCTCCAACATTGGGGATTACAATTCGACATGAGATTTGGACAGGGACATAGACCCAACCCATATCAGATGGGATTAAGTTAAATATTTTGAGTAGGGAGGTCATCCTGATTTATTTGCGTGGACATCTTACTAAGTTTGGGCTGCTATAATCCAATCCTGTAGACTGGGTGGCTTAAAAAACAGAAATTAATATTTTACAGTTATGATGGCTGGGGAGTCCAAGATCAAGGTGCCAGCAGATTTGGTATTTGATGAAGACACTATTCCTGGTGTGTAAATGGCTGTTTTCTTGTTCTGTCCTCACATGGTGGAAAAGTAAAGATTACCTCTCTTGTTTCTTTTTACAAGGGCACTAATACCATTCAAGAGGGCTCTACCCTCATGACCTAATTGTCCTCAAAGGTTCCACTTTTAAATACCATAACATTGAGGGATTTAATCTTCAACATATGGATTCTGGGGGGATACACACATTTAGTTTATAATAGTGGGCCTGAAGTAATCACAAGTTTCCTTATAAGAGGGATGCAGGAGGATCAGATTGTGTAGAAAGAGATGTGACGATGGAAGCAAGAGATTGTAAAGTGACTTGGGAAAGTTACTAACTTGGCAAACCTCAGTTTTATCACCTACAACATGCAAGTATAATACCCACATCACAGGGTCATTCTGAAATAAAATGCCTTGTGTATTTGTGTTTTGAATCAATACATAAAAGTTTCTATGTAAATTTCATAAATTTCCTCTTATTCATTTTGGCACCATTTTTTCCCTCAGTCTGGGGAAAGAAAAGGCAAAAATCTACTAAAATCTTTATTCTAAAATTCAGTGGATATTTATGTACCGTTTTAGGTATTGATTTAGGCCGTTGACAACATTATAAGAAATAACAAGACCAGATACAAAACCCTAGAGACCTTCTTCCAGGTGGGTTCTTATCCATATTTAACATTGTCCAACCACCTACAAATCTGGTTACAATGGGCATGCAAATATGGCCTTGATTTATATAGTATATTTATCCTTGGATCATGTAGAAAAGCTTTTGAAAGCTTTTAAACTGTTTTGCTAAAATCCTATGTGGTATCTATGACAACTCCCTAAACTGATGGTTAGTTGGGCAATTCCTTTCCTTAGTGAACCCACTGGGAACATATAGAACCTCTTGACCACCTCTTTTTTTTACTAAATATTGGCTAGCTATAAACCATTTTAGAATTTTTCTAGATATAGATATAAAGTTTATTCTTTGGCATTTTCTACAGCTTTTCTTTTGGAAGAGACAGGCATTTTACTCCAAGTCTTAATATTGTTTTCATTTCTCTGATTTCTCCTGGGGAGTCTATTTGGGTCCCTGATAGCACCTGCACATTTCCTTTGTATCCTGAGATATAATATATCTTGGTCTGAAAGTTTGATACCATCTACTGTGACCAAGTACTTTACTTTCCTCTGTATCTTGGGATTCAGTTCCTGCTTAACAACGTTAGTCCTTTCTACACAGTTTGAAGATCATTTCAGAAGTTAACATTGCCAGATAGTTTTGTACTCTCAATTGTTTTAAGGCATCAGTTGCTATATAAAATTTGGAGTATTGTTTGGCAATATGATTACCAGATTCAATTTCACTTAGACAAATTTTGTGTTTTCCCTGTCAATTATATTTTTATTCATTAAGGTTCATACATTTCTGATGGCAAGTAACATTTTTCTGCCTTGAAATTATTTTTAAAAAATGTAGAAATCTTCATTTCACTTAACTTTTGAATCATTCCTATGATAAGGGTGACTTGGGATTGTTAGTGTATGACACTGGAGTTAAATTAGTTCTTGTATTTTAAGATACTCATTTTCTTAGTAAGTGAAAATGTAAAATGTGTACCTGGCACAATTTCCCAAGGGAAAAACTCACTGAAATGTGTTAATGGCCCCTTTTTTCAGTTCCAGAAATAGCTACTATGTGCTCTTTCATCTTGTGTGTGAAATACCAGACCTTCCCCTGAAGTCATCTCCAAGGACAATCAACTCTATTGAGCTAATTTTATAACAAGACTGCTTAATTTTTTACTAAACAAGGAAACTATAGGACAGAAAGAGAGAAATTCTCATTAATTAGTTCACTCTAAAATTAGTGATGAGAAGCCATATTTGGCATATTTTATTTTGCATTACCAGTAAATAGTAAGCATTTTTTCCTATTTTTTGCTTTATGTAGAGATACTCAGCTATATAAGAGTAACTAGTGGGTGTCCTTCACTCTATGGAAGAAAAAGTTCTAGAAAACTAACTCTTAAAAAAATACTGATTTACATGATCAATTTGAAAATGATACCAGTGGGATCTACATTTCTGAGTGTCTTGTCCTTCTGCCTGGGGAGGATAAAATGGGGGTATCTTGAGTAGTAATGGTTGTAGTAACAAATCCTGGGCATCCTCTTATGTGTCAGGGACTGGACAAAGCACATGGTGTCATCACATTCAGTCTTTGTGGCAGCACCGTAAAGCAGGTGCTATTTTTATCACCATTTTGTAGAAAAAGAAGCATAGGATCAGAGAGGTTAACAGCACTGCCAAGCTCAGACAGTTATCAACTGATAAAGTCTGAATATTAAAATAAGTGTCTGACTTCAGATACCTGCTCTTAAGTGCTATGTAATACATTTTTCTGACTTTTGCCACCATCGAAGACATCCCTAGAACTTCATTTCCCCTGCAGGTGGTGACTCCTAGTTTGTCCTGGGAGTCTCTAAGATGTGCCTCATGGTTACTCATTCATAACTCTACAGTTAGCTCTGGGAAACTTCCATTTCTCCACTCTTACTCAATCTTATCTCAGTGATGACTATTGCCAAGGCCTGCTCCATCCTCAGAATCTTCTTAAGAAGCCTCCTCCCTGCTCCCTCTTCTGGAGGGAGGATGAAAGCACGTCATAGGGGCTGTCTCCTAATACCTCCCAAAGGTACAAGCTGTCTACCCCGCCTGATGGTGCTGCCCTCTCCATCAGAGTCGTGAGGGTTCTGGGCACCATCACCACCTATGCAGGTGATACGGTTTGGCTGTGTCCTCCCCCAAATCTCATCTTGAATTGTAGCTCCCATAATTCCCATGTGTCATGGGAGGGACCTGTTGGGAGATAATTGAATCATGGGGGCATTCTTTCCCATGCTATTCTTGTGGCAGTGAATAAGTCTCCTGAGATCTGATGGCTTTAGAAAGGGGAGTTCCCCTATACAAGGTTTTCTTGCCTGCTGCCATGTAGACGTGTCTTGCTTCCCCTTCGCCTTCTGCCACGATTGTGAGGCCTCCCCTGCCATGTGGGACTGTGAGTCAATTAAACCTCTTTCCTTGATAAATTATCCAGTGTCAGTTATGTCTTTATTAGCAGCCCAAGAACGAACTAATACAGCAGGAAAAGGGAATGACTGTGTCATGAGAACAGCAACTATGTTGGAACCTTCAGGAGCCAGACCTCTCAGTCTCTTCCTTTACCCCCATGCCTACCAGAAAATGCCTTAACAATGCCTCATGTGCTCTTTTTTTCTTTTCTTTTCTCTCTCTTTTTTAAAAAACTTGGAATGCCTTTTATCTCTCCAGTTCTCCTTTACTTGGTAAGGTCTTCTTCACTGTTTAAGATCCAAGTCAGGGACCACTATGTCTCAGAACACTTCCACAACTATTTTGCCAACTTATAGGGGTTGGGTGCCCTCCACCGTGCTTCCATAATGGCTTTTACTTGTCTCAAATGCTGCCCTGACATGGTGTATTCTGAGTATTGTATATGTATACATATATCTGTTTACTTCACTAGACAATTGACTGCATTATGCAATCTAAGCACAGATTGTTATCCATCTTTGTGTCCTAGCACAGTGCCAGGCATGTAGCACTAGGTCAATAAGTATTAAATAATAAATCACTCCTATATTTCTAGCTAGAATAACTGGGAGGATTCATGACAAAATAAATCTTTAAGTTTCCCTTGACCTTGTCCCAGTTCCTGCCTTTTTCTTTCTTATCTGGACCCCTGAAACAACCTCTCAAGTCTTTTTTTTTAAAATCATGGTTAAATGAATATACTTTTAATTTACCATTTTAGCCATTTTTAAGTGTACAAAGCTTTTCAACTCTTAACCTGTGCTCCTGACTTCAGAAAGTCCTCCTCAAAGCCACCTTTCGCTTGGTCACCGAAGTGAACTAAAACCATGTCACCCTGCTATTTAAAACCCTTCACTGACTCCTCTTTACCTACTGAACATCATTAAGTCAATACTTTAAAAAACATCATTTCAAGTTCATGTTTGCATCTCCTCAAACCCATGCAAGTGTAAGGCAATAGGCTTGCAGGAAGCTTGTGTGGGGCTGCTGTGAGTAATTATCACTGTTTACGGGTCATTTTGACCAGGATGTCTAGCCATGACATTAAGTCCAGTCTATCCCAAATGATCACAGTATCTCCCAACAAGTTGACTTATCTTCCCAACTTCTTCCATGTTTTTCTAGGTTAGAAACCTGAAAGTTATTTTTGATTCTCCTATGCCATTATCTTCTAATAGCCTGGCTCTCAGGTTGTGTTTCTTCTCCCTTTGAAATAATTTTTATAAGTTGCTTCTAATCTCTGCCACTTTGTGGCTTTACTATCTTGGGTGAGTTACTTAACCCCGCCATACCTAGTCTTCCTCATGTGTAGAATGAGATAAAAAATATGTTTTTTTTCTTTCTTGGAAATCTCCCTTTATCTTCTAGGCAGGGGTTGTTGTGAGCATAAGTTAATACATTTAAGACACAGCAGTACCTGGCATTTATTGAGTGCTGAGTAAATGTTAGACATGATTGTTACTATTATTACTTCCAATGTCATTACATCAATATGCAATTATTACGATGTTCTCCTAGCTAGTCTTCTTATGCGTCACCTATTTTTCTTGAATGAACCTTCTAATCATCCTTCTAAAACTGCTTGAATCATATTTTTCTGCTGAAGAATATATAAGGACTTCATGCTACTTATTTAATTGAGCCTCGATTTTCTGCTTCATTTTTTCCCATATCATGGCCTTTCATTTCCTTTCCTTTCATTCATTCATGCAACAAACATGTAACAAGCTTTGTGCAAAGCAATAGGGATATGATGATAGATACGACATTGTTCCTGCCCAGAGGGAAATTATAATCCTTTTATCAAACAGGTACAGGATAGTGCTGAGCACACAAGGCTCCATGGGAAGCCATAGGAGGAACACCTAGCCCAACCTGAACTCAAGACATAGAAAGGAATTGGCCAAACAAAGACAACAGGTGGGTGAGGTGGCAGATGGGAGGTTGAGGAGTGATTCAGAGAAGAGCATGCCAAGTAGGAGTAACAGCTTATACACTGAGAAATACAAACACCTAGGTACTTTATATAAAGGCGTAGAGTTTTGTGGGAAACATGGTGCACTCAGAAAATGTGAAATAAATCTGTGGCTGGGGAGGAGAATGCAGAGGGGAGAATGGCAAGAGATGAGGCTGAAGAGGTGAGTGAAAACTACACTACAGTAAGCCTCATGTTGAGCTTTCTCCAGAGGCAAAAGGAGAGTCATGGAGCAGTTTTACGTAGAGGAGTTAGTTTCGTGGTCAATTTGATATTAGGAGGGTCATTCTGTAGAGGATGAGCCAGCCAAGAGTAGAGTCAGGGAGAGCCATTAGGAAGTTGTTACAGGAAAAGAGGTGAGCCCTGAAGAATTCTTGAGTTAAGGTGAAGGCTGTGGGGTTGAGGAGAAATGGATAGATTTGAGATTTGACCTAATGAGAGCTGTAGCTCTGAGTGGATTAGTGGGAGATGTGGAAAGACTATTGAAAGCAGCAAGAGTAGGCTCAGTCATTCTCACTTTGGAGGAAGCCCACGCCTCTTCAACATTCTTTTCTCTGTGACTCTCACCTGTTGAGCCTATGGCCCAGTCAAAGTCTTCCCATCCTTAAAGTCTCTCTACCTTCACAAAATGTGCCAAGACCTACATGAAGTCATTCCTCACTGAGTTCTGCTTTCTTTCATTTCCATCACCCAAATCCCATAATTTAGCTCTGAATTATATCTAACCCATTGGGTATCGGATAGATTTGTGTTTAAATTATCTTGCCAGTTATATTATAAGCTCCTTAAGAGTAGGAGCTACATCTTAATCTTATGATTGTCAAGGCCAACACATGATTGGACGTGCCAGGCAAGCTGTTCTCAACCCCTCTTCCTCTTCTGTGACACTCATGAAAGGTGATGTTCACATATCTCTTGAGCAAAATCTGGGTGTCACTGTAACTCTCCCCATTGTCTCCCACTCAAGAAAGCAAATCAGAATGATTGCATGTATTTTAGGGATAATTTAAAATGTGATCCAATTTACAAAGAGGAAAGTAAAATCATGCACTAACTTCAGTATATTAGTAATGGTACTATTGATGGTAACAAATTACCTCTTAATGGGTGTGCAATGATGTCAATGTTGGAAGCCACAGATAGATAGTAAGTTCCCTGAAGGTAGGGATCACATCTTCCTCATGGTGGCATGGCCAGCATAGCACACACCTGCCAGTGAGGTAACCAAAAGGTTGGAGCTCAGCAATAAAAATGTGAAGAAACATGACATAAGTGCTGATCTGTTGTATTCAAGGTCTCATGAAAAAAAAAAGCTATTTTTTTTTAAACTTTTAACAACATTTCTAGAAAATGTGACATTTCTGGGAATCTGATGTTGTAGCTAGCAGAATTTATTTCTTATGAATTTATTTCAAATAGGGGAGATTTTCCTCACCATGAGTAAGATAGTGGTGAGGACTGTATGATGATTGCCATGTCTATGAGGTGTAAACGTAAGTTTTCTCTTATGTTTTAGAGAGAGGGAGAAAACCAGCTTTTCTGGTGTAAAAGAAAAAAGTCTGAAATGGAGAGCATAGGAAGAGACTCACAGGCCTTTCTGAGCTTATCAAGACTTAGGTTTCAGTGATGATTTTTTACACTGTTGGTATATGTTCAGCAGTTTTATAGGAAGAAATGTTCTTGGGATATTTTGCCTGTCCTTGTATATGTGAGTGCAGCTTGTAACCTATCTGTGACAGCAACAGATTGCGTAAAGAGGCAATCTGAAAGGATACCTAAGAGGAAAATGTCTAACACCAGCTTTGTGGAGAGAGGGCGGGCAGACTGTTTCAGAAGTCCTCATTAGGAGATCCTTGAAACAAAGAGAGTGTAGGTTGTTGGCTTCCTGGCAAGCAGGGCACACAGATCAGACCCTCCCCGGAAATGCTGTAAGCTCCTGCCTGATCACTTCTAAGAATGGGGAGCTCAGTTTCTGAGAAGTCAATAGCAGGTAGTTAAAGTCATGGAGCTTAACCACCCACAGTGGTTTTCTGGTCTAAAATATCTTAGGAGGACCAAGGATATTTTAAGATGCTGCTATTTTAATGGCAAATTGTACTTTAATACATAAAACAGAAAAAATGGTATGATATATTGAAAGAGGATAAGGCCCTGACACCTTTTACCTTGAAGAATGTTGGGGAGGTGGGGTCTGCTTAGTGGTAATTAGCAGGAGTTGAAGTTAGGTGTGATAAATGTTCTCAAAGTATCTAGGTGTTTGTATTTTTCAATGTCCTATTTGGTAATACACACAATTTTCACATACATTCTTCCATTTATCTCATTCACAACCATCTGTAGAGATATTACTGTTATTTACATATTTTACACGGGAGAAAATTGAAGCCCAGAGCGTTAAGTGATTTGCCTAGAGTCTCTTGGGGGATGAGATTGAATTGAAGAAGTGCTCTCTGGACTCCGGACACTCCAGAGAACAAGTGGTAGATCTCTGTCATGTTCAATATACAGTTGGTATTTAGTAAATATTAGGTAAGCTAAGATGAGAGGGTTCCAGCTAGACCGTTATCACTGTACAGCATTGCTTCTTAATTTTTTTCTACTGTGTATCAGTACTTGGGAATGATAGTGAGGAACCTAGGAATTGAAGATAGAAGAAATGATGGTTTTTGTCAGCCATGTGTTGGTGTGAGCCATGTGTTGGCATGATCAGGAAACAGTTTGTGATTATGCGGCAGAACAGAAGAGTTGGAAATTTCCCAAACTCTAACCGAGGCAATCTAGAAATAATCTCCAAGAGGCCAGGCAAAAATGTGAGTTTAATTTAGTAAGAAAAATGTGATCGATTTTATTATACCTGATTTGGAGAGAGACTGTGTGAATGGTCCAGTTTTCAGGGGACCTTAAACCGAGTGGATAGAACCATTTCATTATGATTGGTTTCATTTGCAACCTTACATATTATTTTAAGCATTTAAAAGTATTATTCTAAGCAGGTATTTATGGGCTTTGTCAGACTGCCAAAGAGGTAGGTGGCCATCAAAGTGAATAATTCCAGCCTCTATAACATAAAAAGAGACCTCAAAAGGCTAGAACTTGGTGGCCATGCTCATCCAAGCCCTGCTTAGAAGAAAGCGTGCCCCATGGTGCCAGTGTGAGTCCAGTGTATACCTGGTAAAGACCTGCCCATTGTGGGTATGACTGCGATGAGACGACAGATGTCATAAAACATGAAGGTATAATGTACCATGGTTCCTTCAATCTGTTCAAACTAAGGAACTGCCTGGAATATGGCTTTCTATGTACCTATCATTTGGAGACTGTGCTCAGGCAGATGTAAATGTCCACCATCTGGTGGTTACATTGCCAATGTGAATTAATAAGCTGACATTCTAGTTTCTATACGTCCATCTATGTGAGTCTGCGAAACTGAGGACGAGATCTTGTGCTGTTGGGGAATTAATTAGAATTGACTGCCATTTGGAAGCAGCCAGTCAACTAGCCAGCCTTCTGAGGAAGAACTATCTCCACTGCAAGCCACATTGCTATTCCTATGAAGAAATTGGTGGAAGCTATCTTTTGCTGCTCTTAATAATAAGATATATGTTAACATTTGTAATAGAAAGAGATTAATCTTTGTCCTTTCATTGGTTTCCAGGTGGGGAATTCTACACAGCCATAAACCCAAGGCATTGCTGTTTCATGGCTATGTCTACCTAAATGTTGGACCAGGTGCCTTGACGACCTAGACGTAAGAAGCAGTGACCAGCGTCACACAGTCCAATAGGTATGCAAAGTCATGCATAAACAATAGGACGCATTTCTGGCACTAAGGGAGCCCACAATGTAGTTGTGTTGCTACAAATATTGTAGTGTTATGCTCAGTAGGAATTAAAATCTTTAAGAGTTAATGTTTCTTTCAAATTACTTGCAACAATTTCCCCAAATTGTGACCAATTTTGTCTTGGTAGAGTTTCTGGCACACGGGAGGCATTTGACTGCTTTGGCAAAACTGTAGCATGGTGCTTGCTGCTTTATTTCTCCAAGCCCTGTACTTACCCACTGTCCTATGTGTGCCAAAAGAATGTTCCTGATGGGAATGACTTTCATGTGTACAAATGTGGTTTCAACACCAAGTCTTCCGTGTTCATTTAATTTTTTCCCAGTTGCAAGGCACGGAGATGTGTACATGCTACCTCAGTGAGAGGAGTTTTTATCAGGATACATAGGGAAACACAATTTCACAGAGAGGGACTAAGGAGGTGAAATGTCATTCATGGCTGTTCAGAGTGCTGCAGTAGCTGCATCAGCATTGGGCATCCACAGCTCCCTACTCTCTTTTCTGCTTACAGAATTATTTGGAGGCTCAGCTTCCATGGCAGTGCTTCATGCCAAGCTACAGCTTCTCTGCCACTTCCCACTGCCTTCTTCACGACTATTCTTTACATCACGGCTTGTGCCTACTCCTGGGTGCTTCTGCTACCCGGCTTCTGCCACCATTGAGATTTCTCTAGAGAGAATATTTAATTGCATGGGGTTGACAGTCTCAGTGCAGAGTGCCTCTGAGAAATTCTCAGGCTATACTACCTCATAGGCTACTGACCACAAAAAAGTCACTGACTCAGACTCCAGGCCCTGAACCCATTTGCTTGGGATCAAGATAATGGGGTCATATAACACAAAATATGAAACTCATTGGCAAGGAAATACTGCTGGCTGCTTGAAGGCTGGTGGCAGTGGGTGAGGGAAGCACATATCACTTGGAGCCTGATCACTGCAGTCAACAAACTTCAGTGTTGCCCCAAGACCAAAGCTTGACCATATCCGATTCCATTCCAGAAGGCAGTATATAGCCGAGGACATGCACATTTAGGCATTATTATTGAGAGACTGTGTCCTTAATTATAGTCTGCACGCTGATAATATATTGCACCATATGTTTCAAAGCCAGAACTAAAGTTGGCGGTTTCCACTTTCATTCAGATGTGGTTCACACTTAATGTTTCCCATGGGACCTGCTGCCTGGTGTGTAGGTGGTGGTGGCTCCCTCAAAACCTTTGGATTGTACAAAGAGTTTCATTTGCCTCTGTAATTACCTATTTTGGGCCTACAGAGGAACTGAAAAACAGAAAAAAAAATTGTTCAGCTGTGAAGTTCATGTGCGATGATTTTCTTGTAAGAGTTTCAGTGAAGGTAACAATAATGACAATAAAAACAATATTTTAGGCTTTTAGAATATGTGGAATCCTTTTGTGTAAGTGTTGGTTTCCTGTTTACAGCTTTTCTATCACCTTTCAGGGAAGTCTCTTTGGGGTTTGAATCCTGCAGGGATTGTCTGCTGCACTGAGGAGTGACCTGCCTCCTCCCAGTCTTTGCATTCAAGACTCACCTTTGACAGCACACTGTACAAAATCTCGTGACATTGTGGCCTGGAAATGAGACATAAGGTACGTTTCTCATCCTCACTAGATAGAGTGAGACTGTTGCTCAGGGCCTACAGGAGGATCAGCATTTCATATAGGGTTGGTGGCAAGATGGAACTGTACACGTTTCAGGTTCCTCTAACCTTATCCAGTTTGTATCAAAGCAGCTCAGAGCTCTGATGAACATAAGGCTGCTAAGAGACACCTTAATTCATTTGGATGAAATTGAGGTATTACTGCACACAGTCTTTCAAAAGTGATCTCCAGAAAACATCTGTGTTTGGGGTTGTAGCCAACTCTTAGAGATCAAAGCAGGATATTATATATTATGGCTGGTGGGAAAAGGGGTGATGTGGCTTAGTTTTAGTTCTTGACATCTCCAAGCCTTAAGAAAATGTATATTATTGGTGAGCATGATTATTATTCTCTGTTCTCCCAAGGGCTTGGTCATGCCTGATTCCAGAAAAGCCTCCCTCTTCAACATTTTTTTTTTTTTTTGAGACAAGGTCTCACTCTGTCACCAAGGCTGGAGTGCAGTGGTGCGATCACGGTTCACTGCAGCCTCAACCTCCCTAAGCTCAGGTGATCCTCTCACTTCAGCTTTCTGAGTAGCTGGGACTACAGGCACATGCCACCACACTCAGCTAATTTTTAACTTCTTTTTAGAGATGGAGTCTCACCATGTTGCCCAGCCTGGTCTCTAACTCCTGATCTCAAGTGATCTGACCACCTCAGCCTCCTAAATTGCTGGGATTACAGGCGTGAGCTACCAACCTGGCCCATCTTTCTCCCCTTCTTCCCTCAGGCCTACCAGTAGTAATGGTTTCCAGTCATAGATAGCCCTTGAGTGTGCTTCAACACCCCTGGTGATTCCCTTAACCCTATCTACACCAATTCCTTCACCAAAACGATCTCCTTCAAAACCCCAGCTGATGATGCCATCTGTTTTATTTCAGGACTTCAAGGCATCTAGTTGTAGACCTCTTCATAGACAGACAGTTGGGTTTCCAAGCTAGATAATTGCCTTTCCATTTCTGAGATTTATCAATATGGTAGCTTCTATGAACTGAATGTTTGTGTCCCCCCAAGTTTATATGTTGCTAATCCCCAGTGTGATGCTATTAGGAGGTGAGGCCTGACAGGGATTAAAGGGATGAATGGGATTGGTGCCCTGATAAAACAGGCCCTAGAGAGCTTCTTTGCCCCTTCTACCATGTGAGGATACAGCAAGAAGGTGCCATATATGAACCAGAAATCAGGTCTTCACCAGATACTGAATGTGGTGGCACTTTGATTTTGGACTTACTAGCCTCAAGAACTCTAACAGAGTAAATGTGTGTTGTCTAAGCTACCAAGTCTGTAGTAATTAGTTATAACGCCATAGGAAACCAATATAGAATTCTTGGATAACTTCTGACAGGGCAATGTTGGGAGGCAGGTAGCATTAAAGAGAGATGATTATTATTTGCGGACAGGGTCTCACTCTGTCACCCAGGTTGGAATGAGATGGCACCATTACAGCTCACTGTAACTTCAAATTCCTGGGCTCAAGCACTCTTCCTCCCTCAGCCTCCCAAGTAGCTAAGACTACAAGTGAGTGCCACCATGTCTGGCTACATTTTTAATTTTTGGTAGCGATGGGATCTTGCTATGTTGTCCAGGCTGTTCTCAAACTCCTGGCCTCAAAAAATCCTTCCACCTTGACCTCCCAAAACGTTGGGATTATGGGTGTGAGCTACTGCACCTGGCCTGGAGATGCTATTTTAACTCTCCCTAAACACTGCTGCTGAATGAATTCCCCCTAAAAACACACCATTGATCATAATCTTAACCCAGCTCAAAATCCTCTGCAGATTTTTTTTGATTACTTAAAAAAGGCCTAATTAGCTTCCTCCAAATTCTGGCCACACCTCCCTTTCAGCCCTATCACATGCTGTTGTTCCTTTTACACCAAACCAGACACAGCTCTTCCTTGTGCCTCCCATGTACAAGCTCACCCCTGGACCTTCAGTCACCTCCCTCCTTCAGCGTTGTCCCCTCTCTGTCAATGTTCCAGGCTTCTTGTGTCCACTATGGCTTAACCTAATGCTACCTCCTCAAGAACCCTTTTTTGATTCCATCAGCAAAAGTTATTTTCTCTCCACTCTGAATGCCCAAAGTGCTTCATGGTTTCTCTCTCCTGACTCCTATTCTATTACACCTTTCCTTATTGTTGTATGTCATAGTGAAATGCATACAATCTGGAGCCAGATCTCCTGAATTTGAACTCTTACATGAATATTTGTGGGCAATCTTGGGAAAGTTACATAATTTGTCTGGCTTTGTTTTCTTCATTTGAAAAAAGAAATGGAGACTATAATAATAACTAACTATTCTGTTGATTTCATGAACTAGATACTCGTTGGATTCATCCTCATACAGCTGTCCTTATCCTTACTACCATTGTCTTATCTTACCTGGCCTTTTACAAGAACATTCCAATGCCTCTGTCTTCCTTACAGCTACAAGAATGATTGCCTATGATCATCATGCTTAAACCCTGTTTAACTCTGCCTAAAAGTCCATGAGCAGCTCCCTGTATTAGTCTGTTCTCATGCTGCTAACAAGATATATCCGAGACTGGGTAAATTATAAAGGAAAGATGTTTAATTGAATCACAGTTCTGCAGGGCTGGGAGGCCTCAGGAAACTTACAGTTATGGCAGAAGGGGAAGCAAACACATCCTTTATCACAAGGCTGCAGCAAGGAAAAGAATGACTGTCCAGTGAAGGCAGAAGCCCCTTATAAAACCATCAGATCTCATGAGCACTAACTCACTATCACGAGAACAGGATGGGGAAAACCATGCCCATGATTCAATCACCCCCACCTGGTCCCTCCCACTACAGTTGGGGATTATGGGAACTACAATTCAAGATGAGATTTGGGTGGGAACACAGCCAAACCATATCACTCCTTATTGCTTACAGGTTGAGGTGACATTGAACATGCTATTTGTTTTTGGTTTGGTTCATTCAGCTTCATTCTTTTTGCTCCCTGTCTTACTTTACGATTCAACATGCAAGCAGCCTTCAGTTCCTTCACACACATCATACAATTTCTTGTCTCTGTGCCTTTATTAACACTCACCCTTCTGCCTGAGACAGCTATTTCTTTTTTTCTTTCTTTTATTTCTTTTTTTGCTCTTTTGACCCTATCAAGTAACTTTATTCACACAAACATCCCTTAATTTACAAAACGTCAGACATTCATACACATTAGGGGTGATCCACAGTGTTCAAGGAGCTTACATATAATATATCATACCAACCCAAGTAAACCAAGTAGAAAAAATATTCATATAAAGTTGTTCACATGTAGGTCCTAGATTACCAGCTTCCGTGCAATAAAAGAAAATAAAAAATAGATTTATTAACTAGTATTTGAAATTAACTTTCTGCCTGGCTTAAAACCTCCCTCACAATCAAATCTGTCCAGTGAATGGTTGAGAAGTCATCGAAATATACTTCCCTGCTGTAATGAAAAGAAGCCCCTGGGCACAAAATATTTCTTTAAATGCCCCTGAATAGGCTCCCTTTCTTCTGTGGCCTCTCCTGGAAAACAGCCTGGGCGGCCTGCCTCCTGATACCCTCTGCAACCTTAGAAGGCCCTTGGGCAGGCAATGGCAGTGGATACATTTCTTGGTGATGGCCATAGACGCTAACACTGGCCAACTCTATGTCACACCTACTGGTTGCCCTTTGAGGGCATTTCTCTAGATAACAGGCCCCCTGCCCTCAAAGCCTAGGTAGGGCAGGATCAGAACAGCTCCCATTTCTTCTGGCTAACTCCTCCCACAGGACTCAGTTCATGCACTATTGTTTACAGGAAAGCTTAGTGGAGTCGTGGGTAAACAGAAAAACTTGGGGATATGTTCCAGACGCTGGGAACAGCATGCAAAGCCAAGGTTGTGGGTGAGAACAGGCAAGGGAAACTCCCATCCCATCATTAATGGTCAGGCACATTCATTTCCTAGAGTATCATAACACAAAATTTAGCTGCTTAAATAACACAAAAATATTGTCCTGAAGTTCTGCAGGCCAGAAGTCCAACACGGGTCTCACAGGGCTAAAATCAAGGTGTGGGCAGGCTGTGCCCCTCTCTGGGGCCCTAAGGAAGAATCTATTTCCTTGCTCATTCAGGTCATTGGAAGTATTCTGTTCCTTACAGCCGTGGAACCCTGGTCCTCATTTTCTTGCTGTCATCAGCTGCGGGCCCCTTACAGGTCCTAGAGGCCACCCACATTCCTTGAGGGTAACCACACTTCCACATCTATAAAGCCAGGAAGGGTGGGTCAGTTCCCTCTTATGCTTCCAATCTCTTCTTCTTCCATCTCATCTATCTCCTCTTCTGCTTCCTTCATCTAATTTTATGAGCTGTGTGATTTCATTAGGTCCACCTGGACAATCCGGAAGAAATGCTTCCCATCTCTCCAGATTTTTCACCTTAATCATCTCTGCACATCCCTTTGCCATATAAGTAACATATTCACAGGTTCTAGGAGGACATTATTCTGCCTACCCCACTAGCATTGAGATAAAAGGACCGTTAACGCCCAAGATTACTTGCTTTGAATTCTCTGTCCGCAGCATTAACTTTTGGTCATTTTTCTTTGTATTATTTTGTTATTTAAATGTCTAATTTTAGCTATGTGTTTGGGATCCAAGGAGTATAGAAAGCCACTGAGCCCCATCTGGTTCATTTAGTGGATGCTTCCAGAAATGTTAGATGTGAAAAACTTCTTAGGAGGTTTAACTGGAGATCTAGGGCAAGGAGGCATACATCAAGCGCCAGTTATGGAATAACACTTGGAAAGCTGCTTAGAAAGTAACTGAAAGTCAATAGAAGGAGTTCCATTATTTAAAATTTAAACAATTAGCTAAAGAGTTAACAGATCAGTTAAATTTTTGAGAAACCCCACATGAATAGCCACAGAAGAAAGCAAGAAGATTTTCTTTTACAGCAAATTGAAACTATTAAACAATAGTTTAATATTAAACTATTAAACAAAGATGTATTGTGTGTTAGGAAAATATTTATTCTTAAGATTATCCTCCAATAAAATTCGTATTTCTTTCCTATAAAAAGTATTAAGGCAAAGCCAATTGAGTTGACCATTTGTTACATTTATTAGTGCTCATGAATTATTCACTAGGATAATATTTATTTCCTGAATTCTTTCCTTCTCTTAGAAAATCATCATGATTCCCTGAATACAGCATTTTTATCTCTAAGAGGTTTTGGAAATAATGTACTTTAATTTCCTGCCCTCTAGTGACAAAAATAATGCACTCACACCTTTATATTGAATAAATTCTGTATGCTTTAGTATCAGCAAATAATTATATTAGAGAATTTGGAGACAAGAAAGATGAGAAAGTCTGGCTATTACTAATGCTCTAAAGTTTGAACTTTAGTATAATATATATCATTTTTATTTGGAGAAAGCATTTTACTTGGAGTCTTATGTATGACTTTAAAATTGTTACTTAATTAAAAGTCAGCATATTGCTTCTAGTTTTCACTTGGCTATATATGGCCTATATATTTAAAATTATAAGGTATATACTATAGAAAACTCTGGTAACAACCAGAAAATGGATAATTTTAATATCTTTAATCAAATATCATAATTGAAAGAAATTTACTACTTCTAAAAAATGACCCCTAAATATTGTACGCAGTTGAATCTTTAAATTTAGCTGATAGTTGGTGGGATAACCAGCCTGGGAGTTCAAACCAGAGACAAAAATAACCAAAGTGGTTGATGGTTCTAATAGGACTAAATAAGGAGGAACTGCTCGATTTGCTTAAGTGTGGCATTAAAAGTTTTGGAATTCTAATTACTGACTGCTTCACTGCTTTCACTTTCTGAACATTTTGGCATTCCTGGGGAACATAATCAGGAGTCGGTGGTGCTTGTGCCGTTAATTTATAGACACATCATTGAGTGTCTACTCTGTGCTAGACGCTGTGGTTGGTGCTAAATTACTGAACTTAAAGGTGGAGGAGCTCATTCCACACACCACACTGCTCAGGCATGGCTGGAGCTCTGGCTTCCTGAATGCTGAGATGGAAATAACACCAGATACAGTGCAGACTGGGTCACTGACTCTCATCTGCAGAGATCCTTTGAAACACATGACCCTGCCTCATGGGACACATGGGTTAGGACTGAGGACAGAAACATGTTTGGTTGCAGATGGAGGGCCTACTTAGAAATGCAAGCTCTGGAGCCAGCTGTTTCTGTGGCTCCTCCTTATTGACAAGCACAGTGGTTGACACAGTGCCTCTCTTTACCAAGCACAGTCAGAGGGTCCCTTAGAAGTACGTGAGTTACCCACTGGCATCCCTGTGATGGTCCCTGCATGAATGGCAGAGGAGGGGGGTTGGCATTCCATCCGAATGTGACAGGAAGTGAGCTGGGGACTGGCACACTCCATCTCTGGGCTCTCAGTCATTCAGTGTGTGCTGGAGTTCCATGTCAGCATCTCCACTCCTTACACCCACTTGGCAAGGGCTGTTATCAACCCCACTTATAGAGGAGAAACTGACAGAGAGAAGACTCTATCCAAGGTTACCTTCTGAACCCACATCTGGCCAACATGGTGACTAGAGGTAATGATAATAGATTGTATCTTTAAAAAGATTGTATCTTTGAAAGCTGTTAAGAGAGTAGATTGTAAATGTTCTCACCTCAAAAAATGGTAAGTGTGTGAAGTGATGGATATGTTAGCTTGATTTAACCATTCCACAATGTATACATGTATCAAAATATCACATTGTATACCACAAATGTATACAATTTTTATTTGCCAAAAAGAAAAAAGATCTAAAGAAAAAAAAGAACCCATGGCCCTCTGTCTGGCTCCTAGGCTTGTCATCTTTCTATCATTTAATGTTGATTTTATTAATTTTTTTAGAAAATAAAAAGGACTGATAGCTTCCATTTAGGCTTTAGGAACAGACAATTTCAATATTGTTACATTTAGTACATAGGGAAGAATACATGACAAGAGAGAAGCAAGGGAATAAGGCTAACATTCTCCCCACAAACAAAACAAATAAAAAATAAAAACAACCAGGAAAAACCCACCTGAGGCCACATTTATTATTCCCACTTAAGAGATAAGGAAACTCAGGCTCAGAATAATAATTTTAAAATGAGCCCTCCCCCAAAAAAGTTAAAAAACCTACTAGAGTCACTTGCTAAATGGCAGAACTGGGACCCAACACAGGTTTGACCAAATCCACATCATTTCTACAACTTCACATGTAATTGTATCTGAAATAGCCATAGTAAGTAGAGTCACCTAATGTCTAGAATATATAAAAAGACAGAATAATTTTTAGTACAATTTTAAAGAGCAAAATATGTGAAGTTTTTTAGATATCTGGGACTTGAGAATCCACTGTCTCCGAACAATTTTCATGATCATGTTTTAAAGACTGGGGCCACCTCTCGGCACAATGGGCCTTTTGGTTAGGAGGCTTCTGGGAAGAGGAGCATTACTTCTTAGGGAGCACATCATTCCTTCTTGGAAGGTCTTAATAAGAGCTGGGTATAGAGGACAGTCCCAGTAATGGCAGGACCAAGCCTGAACAGGAGAGTGGACATGCTCTCCTGAGTCTCAGCAGGAATTCTACAGCCTCACTGGTGGAAGGGAGGAGGAAAGAGGAAGAACAGAAGGAAGCCTGTGGAGCTGATAAGTCTGGGACAAGGGAAGCTCCAGAGTGGTGGCTGCCTGACAGATATTTTGAAAACAAGGATGCCTATGGTGCATAGTGACATGATTTTTGTATGTGCTTGGGAAACTTTGGGGGCTGCTCATGCTTGCTTTGCAGAGTGGAATTTGTGTCAGACTGTTCTTGCATGACCATAAAGAAAGATCTGAGACTGGGCAATTTATAAGAAAAGAGATTTAATTGGCTCACAATTCTGCAGGCTGTACAGGAAGCATGGCGGCATCTGCTTTTGGAGAGGCCTCAGGAAGCTTACAATCATGACGGAAGATAAAGCGGGAGCTTGCATATCACATTGTGAGGGCAGGAGCAAGAGTGAGGATGGGACCCAAGAGTGAGGATGGGAGGTGCTGCACACTTCCAAACAACCAGATCTCAGAACTCACTATTGTGAGGGCAGTACCAAGGAATGGTACTAAACCATTCATGAGAAACTGCCCCCATGATCCAATCACCTCCCATCAGGTTCCCACCTCCGTTCAATATTGGGGATTACAATCTAACACAGATCCAAGCCATATAGAATTCTTAGGACTGTTGAGCCCTGTCCTGTTTATATCAGAGTCAAAGGGAGCGGAGCACACAGCCCAGCTCTGTTGGGATGCCCAGGTTGCAGATGGAGTCCTAAAAAAAGCTGAGAAGTTGAGAATTTGCAAAAATTTAGGGGAATCTGGATTTGTACAAATTCTCAAATTTGTGCAGTTGCAGTTTCACTTAAACATTTGAAGAGCAAAGGGACTCGGCTAGCATTGCATTGCTTTATATAACTTGTTTCTTGATAGGTAACAAAATAGAGAAGAAACAAATTGATTTACTCGAGTTTTAGAAATCTCACTTTTAGCCTTTCTGAAAATTAGGAATTTTTAATGTACAGATAAGGTGTACATTATATCTTCTGAATGTGTGCATTCCCATCCCCATCAAAAAACTGTTATAAACTTACTTCAAGACATTTTACAATGAGCCCCATGTTAGAAGTAAGGGATTATGTGAAAGAAAGACATATGGTGTGCTCCAAATAATCATTGTAGAGATAAAAATACATTTGTTAAAATTTAAGTAACAAAAAATGTCACACATTTGAGAGAAAATAACAACAAAAAAGGGCTGGGACCAATCCTTGTGAACTCAGTTGATGAACAGACAAAGGCAGACCGTGTATAAGAAGGGTATGAGAATTAATAGGCATTTTAATATCCTTACAAAAGTCAACTTTATCACAAGGATTTTTTTTTTCATGTCTATGGTCATAGATTCTCTTTTTTTATTTCACAAGGATTTTTTAATGAAGATTTTTTTCTCTATTTTCAAGCAAAGAAACTAAAGTTAAAGTAACTTGCCCAAGACCACAGCTAGTAAGTGGAAAAATTCAGATTTGAACCCAGGTCCATCTGACTGCACATTGAGAGTGCACATGAATGTGTGAGGTCCTACCTGCTGGCCAATCCTCCAGCCTGCACCACCAATCAGTCAGACTTTCCACTAAGCTGAGCCTTCCTTGCTCTCCATGTTCTTCACCTGTTTCTCTCGACTTAAGTTCACCCTGCATGCAATCAGGTGGGAGGACCACTTGAACCCAGGAGTTTGAGACCAGCCTGAGCAACAAAGTGAGACCCCATCTCTACAAAAAAAATTTAAAAAATTAGCTGGGTGTGGTGGTGCCTGCCTGTAGTCCCAGCTGCTCAGGAGGCTGAGGTGGGAGGATCACCTGAGTCCAGGAGGTGGAGGCTGCAGTGAGCTATGATCACACCACTGCACTCCAGCCTGAGTGCGACCCTGTTTCAAGGACAGCATGCAGCATGGACTCATGCAATGAGCATCATGATTAGAATAGGACAGTGACAAATGACACCTCCTTTGAAGGAAGATCTCATTTTTAAAAAGCACTGTGTATTTAGAGAGAATATGCTGAAGAACATTTAAGGAAAGACAAAAGGAGAGACAAGCCATAGACAGCTTTTACAAGTGTTAAAGGTGGCACAGGAACAAGAAATAATGGCTACAGGGACTTTGCTATCTAGACACCTGCCAGGGTCATTTTACTGAAAAGAACTTGATAATGTATTGATTTTTTTCTTAATGACAATTTGATGTCTCAAAAGGCAGAAGAAGTAATTAGAGGAATAGCTGCTCCTAATATAACTGGAACTAACTGTAAATGTGTCTGTAATGCTGTCCCCGATCCTGCTAAGGTCTCGGCATTCATACAGAGGGTTGGGTTGGGGTGAAGGCAACGAAGGTACTTTTGAAACTTGGAGCACTTTTCTGGCAGGGAGGGGTGTCTGGGAGTGCCATAGAAGCTAGCTGGTGACCCATGGTGGCTCAGAGGAGAGGATCCCTAGCAAGGAGCGGGAATACTAAATGAGAGGCAAGAGAATGGCCAAAACACTCAATCTATTTCATATGTAATATAAGAATCCTAGATACTATGGTCTGAATGTTTATGTCCCTCCAAAATTCATATTGAAATCCTCACCCCCAAGGTGATTACAATAAGAGGTGAGGCCTTTGGAAGGTGATAAGGTCATGAATGGGTAACCCAATTAATAAAATGAGCAAAAGACCTGAATAGACATTTTTCCAGAAGATTAAAAATGTCCAACACATACTATATCAATGTGCTCAACGTCACCAGTCATCATGGAAATGCAAATCAAAACCATAATGGGATATTATTTCATACCTGTTAGAATGTCTATTGTCAAAAAGTCAAGAGATCACAAGTGTCCACAATGGTGTGGAGAAAAGGGAACACTTGTAGACTGCTAGTGGGACTGTAAATTGGAGCATTCATTATGGAAAACACTATAGAGGTTCCTTCGAAGATTAAAAATAGAAACTGTTATATAACCCAGCAATGCTTCTGCTTGGTACATGACCAAAGAAAATGAAATTAGCATATGGAAGAGATAGCTGCACCCCCATATTCATTGCAGTACTTCACAATAGCCAAGTTATGGAAACAGCCTAAGTGTCCATCAACAGATGAGCAGGTTAACAAAATTTTTTTTTGAGACGGAATCTCGCTCTATCACCCAGGCTAAGTGCAGTGGTGCAATCTCAGCTCACTGCAACTTGTGCCTCCCAGTTCAAACAATTCTCCTGCCTCGGCCTTCCGAGTAGCTGGGATTAGAGGCATGTACCACCATGTCTGGCTAATTTTTGTATTTTTAGTAGAGACGGGGTTTCACCATGTTGGCCAGGCTGACTTTGAACTGCTGACCTCAAAAGATCCGCCCACCTCGGCCTCCCAAAGTGTTGAGATTACAGGCGTAAGCCACCATGCCCAGCCAACAAATGTTTATATATATAATAGATTCATCCTTAAAAATGGAGATCCTGCCATTTATGACAACATGAATGAATCTAGGGGACATTATGCTAAGTGAAATAAGCCAGGCACAGAAAGAAAAATACTGTATGATTTCCCTTATATTTGGAATCTTGAAAAGTGGAATAAATAGAAACAGAATAAAACCATGTTTGCTACCAGGGGGAGAAAATGGGGAAAAGTAAATCAAAGGGTATAAATGCAGATCTGTGGGATGAATAAGTCTAGAGATCTAATGGACAGCATGAGCTTTATAGTTAATTATATTGTATACTGAACGTTTGCGAAGACATTAGACTTTTTTTTAGGTGTTCCTACGATACACACACACACACACACACACACACACACACACACGTAACTGCGGAAGGGCATGGACATGTAATTTGTTTGACTATAATAGTCATTTCAGCATGTTTATTAAGACATGTACACCTCAAAGATATGCAATAAAAATAAATGTAAAAATAAATAAATAAAAGAGGCCTGAGAGAGGTCCCTAGTTCCTTCAACCATGTGAGGTTGGAGTAAGAAGGTAACTGTCTGTGAGGAAGAGGGCCCTCACCAGACACCGAATCTGCTGGTGACTTGGTTTTGGATGTCCCAGAACTGTGCAACAGACATTTCTGTTGTGTATATACCACTCAGTGTATGGTATTTTGTTTTGCAAAATACCGTAAGAGACTTAAGAGACTAGGAGCGAGGAGCAGACCTTCCCATGTCTTCCTGTCTCAACAGACCTTTCCTCCCACTCTACCAAAAAGGCTCTGTTCCCTGGAGCCAGAATTTCGACTGTGCTGTTGGAACTACGGCTGAGGTGTGTTGTGGCCTGGCTTTACTCTGGTGGGCAGTCCAGGAAACTGTTTACCATTAGCACCAAATAATGTATTGATTTTTTTTTCTTAATGACAATTTGATCTCTCAAAAGCCAGAAGAAGCAATTAGAGGAACAGCTGCTTCTAATATAACTGGAACTAACTGTAAATGTGTATCTAATGCTGTCAATGACAATTTGATCTCTCAAATGGTATTTCCACAAGAAAATACCTTCTGAGTCCCAGTTAGCCAACTTTCAAATACATTTTTGGGAGGCAATCATGTTTTAAATTGGGAACTGTCCATGGCTGCTTACTAGCATTCTTGTGTGTGCAAATGCATACAATCCTATTTAGAATGCACTTGAAGTCATTCAGCAAAAATTTGAAATTCATGTATATTAAAGAAAGTAATGAGGGCACAGGTAAGACACATTGGTAGAGGCTGGTATTTCCAGATTAATAGTTAAAGGAGACTAAATGCAAAATAATGCTGAGAGGCCACTTAGGGTTTCAAAATACCGGATGGTATCTCTATTATAGTTAAGAGTTTCCTTGTGTAGCTGTAGGACTGAATTTAGTTCCACACTTTTGGAGAATCCTCAGTTTTTTTTTTCCTTCACGACTTTAACATACACCAATCTCTCTGTCTGTGTCTGTCCCCCTCTTATTGGCTCACATTCCCATATGTTTTGGCTCAGATTTTCCCATAGTGCATAGCTGTGGTTGTCAAAATTGTGGGTAGTGGTTTTAAAAATTCACAAGGCAATGTACAATGTTAAATGCTATGTTTTATCGCATTTACATGCTGGGTTTCCAAGCATTATATTAAGAAAACAGAAAGACCTATTACTAATTTCTAAATTATAGTTTTTATTGCATACCTTTTATTCCATGCATTTTTTATTATTTTTCATGTGATCTCTGCTAATAATCTGTCAATTTAATTTGAGATTTCTATTTTTTTAGTATTGTTATTGATGGATTTTGATATTGCTGTTTCCAAACAAGTTAGAATATTGTGCTCCCAAACTTCTTTTAGATAACATTGCCCCTCATTCTTCTTGATGTTTATTTGGTCTTTTTCTTAAAATCAGATGAGAGGAAAGGGCTACACAGAGTGAAAGATATTTTAAAATGATATTGAAAAAAAAAAGACTTCCTTCTGTCATCCCAGCACTTTGGTAGGCCAAGGTGGAAGGACCACTTGAGGCCAGGAATTTGAGACCAACATAGCCAGACTCTGTCTCTACAAAATACAAAATAAAAATTTAGCCAGGAGCCATGGTGCACACCTCTAGTCCCAGCTACCGGGAGACTGAGCTGGGAGGATTACTTGAGATCAGGAGCTCAAGGCTGCAGTGAGCTGATTGTGCCACTGTACTCCAGCCTGGGTGTCAGAGTGAGACCCCATTTCTAAAAAACAACCAACCAAACAATAAAATCCTTCCCAAACAGTGTCAGGATAGTAGAGGAACCAGACCAGTGCTATAGGGGTCTCTGCCAGAACTCCCTGACCCAAAGCATATTCTCCACCAGCAAGATGCCTAAAACCTTTCTCTTACAGTCACCTCATAGCCCAAGTTATCCTCAGAAAATGATTGTTTACATTTTATACTCACAGGAAGAGAGAAAGGTCTAACTTATTAGAATGACACAAAGATTTTACAACTGTTCTTTAGATATATATATTTTAGCTTCACTTCCAAATGCTCTTGTCCCTTCTCCTCATTCTTTTCCTGTTCAGAGTCTGCATATTAGTTTTTGTACACTTTTATTACAGCACTTAATGACCTTGTGTTACAGTTTATTTAATAGTGTTTTTGGTTAGCACCCTTCCTTTTAGCCATAGTGTAAACTCTTTAAATGCAGAGATCCTGTCTTACTCATTTTTGTAAAATTGAGTTTCCTTCACAGTAAGTACTTAGTAGATGTTAGTTAAGAAAAATGGGAAAAGAAAATGAACTCTTCTCCAGGGAGACATAATATTCGTTCATTAATACTTCTTAATTGCATTATAGATTTTTTTCTGAGAGAAGCTAGAAGATACCAAGATTCTCGGGGATAAGAATGAAATAGAATGCATAACATCTCATTGTGTTTATGAGAAGACAAGAGGATTATTCAGAGAACCAGGTGCTATTCAGGAAGGCCAAGTGCAGGCAGGACCCCACAGTGGTAACCTGCAGCTACCGGAGAATAGCACAAGGCTGTGTGGGCAGCCCGGATGGAAGGAGAATTCTGAAATGCAAAGGCAGCCAAGGGAGACCTTGTCAACCTCACAACTTTATCTCGATATGGTCCTGTTCTGCCTGAAGTCTTTCTTTTTTCTTTGCCAAGTTTTGTCTCCCGGTATGGTTGGTTAGAAAACCACAGAAGATGAGGACAGCTGGTGTCTGGAATTGTATGTGTTCAAATAAAGCAACTGGAGGTGGAAGGCAAGATGCCGGGACAGATGGCTCGACCCTTGAATGACCACTAGGAGGTGGGCTTGGGCTGCCCTCCTCCACCTGGCAAGATGTCATGGTGTGACAAAGGTGGGAAAATAGTGCCATGGAGGATGCCTTAGTGTAGGTCGAAAGCAGGAATGTAATGACACCACATACAACAGTGAATGCCAAAGCACACTGAGTCCATATGCAAGAAAATGCTGGACTTGGAGCACATTCAGGCATATAGATTCTTACCATGTTTTATTGTGAATTTGAAGCCCTAGGGTCAGATACACCTACTTGTTATGTGACTGTGTGGTCAATGGGAAGGTTAGAGGGTGAAGGCTGAACATTAGGGTATACTGAAAATTGCCAGGCTGGCTTCAAATGGGGCAGAGAACAAGCCCAGCCTCTGAGCTTCCTCCCATGGAATCTCTGATCTGTGGAATTCTACTACTGAGGCTTGGGGAAGTGAAAGCAGCATCCCATTGAATTTCAGCCTGTGGAATCTCAGCAAGATGTGGCTGGACCATCGGAGAAATGGGGTGAGGAAGAATAGCGGATTCTGGGGACACCATGAAAATGGCCTAGATTTCAATACACTGCGTGGGTGCAGCAGTTTAACCACCAAATGATGCCAAGTAGCCATGGAAGTCATTGAACCACCATCTTGTTGGCAGTCCTGGTGGCTGCACTGTAGACATTGCCAGATTGAGCTGTGTTATTCAGCCACTGATCTGTTGAATAATGGATTATTTGGTCCATTATTGCAAAGCATGTCTATTCTATTCTATTCTATTCTATTCTATTCTATTCTATTCTATTCTATTCTTTAGAGATTGTGGATAATTTTTTAAGCCTAATATTTGAGTTCTTGCGATTAGAGACAGTTTGGAAAGCAGCCCCATGGCTCCAGGTTCTATGACCTGGGGAGGAAAGCACACAGAGACACAGGCTTTGCTCCTAGGTTGAAACAGAAAGCATACCTGTGCTGAAGAAGCAGTGTGTGCTTCGCTGAGGACAGAGCGCCAGCCACCACAGTCCCAGGCGTGAGTTATGTCATCCCTGGCAACTTGCTATGGAGCTCAATTGGAAATTGCTTACTGGATAGAATGCCATTAGAAAGGAAGCAAAAAACCTCATGGATAAATTCATTTTCCTGTGAATCTAATTGCAAAGACTGTATAGCATTCATTTGATAAAAGCAGACTTCAGCAGCTCAAAGTTGTATCAGTCTTGGTGTTAGCTCCTTTTGAAAACTATTTCAACTCCTATTAAATGTGGGCTCTTCTCCCTGAACAAAGAAAGTGCTTTGAATGGCAGCCAGGATATCTAAGACTGTATCATATACAAACGTTACAGCAGAACCCGTTAGAAAATGCTATTCAGCCACAATGGTGGGATGAAGACCCAAAGGTCATTTACCTTTCTGACTTTTAGTTACTAGGCTCTCAAAAAATAAACACACTTGGGATGATTGGGAAATTACACCTAAGCCTGACTAGCACTGGCCAGATCGAGCAGCTAGACCTTGACACCAAATGGTTGAGAATGCATTCAATGTACTATTAAAAAAAGATATAAAGAAATGGATGCTGCGTGAATTATTACTAGGGATTATAAAATTGGAATGAAGTGTGACTACAAGAATAAGCTGTAGGGAAGAATCATACAGATGGTGTTGATGCAACGTGGTAACTCCTTGATCAGATGCTCATTATATTAGAACGCACATTTTTGTTGTTAGAAGGCACTTTTAAAATTTCAGGGGCCTCAGGCTTCAGTTTTCCAGCTGACTCCCCTATGTTTGGGTAGACACGCACACACACACACACACACACACACACACACACACACACACACACACAACTGTGGCAGAATAAACATTACTGTAACTTAACATATTATATTATTTAGGTGAGATAGAGCCTCTCATAGACAGATGTAATAGAGAAAAACAAGTAGGGAGCTCTTTGTAAGTTGCTGGTGAGATGATGTCCTTGTGAACATATCTCAGACTCAGCTGAAGATGGAGAAAAAATTATAATGGGATAGATCAGTAGTTCTCAAACTTTAGGGCATCAGAATAACTTGGAAGACTAGTAAAAACACAGATTGCTGGGCCCTAACCCATATTTCTGACTCAGAAGCTTTAATCCAGAGCTTCCTGATTCTGACTTTTTGTGTTGGGGAAAAATGTGATGTTTTCTACCTTCCTGAGTTTGCAGAATATTACACTTTCTCTACGGACCTAGAGATGTTCTGTGGCCTTCATCACAAGCGGCTGTGAAAGGATGACCCTGGATTCTGAGGGCGCTTGTTGTAAGAGGGTGTGCTTTCTTCTCTGCATTTTTAGTACAGGTCCTGCCTCATCCTAAACACTTAATAAGGGTAATCCTTACACAAAATATTTATAAATAAACATTATTCATGTCTTTCTACTTTACTGCCTATTGATGCCTTAGATGTGGGTGTCTAAATTTCCATTGCTGCTAATGTAATATTAAAATTCTAACCCACACTTGTAATCCCAGCACTTTGGGAGGCCAAAGTGGGTGGATTGCTTGAGTCCAGGAGTTTGAGACCAGCCTGGGCAATGTGGTGAAACTTCATCTCTATAAAAAGTACAAAAATTAGCCAGCAGTGGTGGCACACACGTGTAGTCCCAGCTACTCAGGAGGCTGAGGTGGGAGGATTGCTTGAGCCCAGGAGGCGGAGGTTGCAGTGAGCTGTGATGGTGCCGCTGCACTCCAGTCTGGGTGACACAATGAGACCCCATCTCAAAAAACAAACAAACAAAAAAACAAAATCGGATTCATCACATATAAACAATAGCTCTGGGAGGGCGGAGCAAGATGGCCAAATAGGAACAGCTCCAGTCTCCAATCCCAGTGCGAGCAACACAGAAGACTGGTGATTTCTGCATTTTCAACTGAGGTACTGGGGTCATCTCACTAGGGAGTGCTGGACAATCGGTGCTGGTCAGCTGCTGCAGCCCGACCAGCGAGAGCTGAAGCAGGGCGAGGCGTCGCCTCACCTGGGAAGCACAAGGGGGAAGGGAATCCCTTTTCCTAGCCAGGGGAACTGAGACACACAACACCTGGAAAATCGGGTAACTCCCACCCCAATATTGCGCTTTAAGCAAACGGGCACACCAGGAGGATATATCCCACACCTGGCCGGGAGGGTCCCACGCCTACGGAGCCTCCCTCATTGCTAACACAGCAGTCTGCGATCTAACTGCAAGGCAGCAGCGAGGCTGGGGGAGGGG
>NW_016812395.1:344819-355008 GCF_001698545.2 Rhinopithecus bieti | reverse complement strand
CCAACATGGCACAAGTATACATATGTAACAAACCTGCACGTTATGCACATGTACCCTAGAACTTAAAGTATAATAAAAAAATAAAAAATAAAATTAAAAAAAAATAGCTCTGTCTCACTTCTGCAAGGTGAATGAATGAATTAATACAACTCTGGGGGAATTGGTCCTAACAGTGAAACTTTTGAGATATCTGGCAATGTTTATTGCATATAAATATTTACTGCCAGATTGTTCTACATTTTTGTAACAATTTATTTTCCCTCTACTTTTTCTTCCTGATACTCTTGCCGAGTTGGAAGTAACTCTTCCTAAAAAAATTTTCTCAAAGTATCTGCATTTAAAAAAAGTGTTGAATTTTGCGTGCATTTAATAGCAGAAACTGATCTCTCCTTGTTGCTTTGAGTTTCTTTAATTATGAAGTCTATCTTTTTTGTTGTATGTATTGGTGTGATGGTTAATACTGAGTGTCAACTTGATTGGATTGAAGGATGCAAAGTCTTGATCCTGGGTGTGTCTGTGTAGGTGTTGCCAAAGGAGATTAACATTTGAGTCAGTGGGCTGGGGAAGGCAGACTCACCCTTAATCTGGTGGGCACCATCTAGTCAGCTGCCAGCGAATATAAAGTCGTCAGAAAAATGTGAAAAGGTGAGACGGGCCCAGCCTCCCAGCCTACATCTTTCTCCTGTGTTAGATGCTTCCTGTCCTCAAACATCAGACTCCAAATTCTTCAGTTTTGGGACTCGGACTGGCTCCCCTTGCTCCTCAAGCTTGCAGACAGTCTATTGTGGGACCTTGTGATCATGTAAGTTAAAACTTAATAAACTCCCATATATGTATATACACACACACACCCACAAGCACACTCTCATATATATATACACTCCCATATATCTATACATACTCCTATATATATGTATACTCCCATATATATGTATACTCCCATATATATATAAACACACTCCTGTGTGTGTGTATATATACTCATATATATATATACTCCCGTGTGTGTGTGTGTGTGTGTGTGTGTGTGTATATATATATAAATTCTATTAGTTCTGTTCCTCTAGGGAACCCTGAGTAATACAATTGGTGTTTCTTCTTTTGTAAAGTTTTTGTTCTTTGGCTTTCCTAAGTTTTCTTTTGAGGTGTTTTATTTCTTTATTTTTTTGAGATGAAGTCTCACTCTATCACCCAGGCTGGAGTGCAGTGGTGTGATCTTAGTTCACTGCAACCTCCACCTCCCAGGTTCAAGCGATTCTCCTGCCTCAGCCTCCTGAGTAGATAGAATTACAGATGCCCACCACCACACCTAGCTAATGTTTGCATTTTCAGTAGAGACAAGCTTTCACCATCATGGCCAGGCTGGTCATGAACTCCTGACCTCAAGTGATCTGTCCACGTCAGCCTCCCAAAGTGCTGGGATTACAGGTGTGAACCACCGCACCCGGCCTTGAGGTGTTTTATATATTTTTCTCCTTATTGAGTTCTAAGAACTTTTTCTACGTTGAGAATATTAACCCTCAGTTTGACAAGTATATTGCAGTCTCCCCACCAAGTTTGTTGTTTGCCTTATAAATTTGCTTATAGTGTTCTGTCATATAAAAGGTTTATATATATAGTAGTCAATGAATCTATGTGTTCCTTTTATGAATTCTGCTTTTGCATGCATACCTGATTTCTGGGAGCTTTCTTGCTGATATCTTTCAAGCCTTCAATGTATATTAATTTACATAATTGCCTTGTGTCCATTTGGGGGAACATTGTCTCATTAAAATGACCTGTCACTTTTCCTTCTCAAGTTCCTGTGTCCGCCTTTCCTAATGAAGTATGCTTTGATTTTTTTTCACAAATACCCCAAACCACTCACCACTGATCCCAGCATTATCTTTTAGTGCAGCAGTGAACAATCACCAGTCTGCTGAAGTTCGCTGCCTTAAAGTTATTTTCAGATGACAAAAAAAGAGAGGGAAATTAGTTTAACAGGCTGGACCTCTTTTTGAGAAGATTAGAGAGAGTCTAAACATCTTTTTCTGAAAGGTGATCTTGCCTGAGAGAAATCATAATGACTAAAATAAAAGGCGTCTCTTGCATCTCCTGTAGGCCTTCAGCACATTTTAATCCTAATTAAAGAAGAAGTCCGAGGGAGCCTTTCCAAAAGGAGCTGATTATAACCCCAGCTCCATATGGAACACATGGAAGGTTACTGCTGCAGTTGTTGAGCATTATAGCACAAGATAGATGCTTTAAATGTCTCTATACTAAGCACACATTGAAAAATGCTTTCTTGAACTTGGCTGTATGGGAGTCCTTTAGGGTTTTAATACCAGGGGACAAGTTTTTTTTTAATACCAGTAGCCCCCCCTTATTCCTTTAAGCCTTGGCTATGCATTTTTATGCATGGATATTTCATGAAACCTTTAAAGTTGAGTGCCCTGGTTACATCTTTGATACAGGACATAGTACCTGGTTTTAAATCTTTATCTTTGGGCAGTGGGGTTCTTATTGACTGGGTGGAGATGGAAATTAGTGGCTTCCAAGTCACAACTTGCTGGGGACAATAAGTGAAAGGTCGATGGAGATAAGTACAAACATTATTAATGTCTGACCCAGAGTAAGTTGTTGTGCAAATCTATGTTCTCAACAGAAAGATCGGTATCAGGCAGGACTAGAGATCTTGTTTTTTCAAAGCTGAAATAAGATTTTGGTGTTGTCTCAGCAGAAAATTATAGATGTTTTAATGGTTAACATTTTTTCTCCCCTACCAGTCTAATACAATTTTTCCCAATTGTAACCAACCATAGTAAAGGCCAATGCAAAAACAGGAGAGAACAAGCACATGTCACTGAAATCTGAAGATAATCTCACATTCCAAATTAGCTAATAGTTTCCTATTCTTACCTTCATTCCAATTCAGCTCTCAAAAACTATGCAGTAATATGTGTTAGCACAAGTCCGAAGGGAACCCAAGTGAAGAGAGTGAGAGAGCCCAAATCCAGAATGCCCTGGTTCTGCCCTGGCCTCTCAATGCACTAGTAGGTTTAAAAGGGACCAAGGTGGGTGGATCACTTGAGTTCAGGAGTTTGAGACCAGCTTGGCCAACATGGTGAAACCCCGTCTTTACTAAAAATACAAAAATTAGCTGGGCATGGTGGTGTGTGCCTGTAATCCCAGCTACTTGGGAGACTGAGGCAGGAGAATCGCTTGAATGCTTAAACCCTGGAGGTGGAGGCTGCAGTGAGCTAAGATTGCGCCACTTCACTCCAGCCTAGGTGACAGAGGGAGACTCCATCTCAAAAACAAACAAACAAACAGGTAAACAAACAAACAAAAACGGGAGAAAGGTAGAGAGGACACCTTTGGGCAGTGACCAGGATCAAGAGACAAGAGTGGTTGCTGCCACCTCTTCTGGGTCCTTGAGGGAAGATATGCACAGGGGAACATTTGATTCTTCATTGAGGCTTTGGGCCCTAAACCCACTGTAGTTTCCCAAGTGAACTTGGCATCTGCAAAACTTCCTGACTGTTTTGCTCATATGAGGCAGGCTCCAATGGTGTGGATGATGCCTTTCTTGCTAGGCCATCTGCTCCTCACTTATTCTTGGATAGGAATGTTAATGTGAATACCTCACAAGTAGAAGATGATATTCTCACTCTAGGTTAGGACAGTCCCAAAGCACCTGAAGACACGTTGTTACATTGGATTTTTAAGTTAAGGCTGGGGAGACATGTGAGAATGCATGGAGAACTCCAAAGCCTAAAACAGTTGTACCTGTGGCCTAGAATACTATGTGATGCCGCCAACTTCTGCAAACTTGAAAAGCCGAGTTTGTGAGAAAAGAAATTCAGAGGCTTACATTAACCAATAGAAAAAGGATGGTGCTTTATTTTGGTGATAATTAATTGGTAATTGTTTGGTAAGGTGGGGACAGGTTTTCCCAACCAGGTATAAAATAGTTCAATTAACTACAGAGATTCTAGTCCAAAAAGACTGAGATTCAATCGTTAGCAAATATTTACACAGCACCAACTAGATGCCAGGCACTCTTCTACGTGTGTGGAATATATTAGTTAACAAAGATGGCAAAGATTTATATTCTTGGAAAGTTAAATTCTTGTGAACACAATTCATGTAAAGGTAAATGAATTCTACTATATGATAGAGGACAATAAATGCTGTAGGAAAAAGTAGACAGGCCGGGCGCGGTGGGTCATGTCTGTAATCCCAGCAATTTGGGAGGCTGAGGTGGGTGGATCACCTGGAGCCAGGAGTTCAAGACCAGCCTGACAAACATGGTGAAACCCGTCTCTACAAAAAAACCCTAAAAAATGCCACCAGGTGTGGTAGTGAGTACCTGTAATCCCAGCTACTGGGAGGCTGAGGCAGGAGAGTTGCTGGAACCCAGGAACAGGAGGTTGAAGTGAGCTGAGATCACACCACTACACTCGAGCCTGGGTGACAAGAGCGAAACTCCATCTCAAAAAAAAAAAAAAAAAAAATGTAGAGGGAGATAAAGCAGTTCAGGGATGCCAACAGGAGGCAGTTTGTGGTATTAAATGAGTATTTAGGGTAGGCCTCATTGACGAAGTAAGGTTTGATTAACATCTTGAAATAGGCACCAAGCACACACCTGAGGAAGAACATTCTAGGTGGAAGGAACAGCTGATGCTAATATCTTCACGGTCTCATGGGGTTTGTGCCTGGCTTGTTTGAGAAATAGCAAAGAGACCAATGGGTGGCAGGGAGTTGGTAGGAAGAGGTAAGAGAAATGTTGGGAATGGGGTAGTAGCTCTTGGGGTTTTGCAGGGCACTGTGAAGAGTTTTTTGAAATGGACACATATTACAGAGATGTGAGATACATTCTAGATAGTATGTTGAAGATAGACTGTAGAGCAGGAGAATAGAAACAGGAAGGCTGGGTGCCGTGGCTCACGCCTATAATCCCAGCACTTTGAAAGGCTGAGGTGGGAGGATCTCTGGAGACCAGGAATTTGAGAGCAGCCTGAACAATAAAACCAGATCCCCTCTTTACAAAGAAATTTAAAAATTAGCTGAGCTTGGTGGTGCATGCCTGTAGTCTCAGCTGCTCGGCAGGCTGAGGTGGTCGGACCACTTGAGCCTGGGAGGTCAAGGCTGCAGTGAGCTTTGATTGTATCACTGCACTCCAGCCTGAGCAACAGAGTGAGCTGCTGTCCCCAAAAACATAAAATAACATAAAATAAGGTATAGGGAGAGACCAGTTAGGAGGTTACTGGGATAATCCAGCAAGAGATTATGGTGTTTCTTATCAGAGTGGTAGCAGAGGAGGCAGTGAGAAGGTAGAAAAGTGATATATCTATTTTTGCAGATAGAACCAATATGAATTCTTAATAGATCCAGTTGAGTGAAGGAAGAAAAGAGTCAAGGATGCTTTAAGAATATTGTCCAGATCAATGAGAAGAATGGAATTCTTATCAAGGGAGACATGGAATGCTGTGCCAGGTTTGAGAGAATGAAGATCAGAAGTTCAATATGGGGTATATTGAGATTGAGATGCCTATAACACAGTCTTATATACGAGTCTGGAGTTAGAAAGAGGAGTCTGGTGAGAAATTTGAATGTGGGAACTCTCAGCGTACAGATGGCATTGAACACCATAAGCTGAATGGAATCTCCAAGGAAACAAATGCAGACTGAGAAGAAAAGAAGACTAAAGATTGAGTCCTGGGTGATTGCACCATTAAAAGACAAAGGAGAAGACTCGGAAACAGCAAAGAAGACTGATGAGAAGCAACCAAGGGTGTTGAAAAGAAAGGAAGAGAATGTGATGTCCTGGAAGACGAGTGAAAAAGGGTGTTTCAAAAATGAGAGTAATCAACTGTGTGAAATACTGCTAATAGGTTACATGAGATGAAAACCAGTGGCCAATGGAAAAGAAGTTTTGTTTTATTTTGATTTTTTTGAGACAAAGTCTCACTCTGTCTTCCAGGCTGGCAAAGAGTGGTGCAATCTCAGCTCACTGCAGCCTCCATCTCCCAGGTTCAAGCAATTCTCCTGCCTCAGCCTCCTGAGTAGCATGCATCACCAGGCCCAGCTAATTTTTGTACTTTTAGTAGAGATGGGGTTTCACTGTGTTGGCCAGGCTGGTCGTGAACTCCTGACCTCAAATGATCCACCTTCCTTGGCCTCCCAAAGTGCTGGGATTATAGGCGTGCGCCACCGCCCCCAGCTGGAAAAAGAAACTTTAATGGAAACATGGGACGCAAAAGCCTGATTGAAATGGGTTCAAAGAGAACAGGCATTGGAAGCAACAGGTATTGATAATTCTTCAACAAAGTTTTGCTGCAAACGGGAACGGAACTGTAGTGTGCAGCTGATGGGAGAAGGTAAGTCAAGAGAAAAATTATTTCTTATGCTTGGAAAAATTATTCATGTTTGTTTTCTCATGAGATGATCTAGGAGGGAGTAAAAAAATTATGGGAGAGTTATTGAAATAATTTCCTTGGATAGACTAGAGAGAATGAAATCTGATAATTAAATGAAGGAATTGCCTGAGGATAAGGACATGAGATGAGTGTGGACTGCATCAATGAGCTCCCTCGTTCTCTGGCTTCCTGCTGGGTTCAGCTTCTGGAAGGTGACAGTGGAGATCAGAAAGAGGCCTCGGCTTCCCCTAGTGGTATTTTTTAGTATTTTTTGTAGAGAGGGGTTTAACCATGTTGGTCAGGTTGGTCATCACTCCTGACTCCAGGTGATCCGCCCACCTCGGCCTCCCAAAGTGCTGGGATTACAGGCATGACCCACTGTGCCCGGCCCGTCCACTTTTTTCTATAGCATTTATTGCCCTCTATCATATAATAAAATTCATTTACCTTTACATGAATTGTACTCATAAGAATTGAACTTCCCAAGAACATAAATCTTTGTCATCTTTGTTCATTAATATCTTCCACACACCTAGAACAGAGCCTGACATCTAGTTGGTGCTATATAAATATTTGCTAATGATTGAATCTCAGTCTTTTTGGATTATAATCTCTGCAAAGAATGAGATACATTTGATCCCCTTGGCTCCCTCCTTCAGTAGAGAGTAGCATTTCTCTACTGAAAGCCATGGTTCTTAGTAGGTGGCCTTTTTCATACCTCTCTCTCCCCTGTCCCTACAGACCTAGTTCCATGCTCTCCTTTGTTATTTTGTTGTTCCTTTGTTCACCACCATCCCTTGTAACCACCCTAGATCCTGACCATTCCTTTGTAAATAATTCCTTTATTAAACTCAACTGCCCAGTTTGAGTGTGGCCATCTGGTTCCTGCAGACCCCTGACACAATCAGGGGTGTCTTAGTTATTTTGAGATATTATCACAAGATACCTGGGTGGCTTAAACAAGAAACATTTATTTTTCACAGTTCTAAAGCCTGGAAGTCAGAGATCAGCATGCCCACATGGTCAAGTTCTGGTGAGAACCCTCTTCCTGGTTACGGATGTCTGCCTTCTTACCCTGTTCTCCCGTGGTGGAGAGAGTGAGCTAGCTCTCTGTTCTTTTTTTTATAAGGGTACTAATCCCATCCTGAAGCCTCTACCTTCATGACCTCAGCTACACCCCCCAAAATCCCACCTCCAAATACTATCACATTGGGGAATAGGGTTTCAACATACAAATTTAGGGAGAACCCATTTGGTCTATAGCAAGACGGTATTCTTCTGCATGAAGACCTCATTCCTCATTTAAATTGGGAAATGGAATAGCAGTGATTCCAGAAGCAGATAAAGATGTATTTACAGTGCACACCCTTCAGATGACTCATCCCACTGGCTGGTGATCTTTCACTGTGGGTACTAGTTGAGTGTGAGTGGCTTGAACCACCTGTGGGCTCACTGATCCCCGTACTGATTCTTCTCTCACTGTGCCATCTGAGTATGTGCTGGGGACACCATCCTTTATCAGACAGATGCTGGATCAGTCCCTGAATCTACTGAGTCAGAACCTAGGAGGACGAGGCACAGTTTAACCAACCCCCTAGATGATTCTGACCCACATCCAGGCTTGGCACATTGGGCTACTCTTGAATTCCCAGACCTTTTCAGTGGCCATATTTGGAATCCAATTTTCAATATTGAAACCATATTCTTCTTTTAAATTCCAATTAGGATTTTAAATTAATGCAAAATGAAAGGGAAAACACAAGAGTTTTTTCCTACAGCAATAGAAAACTTTTTTCTCATGTAAAACGCTGGAAAGATAAAGTGGTGCCATAAAAGTAAGATAGTCTGAACATTTGTGGGAACCTGGGGGCGGTGATTATTTCCATTCTAGGGAAGTAATGCATATTTCATTCTTCACAGTTTGAGAAAAGCTATTGTGACTGAGATGTACATTTCTTAATTCAGAAATACAAGACTGTCAGAGCAGGCTTTAGGTTCACATGGTCAGTCATACTCTTGATTATGGAAGAGAATCTAAAGACAAGAAGTGAAGAAAACAAGGTCTTAAAAGAAGTTAGCCATCTGAGCAAATTTTGTGAATATTTATAAAATATAGATGTTATTGATCTTAGATATTGTAACTGCACACTACACAACAATTATACTACATGTCAAATTATTAATAAAATGTTCACTTGATATAACTTTATAATGTCATTTTATTTTATTTTTTCGAGATGGAATCTTGCTTTGTTGCCCAGGCTGAGTGTAGTGACATGATCTTGGCTCACTGCAACCTCTGCCTACCAGGTTCAAGCGAGTCTCCTGCCTCAGCTTCCCAAGTAGCTGGGATTACAGGTGTGTGCCACAATGCCTGGCTAATTTTTGTATTTTCAGTAGAGACGGGGTTTCACTATGTTGGTCAGGCTGGTCTTGAACTCCTGACCTCAGGTGATTTGCCTACCTTGGCCTCTCAAAGTGCTGAGATTACAGGCATGAACCACTGCGCCCGGCCTATAATGTCATTTTAAATTTACAAATCTGATTCCATGTTCCCCAGCATGAATAGCCAGGAAGAGATAGAGGCTTTCATCTGAGGGTGGAGACTGAGCCACATAGCCTGCAGAAGCCCTAGAAGGGACTGACACAAATATAAGCTGGTATTCTGGAGGTGGGATTGGCAATGCAAACAGCGGTGAGGGAGCAGAGGATGTGCCTTGAAGAGTCAGCACCCTTGGGGGACACATCAGAGTGTTGGAGAGGTGCTTCTTTATGAAGCTCTAGGCTGTATCCATGGACACTTTTCTCCCACCATCAGTCTCTCCAGTTATATTTTTATGCAAGATTCTGAGTGACCAAGGCATCCTAATCACACCCATTGGGCTTCAGGATGGCAGAACAGCAGCCCTAATTGGGGATTTCCTGCTAGTGGTGCTTGATTTGTCTCCATAGACAAAGCCACTTACAGAGATGAGAAATGAGTAACTCTTTCAACAAAAGAACTCGGCTATAAAAAGAGGATATATGACTATATGATAGGGATAATGGACTCACATGTGTTGCTTTAATATTACGCTGATTTATTAAACCATAACAACTTCCTCTTGAAACATAATATAAATAATATATGATTTCTTTAAAATGTCTATATTCCCTTACCAGACAGTAAGTCTCTTTAGGGGAGGAGCTGTCTGATTCATTTTTGTTTCCTCGAGAGCATTTGCATATAGAATGTATTCAATAAATAAATGTTTGGTGATGATTAGGTTAATAATAGTATTAAAACTTGATGAATTGGTAAATTATTTGAATTGAGGGGCAGGGAAAAAAGTTTTCCAGTTAAAAATGATCATGATGATAAATATTAAACATTTTTTGAGGGGGAGCATTCTTGATAATTTTGAGTATCTGGTAGAACACAAATAAAGTGTTTATAAAATGTCAGAATGAATCCAAGGGAGAACCATCAGGAGTCATTTTGTTCAAGAGGTAAGGGGTAGACAAAGTCATAAACCTGAATGAATTTTAGAGGGAAATAAAGAAAAGGATGAAGAAAGAAAAAAAATTCAGACAGAAAAGAAAATCAGACTTAAGAGATAGAAATCTGGGTGAATCTGGAATGCTGGAAAGAAAATTATTGTTTTTTTATTTTATTTTATTTTATTATACTTTAGTTCTAGGGTGCACGTGCATAGCGTGCAGGTTTGTTACATATGTGTACTTGTGCCATGTTGGTGTGCTGCACCCATCAACTTGTCAGCACCCATCAAGTCATCATTTATATCATG
>NW_016812395.1:327217-340784 GCF_001698545.2 Rhinopithecus bieti | reverse complement strand
TTATAAAATAACTGAGAGATAAACTTTTGTTTATACTTAATGCTAAAATAATTCATTTACCTTGGAGAGATCAGAACTCTGTCCATTTCTCCTACATAAAAACTAGAGAGTACAATTGCTTTCTCTTTCTTGGGCTTACTGTGGTCTCAGAATATGCATTTTCATTTTTATTTCAACAGAATATCCATGGATAGCTAAAATTTTTGCTTCCTTCTGTTTGTCAACATTTGTATTTCCCCAGTGGACATTTCTGCAAAATTTATTTTTATTTCTTTGTTACCAGAGAAACTCTTGTTGGTCAAGTTCAATGACACCCTCGGCATAATTTCGGAGGAAATTACAGGGAGCAATTGAAGTCCATCACTTTCTTGGAGGGGAAATATTAACACTCTCACCTCTTGCTCCCAATATTAGGTGGTGGGCAGGAGTGAGTTACTCATTTTCTGAAGGAGCAGTAACTCTTTGGACTCCTCAAGTCACTTGGTAAATTAACTCTCCCACTGCCCAGAAGAGTGCCTCAGAGATTCCAAGGAATGAATGCTTTAAAAGTCGGAAAATGCTAAGAAACACCATCATATAAATGATTTCTTTCCAATTTTATTTTAAATACAGCCATATATTATTAAATACAGCCATACATTATTAAATAGTGTGTTAATACATTATTATTAAATGCAGCCATATATATATGTATATGTATATATGTGTGTGTATATATATGTAAGTATGTAGCTGCTGTACCCTCCAGAAGCAATGATACCCTCCAGAGGTGACAACAGATGCAAGTAACAACCACACTCTCTGGTTTTGACAACCAAAAATATCTCCTGACATTGTCAAATGCTCCTTAGAGGGCAAAATTGTCCCCATGGAAGTACCACTGGGCTAGATAGAAACTTACATCTCACACATGGAGAGTCCAAGCTGGCTTGGTGGCTCTGCTGTGCTCTGGGATCCCAGGCTCCTCCTTACTTTGCAAATCGTACGAGGTGCCCTCATCACCTGGGCACCTACATCTCACTCAAGAGTCTCAATTCTAGGAGGGTACAGACAATGGTGGACTGGTAAACAGACTCTGGAAAAAAAAAGAAAATAACATTTTTTAAAAGCCCAGATTTGTAGTGTTTGCAGATTCTCATGTTTTAAATACTCCTGCCATGGCTGATGTGAAACTGCCAACAGTTTAACAGCTGGCTTATAAAATTTCTGAATATTTACCATTTGTCCCTTGTAAGACAGTATTAGTGGGCTGCAGCATATTGACAGAGAACGGGAAGGAAAAGATACAACCTTTTGTTGAAGGACAAAATGACATTTCACTTCTCTTCAGCCTCACTGGCCAAAACTTAGTCCCACATTCACCTTAGCTACAGGGGAGGCTGAAATACAGTGTTCATTCTAAACAGCCATGTATCCAGCCACAATACCAGGGAATTTATCACCAGGAGAAAGAGAGAGAGAATGTTTAGTGCTTGAAAGTTATCTAGTCTCTGCCACAATTTTATTTAAAAAATAACTAGAAAAATGAGAGTGAATTTTATCGGAGAGGCTCTTAGAAATCTCAGCATCGAGAAGGTAATAAATAAAGAGAGATAAGTCACAGACTTCCTCCGACAGTCAAGAATTCCCCATGCAGGTGACACCCCAGGAGATGCTGGGTGATTGTTCTTACAGTTTCTTCAGCTGAAGGTAAATGTAGCAGTAGCCATTTATTCTTTTAGCTCAGGTTGTTTGAAGTTCATGGCCTAGGTACTTCACCCTTTGGACTCACTAGAAAACAAAGAGAATTTTGGAATTAGAAGAGGCTTAATAATGTTAATGATAATAATTATAACAGATAACACTTGTAATACCATGTGCCAGTCACTGTCTAAACACTTCACGTATTTTTACGCTCCTTTAATCTTCACCACAACCCTGTGCAGTAGGTACTATTATTATCCTTATTTATTTATTTATTTTGAGACAAGTTCTCACTCTGTCACTGAGGCTGGAGTGCAGTAGCGCGATCACAGCTCACTGCAGTCTTGACCTCCCAGGCTCAGGTGATCTTCCCACCTCAGCCTTCCAAGAAGCTGGGACTACAGGAGCACACCACACTATCCTTATTTTTAGATGAGGAAATTGAGGCACAGATAGGTTAAGTTACTTACTTAAGGACACACAGCAAGTAAGAAGTGGGGCCAGGATTCTTACAGATTGCCTTTTCCAATCCTCTCTGCACATTCATCGTCATTTCCCTGTATATCTCCGCCTGTATGAAGGAGTTAGAAGGGTAAAAATGACATATCCCAGCTTCTTTTGCAGCTGCAGTTCTAGGTGGACGCTGCCTTCAAATCATCTCCGTGGATGTGAAGTTTTGGTGGCGGCAGGGTTAACAGTAGAAGCAGCAATTTCCTGATGACATCTAAGGTGATGTGACCTTAAAACCCAAAATCCAGTGGCAGCAATTTCAGAGCTTTCAGACTTTTGTAAGAATGATCATTTCTGTATTAATCCCATTTTACTTTAAATTCCTAGAGTGGCACAAGACTTTACAGGTGACAAAATTGAGGCTGAAATGAGAGAAACACAGATGTTCTCAGGTCGTAAAAACCTAGGCCTAGACTTAGACTGTTTCAGCCCAGTAAAGGTTTCAGTGGTATAGTGGAAAGTTGGTTTTGAGTTTTCAACTTAGGATTGTCAGCTAATGGTTCTGGCAGTAGAACAGGCTTTTAAATTTTTCCTGATTTGTAAGGTGGAAATAACATTTTCCTTTTAGGATTGCTGTGAAGATGGATTGAGAAATTTGGGTTAATGCTAATGGCAGATCCAAAATAATTGCCACTTAAGCAAGATTAAAGTTGATTTCTTTGTAATGCAAAAGTCCTAATGTGCAGTTCAGGCTTGGCATGGTGGGTCTACCTTCCTCAGAGTCCAGACTCCTACCTTGTTGCATGACAGTTTTCAACATTCAGCTTCCACATGGAGCCTAAGATGAGTATTTCCAAATCCAAGTCAGTGGGAACTGGATGAGGGGAAGTGAGTGGTGTGGCTTTTCCTTTAAGGGCCAGACCTGGAGCTGTACACCTCATTTCCATTCATGCTCCCATGTCTAGAAGTTAGCCAGGTTCCCATACTTTTGCTGCAAGTGCAGCCTTAAAAACATAACCTTCTGCTGGGCAGTTATGACTTCAGTTAAAAATACTTGTTATTTTATTAATACTATATAAGAAGGATATCATGAATATTAGAAACTACTAAAGTCTCTGCCACAGATATGATGACAAAGCACTTGGTAGATGAACAATGCTGATATGCATTACTACTGACATCCTCCATCTTATTGGCTTAGGGTCTTTTATCTCCTACACACAATAGGAGTAAATTTTGGGGATTTTGATTGAAAAGTAAAATATTTGTGGATCACGTTACTTGAAAATTTTAGGAAGTAATATCTGTCTCCGAATCAAGCTTCAATGTGAAATAGATTCTGAACCAAATCCCTAGAGATTGGTGGCTCTGCTGTGCTCTGGGATCCCAGGCTCCTCCTTACTTTGCAAATCATACGAGGTGCCCTTATCACCTGGACACCTACATCTCACTCAAGAGTCTCAATTCTAGGAGGGTACAGACAACGGTGGACTGGTAAACAGACTCTGGAAAAAAAAAAAGAACATTTTTTAAAAGCCCAGATTTGTAGTGTTTGCAGATTCTCATGTTTTAAATACTCCTGCCATGGCTGATGTGAAACTGCCAACAGTTTAACAGCTGGCTTATATTTTTTATAAGCTAACTTCTAGACATGGGAGCATGAATGGAAATGAGGTGTACAACTCCAGGTCTGGCCCTGTTAAACTGTTGGCAGTTTCACATCAGCCATGGCAGGAGTATTTAAAACTATGAGTATTTAAAACATTCATATTTATAAAAGGATTTTTTTGTTTCTATATTGCCTTGTAGAAAAACAGTAATAAATAATGACATTTAGAAACCTTATCAGGGTATCGCACATACTCCAAGCTCTATGGCATTTAAAGTGGCATGTTTACTTTTGCAGAACATTCAAGCCCTTAATGCTGCTAGTGGCTATAACATTTTTCTAATTATTCTTCACAAGCAATGAATAGAAGAGTTGGCAATTTACCTGATGGGTAAATATGGTTAATATGGTGAGTGGTCTGTTTACTTATCCAAGATCTTTAAAAATCTCACAATGTTCACTTCAATAGGCAAGAAAAGGCAAATTATAGGATTTGAAATGAGTTGGCCCTTGGAAAAATTGTGTAGTGAGCAAGCTGTTCTTGAACATTTGTCCACATTCTTTTTAGGTTTTATTCTTCCTTCTCTTGTCACTGGCCAGCACCATTAAGTTTCTGCTCCTCTGAATGCATCTCAACTCTCTCTTGTTGGCAGAGTGAGTACCTATTGTTACCATCACTTTGTTTATGAAGAAACCCCTTATGCCAAATAAATAGAACCTAAATTCCTGGGACAAGGGTACCAGAAAGATTTGGAAGAGGAGACTTTTCTTTGTACCCATAAATTCCTACCATGTTGGCAGCTGATTGCTCATACACAAAGGTGGGCATTGGTTAGATTTGTTGGAAAAGAAGCATTTCCATTTTTGGCAAAATCAGCACATGGTTATGAGAACAAGGAAGGAGGCAAGGGTTAGTTGGCCTTGAGACTATCACAATTACTGAGACTATTAAAATGTTTTGTGAAGTTTGGAGTGGGCTTTGAGTTATAATTATTAATACTGTTATTCTTGATGAGTACAGATAGAAGTATAGCCATTCTTCTCTGAATAATTTTTATTTATATAATTGATTACACCATATGGAGCTGTTTGAGGTTGCTCTGCCTAGAGAAATGGTGCATGTCACTAAAGGAGATGTTTAAATACCTTCCCTCCTTCCCACATGGCTTAGCTTTTTTTTAAGTGGACTTGGGCTGACTTCTTTTGTCCTGATACTTGAAGCAATATCTGAAAAACTGAGAGTTGACAGCAGATAACATTTTTGGGGAGTTTTGGAATCCCTCAGCTGTATTTTTGACCACACAAGTCATTTTTTTTTTTGCTTTAAATTTTGTGTATTTTATTTAAAAATGCATTTTATTTGTTTTGTAACTTAACTTTTATTTTAAGTTCAGGGGTACATGAGCAGGTTTGTTATATAGGCAAACTTGTGTCATGGGGGTTTGTTGTACAGATTATTTTGTCATCCAGTTTTTAAGCCTAGTGGCCATTATTTTCCTGATGCTCTCCCTCTTCCCACTCTTCACCATCTGATAGGTCCCTATGTGTGTTATTCCCCTGTGTGTGTCTATGTGTTCTCATCATTTAGCTTCCACTTGTAAGTGAGAACATGTGGTATTTGGTTTTCTGTTCCTGCATTTGCTAAGTTTGCTAAGGAAAACGGCCTTCAGCTTCATCCATGTTCCTGCAAAGGACATGATTCATTCTATTTTGTGGCTGCATAGTATTCCATGGTATATATGTGCCACATTTTCTGTATCCAGTCTACAATTGATGGGCATTTAGGTTGATTCCATGTCTTTGCTATTGTGAATAGTGCTGCAATGAACATAGGCATGCATGTATCTTTATGACAGAAAGTTATTCCTTTGAGTATACACCAGGTAATGAGATTGCTGATTTGAATAGTATTTCTGTCTTTAGGTCTTTGCGGAATCACCACACTGTCTTTCACAATGGTTGAACTAATTTACACTGGAAATTGAGAGTATTGCTAAGTATTAACAATCTTAAAATATTTTCTTGATAAAAAAAATCATATATAGATATGTCTTGTTATCTTGTAGCTCCAGTAGTTCAACTTTTCTCTCAGGGAAGGTAGTGATAGAGAAGATGTGTTAATAAAAGAAAAGCTCAGCCAGGCACCGTGGCTCATGCCTGTAATACTAACACTTTGAGAGGCCAAGGTGGGTGGATTGCTTGACTCCAGGAATTCAAGACCAGCCTAGGCAATATGGTGAAACTCTTCTCTACAAACAACACAAAAAATTAGCTGGGTGTGGTGACACATGCCTATAGTCCCAGCTGCTTGGGAGGCTGAAGTGGGAGGATTGTTTGAGATTGAGATATTAAGGCTACAGTGAGCTGTGCTTGCAGCACTGCACTCCAGCCTAGTGAGAACCCATCTTGGAAAAAAAAAAAAAAGAAAGAAAGAAAAGAAAAGCTCAAGATGTTTTCAAATTGTGCAAAAGTAGGATAAATATGACTGTAAGGGACAAATCACCTAACAGTGGAGCTTGAAGCTTTCTTACATTCAATTGGCCATTGAAATTGGCTTTGTACCTTGTGACACTGAAAAAGAAGCTAAAATTAGTAGTTCACATTTAAAAATGAACAAACAAGGATGCCCACACTTGCCACGTTAATTCAACACAGTACTGGAAGTCACATTGAGAGCAATTAGGCAAGAGGAAGATATAAAAGGCATCCAAATTGAAAAGAAAGAAGTTAAATTATCTTTATTTGCACGTGACATAATCTTATATAGAGAAACCCCTAAAATGTCCACCAAAAAACTGTTAAAACTAATAAACAAATTTAGTAAATTTGCAGGATATAAAATAAACATACCAGATATTCATAAATGTGACAAATGAACAGCAGGATTATAAATTATCAAAGGAAAAAATATTTGCTGAGATGAAAATATCTGATATTTGAGGAAGTTTTTATTTTTACAAACAAAATCTGATGTTCAAAGCCCCCTGTTTCTTACAATAAACAGCGAGCCTGAGTTAACCAGAAATTTATGAACACTCATTTCCTGATTTTTTGCTTTAATTTAGATTTTTCTCTACTCTGTTTCTAGCACAAAAGTTTGCCTGTTGTGTTGCAGAAATAAATTTATGTTGTCCTGTGCCATGAAGTGATATATTTAATGTTTTTATTCTTTGGTTTTGAAAATTATATTGTAAGTTTCTAAAAACATTTTATTAAACAACCAGACATTTTGTTATTGAAAACATAAACATAGAACACCCCACAGTGTTTCTATCCAAGAAGGAAATCAAGAAAACAATCCCATTTACAATAGCTACAAAAAAATAAGATACTTAGGAATAAGTCCCTCAGGAGGTGAAAGACCTGTACACTGAAAATTATAAAACATTGATGAAAGAAACTGAAGAACACAAATAAATGGTAAGAAATCCCATAATTATGGATTGGAAGAAGTAATATTATTAAAATGTCCACGCTACCCTAAGTGACCTACAGATTCAATCTCTATCAACATTTCGATGACATTTTCATAGAAATAGAAAAAAACTATCCTAAAACTTATATGGAATCACAAAAGACCCCAAATAGCCAAAATAATCTTGTGAAAAAGAACTAAACTGGAGGCATCATAGTATCTGACTTCACAGTAGACTACAAAATCATGGTAATCAAAATAACATGGCACTGGCATAAAAACAGGCACAAAGACCAACAGAATAGAATAGAGAACCCTAACATAAATTCACAAACTTATGATCAATTGATTTTTAACAGAAGTGCCAAGAACACATAATGGGGAAAGACACTCTTTTTGATAAACGGTGTTGGGAAAGCTGGATATCAACATGCAGAAGAATGAAATTAGACCCCCTATCTCTCAAGATACACAAAAGTCAATTTGAAGTGAATAAAAGACTTTAATGTAAGAGCTGAAACTATAAAACTACTAGAAGAAAACATAGAAAGAAAAATTCATTACACTGGTCTGGGCAATGACTTTTTTGTATGTGACCCCAAAAGCATAGGCAACAAAAGCAAAAAAAAAAAAAAGACAAATAGAATTACATCAGACGAAAAGCTCTGCTCAGTAGAGGAAACTATAAGGAATGGGAGAAAATATTTTCAAACCATATGTTGGGCAAGGGGTTAATATCCAAAATACATAAGGAACACAAATAACTAAATAGCAAGATAACAAATAACTTGATTAAAAATGGGTAAAAGACCTGAAGAGACACATCTCAACAGAAGTAAACATGGCCAACAGGTATATTAAAAATAATGCTAAACATCACTGATCATCAGGGTAATGTAAATTAAAACAAACTATCATCTCACACCTGCTAGAATGGCTATTGTCAAAAAGATGAAACATAACAAGTGTTGACAAAGATGTGGAGAAAAGGGAACACTGGCACATTGTTGGTGGGGATATAAATTAGTACAGCCATTATGGCAAGGAGTAGAGGGGTTCCTCAGCAAATTAAAAATAGAACTATCATGTGATCCAGCAATCCTACTACTAGGTATGTATCTAAAGGAAATGAAATCAGTATGTCAAAGATATATCTGCATTCCCCTGTTGACTGCAGCATTATTCACAATAGTTAAGATATAAAATCAATCTAAGTATCTATCAAGGGATGAATGGATAAAGAGAATGTGGTATGTGTACAGAATGGAGTACTATTCAGCCTTAGAAAAGAAGGGAATGCTGTCATTTGTGATAACATGGATGAACATAGAGGATTATGTTGAGTAAAACAAGCCAGTCACAGAAAGACAAATACTGCATGATTTTACTTATATGTGAAATCTAAAAATATTGAACTCACAATTAGAGAGTAGAGTGGTGACTGCCAGGAGCTGGTGCAGGGAGTGGGGTGGGGATTGGGGAGATATTGGACAAAGAACACAAAATTGCAATTAAGAGGTAAGTTCCAGAGATCTATTGTACAATATGGTGACTGTAGTTAACGGATTGCATTCTTGAAAATTGCTAAGTGAATAGATTTTGTGCTTTTGCTGCAAAAAATGAGTGTGTGAAATAATGCATATGTTAATTAGCTTGATTTGGCTTCAGCATAGTGTATACATATTTTAAAACATATTATACATGATAAATACATGTAATTTTTGTTAATTAAAATAAATAAGTGAATAAATACATACTTTAGAAATAAATCAAAAAAGATAAAATTCACATTTGTAGTCAGATGCCCAGATGAAAAGTCAGTTCCTAAAAATCAACCAATGAACCAAATGAACACAGAGAAAAGTTGATGACTAGAAGCTCTGGCAAACTCTGATTTCAAACCTGCTGACAAGCAGTTTTGTCTAGTGAAAGAGAAAAGCTTGAATTCGGACTGTGCTTTTTTGTGTGGACAAAAATAAATAGACTCTTTGGTTACACGAATATAAATAATCCACTCTACTATTCTTTGGGAAAATTATGAAGTGGCTTGTATGCAGACATTTTAGAGTAAAAACCTAGAAGTTCTCTTTGTAATATGAATTCCTTTTGTTTTGGCCAGAGTGCCATTCTTGCAGACTTTACTTTTTTGGGAAATATTGTTCTTTATGGCACACATGTAGTCTGGATGCAGGGTGTCTACCTGCAAAATTTGGCTTGTTTTCATGGAACTGTGTGTGTAGCAGTCACCCGTGGAGGTGAGGCTGAGTGCAGGCAGGAGCTTTACCTTATGCTAGAGGAAATATGCTGAGAATCTCCTGCATAGACTTCACCTGGGATTATGTTCCAGATTATGCCGCATGATAAGAATTATCCAACCCAAAATGTCAATAGTGCCGAGGTTGAGAAGCTCTGCTACAGATGAAGAAATTTGGCCTGGATAAGCTATGTAGTGTCCAAGTCCCCAAAGCCAGCAAGTGGCTGAGCAGCACTCTGCATCCAGGGGTGTCTGGATAGACGGCCTTCCTCATCCAGTCTGTAAAACAGGCCCTCAGTGCACCTAGGTCATGATAACACAACCAGGCGTAGCCTCTTTTTTCCTGTAAACTGAGTGCTCTTGCTTAGTTTTACCCCCACTAGAATGGAGTTCAGCTGCGGTGGAGAACACAAAGAGCTTGGCTTTTCTTTTTTAATACAACTTCATCTAAGCATTGAAACTGAACTTATTTTCACTTTATTTTTGGCCCAAGATTGGGGTGTTTTTAATAAATGATTTTCTGATTAGCTCCGTCTAATATAGAACAAGTGTGTTGTGTTCTAGAACATCTTCAGTCATTGTGGAAGTACCAGCATATTATCCTAAGTGTCTGTCATTGTCGCTTGTCACTTTTTCTATCAACTCTTTCTCTCACTAATTTTTATTGTAGAGATTACTTTTGGCCCATGAATAATGCTTTTAAGTGACTAAAATAACCTGGGAGGGGATGGGATATACTTGAGAAGGCAAGATTCAGATTTGATTGTATAATAGATTAGAAGAGTTAGAGACACGTGCAGAAACAAATAGGTATGCAGGATGATACTCTAAAGTGAAAGAAAAATTAAGCAAATGTGAGTAGCAACTGCTTCTATTAATGATGTGTGGTTGTGTTTTGGATTAGAAATTCACTTTTGCAAAATTTTTCATCTGCAACACAATTTGATGTGATTCATACAAACACTTTAGAGAATTTATATATGTGGAAAGGGATTTAATGTATGTATCTGAAGACATTTCACTGCATATATTGTCTTCTTGACCTTGCATTTCTCATCATCTTTTACTTGGATTACTCCCAATAGCCTCTTAACTGGCTTCTTGCCAGTAATGAAATAAATGTCCCTGGCATTTTTTTTTTTTCCACATTACTATCAGAGTATGCTTTCTAAAATTTAAATCTCACCATTCCATTATCCTGCTTAAGATTCTTCAACTGTTTCTATTACTTTCCAAAGTGGCTGTGGAAACACCTAAGACCCTTCACGTCTGGCCCCTGCCCACCCTGGAAGCTCCACCTCCCTCTATAGGCTGCCCAGGCTCAGGCCAAATGAAAGGATTTGCAGTTTTCCTCACAAGCCAGGCTTTTTAGTGCCTGGTGGCACCTGCATTCGAGAAAGCCTCATTGTAGCTTGTGTACTCAGTAGACTCACTTATCTTTTTTTTTCTCCGTCTTTAAAACGAAGAAAATATAACTGGCACATTGTAATTGTATATATTTATGGGGTACAATGTGATGTCTCGATGTAGTCTATGCTGTATAATGATTAATTCAGGGTAGTTAGCTTACCCACCGCCTCATACATTTATCATTTGTTTGTGTTGAGAACATTCAAAAGTGTCCAACAACAGATGAACGGATAAAGAAACTGTGGACTGTATACACAATGGAGTGTTATTCATTCATCTGTTAAGACACGAGTAATGCCACTTCTCTGAAGCTTCCCCACTTTCAGTTACATGCTCCTTCTACGTTCTCACAGTGACCTCTGTGTGCCTTTCCTGCAACACTTACCTGCCCTCTAATGATCTATCTACTCACTTGACTTTCCCACTAAATGTGGGACTTACGCTTAGCAGGACCTTATTATGTTCGTGTTTGAATTCATCACATATTATATACTTTCTGGTATGCTCAAGGAATATTTTTAGAGCAAGAGAATGAATAAGTGAAAACATGTTGAATACATAAAAATTACACTAAAGTCAAATTTAATTCATCACTTAATTAAATTAAGAGCTAAAGCTCCTCTTGATTAACTTAGTCTTTTTCATTAAAGCATTCTGTAAAGGAGATTTATCTCAAAGTTCAGTTGGGGCATATTTAAAATGTAATGAAATTTGTATAATTTCATTATATAAAATTATATATTGTATAATATTTTATATATATATATTATGCAAATATATAATATTACATATATTTATATCTATCCATAATTTATTATGTTTATCAATATATAATTATAATTATTTATATAATATAAAAATATATAATTTTAAAATAAAATATTTTATTAATTTAATTAGTTACATTAAACATGATAATTTCCCATGTTCATTTCATGAGTGTGAAGGAACAAATATGAACAATTCCCCATGTTCATTTTGTGAATATGTAGGGAATATTTTAGAAGTGCATTCAAAATAAACAGTGTGACTTGAAGTACTGGAAGGACTTCAAAATTTCACTAGCAGTAAGCACATCTTCATTTTCTAATAATCTATGTGAATACTGCTAAGAACATTTAAAATCCCACTCTAAAATGTCTTCTACTACTAGGAAAGAGCTAGTTTCCACTGAATGATTTCATCGGTATATATGTACATTTAACGAGAACTAAATTGAGCTTCACTCAGTCTGCTGTATTAAAGAAAAAAACAGTAACTTTCTCTGGAAATGTCTTTCTGATCATTTTCTTTTTATCTATATTAGTTACCTAGAAGAGTTCTGTTGTTTGGGTAGTATTAATGGTATAAATTACTTGCCCTGAAAAAAAATCACATGGCACTAAATTTCCAATTCCTTATGGAATGTTTGTCAGTACAATGTCATCAGAGAACAATGGAAAGATAATTATCTGTGGAGGAACACCCTAGACGGAAGTGTACTATTTTTATTTTATTTTATTTTACTTTATTTTATTTTATTTTATTTTATTTTATTTTATTTTATTTTATTTTATTTTATTTTATTGAGACTGGGTCTTACTCTGTCACCTAGGCTGGAGTGCAATGGCATGATCACAGCTCACCACAGCCTCATCTCCTGGGTTCAGGTGGTCCTACCACCTCAGCCTCCCAAGTAGCTGGAACTACAGGCATGTGCCACTATGCCCGGCTAATTTTTGTATTTTTTGTAGAGATGGAATTTTGCCATATTGCCCAGGATTGTCTAGAACTCCTGGGGTCAAGTGATCCTTTCATGTCAGCCTCCCAAAGTGCTGGGATTACAGGGGTGAGCCACCGTGTTCAGCCAAGACGTATTGCTTTAAAACAACAGAAAATGTTGTGGTGTTCAAATACTAAAATGGAGGTGTTAAGAAACTAGGTAGACAACAAAAGACAGGAAAAAATTCACCAAACCAAATTCTGAGTAGCGCAGGTCAGAATCATGGTGTGCCAGAAGTCACTGTGCTGTTCGCAGAAACTTACACATCTAGGGCTTACCAGAAATAGGAACATCTAAGTTTTGCTCCAAACTTTACCATTGATCTGTGACTGTCATTTATCAAACGAGAAGAAATTGTTGTTTGCTTACCTAGGAGTGTCAAGGTAGCACTTAAAGAAGCTGTTTGAGTTTCTTCTAATAAGAAAGGCAGTAGAGGCACAAAATTATTTCTCTCTTACACAGTGAATTTAGTTAGAAGTAGCAGTAGGCTCCAGGCAGGGCATGGTGGCTCAGGCCTGTAATCCCAGCACTTTGGGCAGCCAAGGCAGGAAGATCACTTGAGGTCAGAAGTTTGAGACCAGCCTGGGCAACATGGTGAGACCCCATCTCTACAAAAATACAAAAATTAGCCAGGCATGATGGCACGCTGCCTGTAATCCCAGCTACTGGGGAGGCTGAGGCAGTAGAATCCCTTAAACCCAGGAGGTGGAGATTACAGTGAGCCAAGATCTCCTCACTGTGTTCCACCCTGGGGGATGGAGCAAGACTCCGTCTCAAAAACAAAAAACCAAACCAAACCAAACAAACAAGCAAACAAAAATTAGCCAGGTGTGGTGCCATGCACCTGTAATCTCAGCTGCTTGGGGGGCTGAGGTGGGATCACCTGAGCCTGGGAGGCAGCGGTTGCAGTGAGCCTAGACTGCCAATGCATTACAGCCTGGACGACAAAGTGAGACCATGTCAAAAAAAAAAAAAAAAAAAAAA
>NW_016812395.1:285234-326745 GCF_001698545.2 Rhinopithecus bieti | reverse complement strand
GAAGAAGAAAAGTAGTCATAGGCTCTGAATCCACTAATGAGAGGGGTGCAAAACAAGCAAGCAAGCAAGTAAACAAACAAAAACGCACTATGGCAAGCTAGTGAGGGAGTCAAGCTGTGGGGGAAATTAACAAGGTATTTTACCTTAACATGAGGGAATTTATTTTATTTTATTTTTTATTTTGATAGATTTAGAGGATAGAAGTGCCAATTTCTTACATGCATATATTGCATCGTGGTGAAGTCTGGGTTTTTAGTGCACCCTCATCACCTGAATAGTGAACATTGCACCCAGTAGGCAATTTTTCATCTCTCACCTCCCTTCTACTTTTCGAGTCTCCAGTGTCCATTATTCCACTTGACATCTGGTAATTTAAATGCAAAACTGTTCTTGAAAAAAAGATTTGAAGATTATTGCTTAGTATTTGCAAGCGGATTTTTAAAGTTTATGTCAAAGATTAAATATCACAGCTAAAAGAAAGCTTAGGTAAAGGTTATTTAAAATAATTTTCAGAGGTTATGTCTGACAGGAGTCCACTGGAGGGCAGTATATCGTAAGAATTATGGCTGGTTGCCTGAAATACTGATTTGTTTCAGAACATAAGCCCAATATCACATTACAGCTTAATTTTTAAAAGTGACATACAGTTCTACTGTCTGTTTTAAAGTTTAAAAAGATTTCTCACATTTAGTGTCTGGATAAGTCTATGTGTTTCCATTTGCTGTGAGGCATGATGGAGCTGATTGTATGTTGAAAGTGTTTCTGTCTTACTGACAAATCAAAAAGTGTGAATTCAAGTTTCTGCACTTGGTTGAACAGTGATGCATTTCAATCTGGCTAGAGTTTAATTTGTACTCTATTTCCCCAAGGAAAGAAACCAAGTTTCCAGAGATAGCTGTCACTGATTGAAGTTAGGTCACACTGCCTCACATTCCTTAACCACAGAACACTGGATGCAATGTTCTGGATCACATCAGCTGCCAGTGTAGTGCTATCACACATACCTAATAAAATGTATTTGATTTGATGTCTGACTATTAATGAACATCTGTGAGATACATCTTGGAATTCAACTTGTTCATTTAACTGTGGAAGGAAATTCTACCTTTGATTAAAAACAATCTTTTTTTTTTTTTGCTTATAATAATGGTTGCCTCCTCTCCCAAAGTTTCTTCCTTCATCCATCTATCCATCCATCCATCCATCCATCCATCCATCCATCCATCCATCCATCTATTCATGCATCTATCCATTGATTTGTTCAATATTTATTATTGGTCAAGGATGTATGCCATTGTGCAAGCTCTGGGGTTAAAAAAATGAGTGTGAAATTTCAGTTTAGAGATATGGAATAAGAAATAAACTCTCTTCAGAATATCAGGACTTGATGAGCCTAAGGTGTTTTTCAAATAATAACAACGGGGCACTTGTTATGAACTTTACATAACAACCCTCTGATGTAGTCTCCACCACCACCACCACCATCATTCCCATTTATAGGTGAGTGGGTTAAGACAAAGAGGTCACATCCCTTGCCCATGGTTACACAGTATGAACAGTAGAGCCAGAGTTTGAGGCTCACACCAGACCTCATGCTCCAGAATACTAACAAAGCTCTTGAGGAGCAGTGGTTTCAAGTGAAGCAAATGTTAGTTGAGAAAACAAGTAATTACAGGATGACTTTGTTTTTCTGAAGGATAAAATGTACTAGACATTAAGGAAATGCTTTACTCAGGCTATTGCACCAGGGAGAATGTTCAGTAATGAACACCTCACAGAAGAGAGAAAGAACTTTGAATTTTATAAAACAAGGGAGTCATTGAGGAAAGGAGGAAGTAGGTCCTATCTCTAACCCTGCAAGCACAGGGTGGTCCTCTGCTATTAGCCGGTCATTTCTTGAACAGAACTTAGGACAGAACCATGCTCATTTCCTTAACACAAATGTATCTCTTACACTACAACTTCCCAAAGTAGCAAAAATGAACCTTCTCTTTAATAGATCCAAATACATACCCTTTATGTATCACAAAATAAGAGACAAAATACATAAATTTAAATTGTGCTTAGTAACTAACATTTCAGCATTTTATCTTACTTAAAAATGACCTAGGCTTCTAGTGAATATTGATTAACTCAATGTAGTATCAATGCAAAATTTTGTTGCCTAAACATCTTGGAAATCATCTTCAAGTTGACATACTACAAAACATGGTGTTATTTGTAATAAAGAGACTGCCTACATTAATATTTGACTGCTGACAGCTTTTCTTTTCTTTTTTTTTCTGCCCCCAGGCTGGAGTGCAGTGGCATGGCCTTGGCTCATTACAACTTCTGCCTCCTGGGTTCAAGCAATTCTCCTGCCTCAGCCTCCTGAGTAGCTGGGATGACAGGCGCCCGCCACCACACCTGGCTAATTTTTGTATTTGTAGCAGAGATGGTGTTTCACCATGTTGGCCGGGCTGGTCTTGAACTCCTGACCTCAAGTGATCCACCCACCTTGGCCACCCAAAGTCCTGCTGGGATTACAGGGATGAGCCACTGCACCTGGCCAGCTGACAGCTTTTAAGCCTCACCTTTCCCTCTTCTTCTGTCCCACATGTGAGCAAATTGAAGAGAAAACTTGTGTTCTTCCTTCCTTGGTGCTGATGGGAAGTTCAAGCCCAGGAAGCCCCTGCTTGCAAGTGGGAAACATCGCTCCATGCCCACCCCCTAACCACCATCAAAACCTCAAACTGGTCTCCTTTCCTTGCCCTCTGCCAAGTCAGTTTAGGCCTATTTGGAAGGGCTTCCCTCCTTGTTGTCTCCAGAAAGCCTCTTTATATGAGTAATAAACCTTCTGATACCTTCTTGGTGTTTGTGTGACATCATCAGTCTGCAATCTGAACCACATTTTGGGTGGGTGTCCTGCAGTGTGTCCACAACACTGTTGAAATACAATCTGTCAAAACAGTGATTCAGTTTACATTTTTTAATCCTAAACATTCAGTAGAAGTAATGCTACATTATTCAATCAGTAAACTACATGTTTCGGAAAAACCTAACTAAGTAGACAAGGGTCTGTATGTATATTATCCTTCGATCTGGTCTATTGGATAATATACAGCTGTTTTTAATTAACTCAAAACAATTAAAGCAGTCTTGTTTGCCAAATATTTATGTAAATTATATGAATTTGAATTCTTAAAAAATTTCTGAGTTCATTTTTATAAGGATACTTCATTTCTTTTCTTTTTTATAGAGAGATGGGGTCTCACTCTGTTGCCCAGACTGGTCTTGAACTCCTGGACTCAAGCAATCCCCCATCTCAGCCTCTGGAGTAGCTGGAATTTCAGTTCTTTTTTATTTACATTGAAAATATTTGAGGGTGAATTTTCTTAATTTATGGTAATTTTAGGAATGTCCCATTAATAAGTGTTTTTTAAATCTTTAAGTTAATTAGAATAGGGCTCTTTCAAGAGAGTTTATAGTCTAATTTATTACCATCAGACGAATAAAATATTACATACTTGTGCAATGAGACACAACAGCCTTACTGAATGACAGACATAAACATGCAGACAGACACAAATAGAAAGTTTATAGCTTTATTTTTTAAAATTTAGTCATCTGTCAAGTATAAACACAAAAGTACACATCTTACTTGTCCATATCTGTTGAGCTGTTTTTTCCCACTGGCTACAAATTCTTAATTTGAGCTCTAACAGACAAAAAGATAAACAGAAAAAGTTAACATACGAGATTCTCTGTTGCCTTTCAACCAAGAGAAACAGGATCCCTATAAATGATTAATACATTTATAGAAATCACCAAGTGATCACAATGCTAAAGAAGCTGGCACCAGATTTAAAATGAATACTCAAGAGGAGTTAAATTGAATTCTTGTAATGCTACAGATGGACAAGAGTTCAGAAGACAGGACCAAGAGCTTCACTCACTTTGGGGTCCCTGGATCACCACTCAGGAACAGAGCACACAGGGCTCTTAAAAACCTTATTTCCTGGTGAGAGCAGACAGAGATCTGAAGGTGAGGACCAATCCTATCTGAGTCATGGCACCAAACTGTGAAAGACAAAATGCACTAGACAATTTAAAGAATGATTTCACTCAGGCTATTGCAACAGGGAAAACATTGATTAATGATGACTGTCTCAAAGAAGAGAAAGAAAACTTGGGGTTTTATGAAATGGAGTCATTGAGGAAGAGTGGAGTGGAGGTTAAGTCTAATCCAGAAATACATGAGGACATGGTGGCTCTTTGGAGTTGGCTGGTCAGCTGCTTAATCATTTTGCTGTTTCTAACAACATAAAAGGATCACAAAGGGTGGAGGGTTTCTCAACTGTCTCAATTATTTTCCATAAGGTGAGGGATCAGGTGAAGTTCAACATTGTCTGTCATTTTATAATAAGCTCTTGGCTTTATCACTTCCTTGACCATGAAAACCTGATTCACACAAGCAGATCATAGTATCCTTGGGAGGGCTTTTTATGTCTTGTAACATCAGGTAGTATATGGACATTTTTGTAGTCTTTAAAACAATTTAAAATGCACTGCATGCCTTTATGTATTTAAATTTTTAAAAAGAAAACCTCATTTGCTGCTTGCAAACATTTTTAGAGACAGTATGAAAAGTAAATTACTAACCAGAAAACCAGACTTTAACTTATTTTCCCACTGAACTTTTAAGTTAGGGAATTTAAATGATTTTAAGGACAAGTAGACACATTCTAGAAATGTCTGCCATGAGTAAGAGATCACTGGCCAGGACACCTGGGTGTCTCCTACAATGGGCAATTTTAGCCTTTTCTGAAGCGGAGCTTTGAGGATGCAGGGGCAGATGCAGGCTTTGTTTGGCACCTGTGAGAACACCAGGGACCCAGGGAAATTAGATATGAATAACAGTTTTGAAAAACGCTCAACGAGTTAGACTGCTCCAGGGTGGCATTGCCATTTCAGTCTGCAGAGTATAAGAGTAGCTAGGCAAGCTGGTAGAAACCATAGAATCCTGGCCAGAGCTGTGTTTCTGCTGCAACATAACAACTCAAGGAAGAGTTCTCTATTAGTAGGAGTTTTGGGAATGTTCGATGTATATTTGAAAGAAAAGAATATTCTACACTTATTGGTTTAAGGTTCTGTGTACATCTATGAGGTTATGCTTGTTAATCATGATGGTCAATGGTGATTTTACCTTTTGAAAATCTTCTGGTTCTATCCATTAGGAAAGATTTGTCAATACATTTCCTTCTGTGATGGTGAATTTGCCTGTTTCTCCTGTCATTTTCTGCTTATATTTTTCAAGTTGTGCTACTAAGTACAAATACGTAAATTTAGAATGGTTTCATCTTTCCAGTGAGCTGAGACTTTTATCATAAAGAGTAAAAGTATTTTTGCCTTAATTTCTGTTTTGTATGATGTTAGTTCGGTATACCCAAATTTTTTTTTGGCTGGCATTTGACTTTTATAGCTACTTCCATCTTTTATTTTAAACCTTTTTTTTTTTTTTTTTTTTTTTGAGACGGAGTCTCGCTCTGCCGCCCAGGCTGGAGTGCAGTGGCCGAATCTCAGCTCACTGCAAGCTCCGCCTCCCGGGTTCACGCCATTCTCCTGCCTCAGCCTCCCAAGTAGCTGGGACTACAGGCGCCCGCCACGTCGCCCGGCTAGTTTTTTGTATTTTAGTAGAGACGGGGTTTCACCATGTTAGCCAGGATGGTCTCGATCTCCTGACCTCGTGATCCGCCCGTCTCGGCCTCCCAAAGTGCTGGGATTACAGGCTTGAGCCACCGCGCCCGGCCTTTTTTGGGGTACCTTATGTATCTCTTCCTCTTTGCATGTAGCTGAATTCTGACACCCTTATGAACATTTGTGCCATTTAACTGAAGATTTCAACTATTTCCATTAATCTACTTCAATTTATTGAAAATACTTAATATATACGTATTTATCCCTACCATTTTATTTTGTGATTTTTATTTTATTTTGGTATTTCTGTTTCTTTTTTCTCTACATTGCCTGCCCATTTTTCAATTGATTGAGAGCTATTTATTTCCTTCCTTCCACTTGCTCTTAAACTTCTATAATAGACATACTTAATATAGAAAGTTAAAATTTGAAAATTAAAATAAAAATGCCATTTTAATCATTCTGGGTCCAACAAGGAAAAAAGAAATCACTTTTAATCTTTTACTACAAAGAATTTAATATAGGGAATTGGTTACAGAAGTGATGGAATGCTAAGCTGTAGGGAGGATGGCAACGTAGCACCGAGCACCAGCAAGAAGTTGCTTCTGTATCAGGGTTGGAACGTAATGGGAAGAGGAGTGCAAATGATATAAATATTTTATCTGCTTGCTAGGTTTCCAATTCCTAGGTACCTATCAGGTTGGTGCAAAAGTAATTGCAGTTTTGAGGTCAGGAGATCAAGATGATCCTGGCTAACATGGTGAAACCCCATCTCTACTAAAAATACAAAAAAATTAGCTGAGCATGGTGGTGGGCACCTGCAGTCCCAGCTACTTGGGAGGCTGAGGCAGGAGAAGGGCATGAACCCGGGGGATGGAGCTTGCAGTGAGCCGAGATCATCCCACTGCACTCCAGCCTCGGTGACAGCAAGACTCCATCTCAAAAAACAAAAAACAACAACAAAAAAGTAATTGCGATTTTGGCCATTAAAAATAATAGCCAAAACCGCAATTACTTTTGCACCAACCTAATACCTTTAGTATTTTCCATTTATTTACTTTCTGTGTTTTCTGCATGCTGTGTAGTTTTGTCCAACATCTTGAAATGTACTCATTCTTATGTATGCTGTTTAACCATTCCAAATAGTTCTAAAATTTAAATTATTATGTTATTTATTTCTAAAACGTTCTTTAAAAAAATTTGCCAGTTCCAATTTTTTAATAATCTCTTGCTCCTGTTTTAATATATATATATGATATAATATATATAATAATAATTATTTTGTATTTTATATTCTGCACCTGGAAATTATAGTGTCTTAGGTTTCTGGGTGTCCAATTCTGTTGCTGGTTGTTTTTTCTATCCCTCACTTGTAGTGATATATTTTCTTGTGTATTTTATTATTATTTTTATTGTGAATTTATATTTGTTGGAAATGTTTCTGAGAAGTCTTTAAATCTGGGCACGAACATGTGGGAAAGGTCAGGGAGTATTTATTTTTACTCCTACCAGTACCTGGGGGCATTATAAACTTGCAAACATTATAAACTTTATAATTTTTGGCTTGTAGTTTTTAGGGCCATGAAAATACTGTACATCAGGTTCTACACCCACAGGAGATCTGGCTGGTAATCAAGAACACTCAGGAAAGATTTGTCTTTTAACCTCTACCTCGAAGCAAGGCCAACACAGAAAACTTTCTTGCCAACTGCTTTTGTGGAAAGGATATTATTTTCCTAGTTTGCCCTGTTTCTGAGAGAATGTTTCTCTAAGATCCTGACATTAAGTGAGATGAACTTTGATCCAGCTCCCTTCTCTACAAAGGCCCAAGGCTTTGTCCCTGGACTCCCTGTGTACTGACACTCCAGGCTTCAGAAGGGTGGGGGCAATGCCAGAACATTCTGCAGATTTCGGGCTCACTCGCTCCTCTCCTCACATGCTTCCGCTTTGCTCCTCTTCTCTGAGATTTCCCCCCACACTTTCTCACAGGCATAGTCAATCTTTCAAAAGGGCAAATAGACATAATTTTTAGAAGTTACATTAGGGGGCCAGGCGCGGTGACTCACGCCTGTAATCCCAGTACTTTGGGAGGCCGAGGCGGGCAGATCACGAGGTCAGGAGATGGAGACCATCCTGGCTAACATGGTGAAACCCCGTCTCTACTAAAATACAAAAAATTAGCCAGGCGTGGTGGCGGGTGCCTGTAGTCCCAGCTACTTGGGAGGCTGAGGCAGGAGAATGACTTGAACCCGGGAGGCGGAGCTTGCAGTGAGCAGAGATCGCACCACCGCACTCCAGCCTGGATGACAGAGCGAGATACCGTCTCAAAAAAAAAAAAAAAAAAAAAAAAAAAAAAAAAAAAAAAAAAGGGAAGTTACAATAGGAGAGGGTATACATTCCATTCATAAAATAAAGATGTTGCAATGGCAAATAAATAAGGGTAGCAATTTCCAAGTTATATTTTGTAATATGATAGAAATACTATTCAAACAGTATTTCTTTGCACCTTCTATTTTTCTCTATTTCCTATAGGTCAGACTCTCTGCTAAGCACTTTGCATAGTTATCTAATTCAATCATTGAATCCACTCCATGAAGTAGATATTATCATCCCCTTTTATACCTTAGAAAATGAAGCTCAGAAATATTAACATGCTACAAATCATATAATTAGTGTGTTAGAGGTGTATTTGAAATCAAGTTTCTCTGAATATAAAACCCACATTCTTAACCACTCTAGTATAAAATTGAGTGCAAATAGAATGAGTGGGTGGCTCTAGACTCAATAAAGTAATCTTAAAAGTCTTCATCGTCATGAGCTACTACTTTTTTAATCTTTGATTTTACTTCTAGGGATATGGTGATAAGACTTTGCTGTTGAAATTCTAAATACCCTTTATTATTATTTTGAAAACTCTATTTATATCAAAATAGATGGCTTGCTGGAGTTTGGCAAGCTCCCATCAACTTTATCTCTAAGTCCGTTCTTTAAGCCTTTTTGAAAACTTACCTTTAAAGTATGCTCTCTGACAGATGAACAGGTATGCAAGACAAGAGAGCTGAGAAATCAGACAGAATTTTAGATGGCATTAGAAACCCATGCTTGATTTCCTTCCCTTTGCATATTTTTGAAAGCATGATGATGATGGTGACAAGTCTTTTCTCTGTGAATGTGAATCCAAGTTAATACATGACACATCACAGATCAAAAAGAAGACATCAACTAAGGAGAATGTGAACCAGATTCGTGAGAAAGAAAATCATCCTTAATCTGAGCTCAGATTCCCTGCAGCAAACTTTTTACATGTGATCATTAATGAGAAACCTATAAAGCAAGAGAAGGCCAGCTTCAGGAAGAAAGGAGAAAATGAACTGAATAGTTAGAAACTTCATATAGGGATATGAAAATGAAAATGTGAACTACAGAATGAAAAATATTGGTGATCAATCACTATAATAGGCACAATGCAACAGGGAGAGTCAAAAATCCTGCGGGAGAAACTGAGGAGGAGGGATCAGTCTCTCCAGTTCTTTTTGTAGAATGAATGCAAGAAAGTTCAGTAATGAAATGAATGTTGGTCATTATCAAATGTTAAAATTCCTTGCCTTTCTGGGTGTGTTAAGAAAAACAACATTCATCTTCTAGGATCTTTCTGTTTTCACAGCTAATGCTGAAAAGTGGAAGTGATTTCAGGTGAAATCCTTCAAGTTTACTTCAAAAAGTAGAATGCCATTACCATGAATGCTCTTTGAGAAATAGCCTTCTCTTTAACCTAATAAAGATGTTAAAAGTGGACTAGTATTGCTACTCCTATAAAATAAATGTGCAGAAGTAGTATAGAAATAGGAGAGGCAGCCTAGTGTTTCCTGGTATATAAATCCTGAGGCTGATTCAGTCCAGGTGACTCTGTGTCTGAAATGGTCAAGGATGGAGGTTGGATATTATTAGTGTAGTGAGGTAAGCAGATTTTCAGATGTTCTCTGTGTACTGAAGCATCAGAAAATGAGAAGATTAGCAGACTGATTTCCTTTTATCTACTTACGAATCTATCATTATATTAAGCCTTTATTGTTCTAGGATGGTGGTTTTTAATCGTTGTAATATGCATAGGGTAAATTTGCTGGAATGCAAAACATTTCACTGGGATCCTCTGGACTGACCAGGGCAACTGACCACAGTTCCTACCCAGGGTGCAAACCTTCATACTTTTTAACCCTTGCCATATGCAGTTCAGTCTCACCCTATACAATCTATGTGGAGTTCATGATGCTATCCATGCTCTAACAAAGAGCATTAGCCAAGCTTGTCTAACTGAATATCCACATTGACTTCTCCTCCCTTCACATGTTCCACTGAAATGATTACAAGGAAATTTAAAGCAGAATTAATCATGATAGCCCTGAGATGTGAGAATAGTGGAGATCAGAGATTGCAACCAGTTTCCTGAAGATGGAAAACCAAATGGACAATACTGAAAGATAAACTAAAGCAGGAGCCAAATTCCAAAAGAATCATCATCAAAGTGTCTACAGTGGAAGCAGAAGCTGGTGACATGATCATAGGAAGACTACAGACTAAGAGTGATGAGAATAGAGAATAAGAATTGGTAGGCGATTAACTCAGGAGTTATCTAGACAGTGTTTCTAGACTGGTTTTGAGCTTGGGCTCTCACTCCCACCCCTCACCATCTTCTCCTCAATGAATTATGATGTTTATTTCTAGGATAAAACTGGAGCAATGGCCTCTAAAATAGGTCAGCTAATATAAGTGAGGAATCCTAGGGTTCAGAGTGTGGGTATGGCACCCCCCCTAAAGAAAACCCTCTTTGTTAGAGTTGGTAGGGATAGGAGTTGGGGTGCCCACTGTGTACCCTAAAGCAGGCCTTGCCAGTTGATGGGTGCACCATGTACACAGAAACTACAGCCAACCTTTCCATTCAGATGAGGGACTTAGTAGGGAAATGAGACTTTATGTATTCATAGGACATCCAGGCCATATACCCATTAAGCAACTCAGTCCTTTATCTACGAACGGGAATGGACAATCAACAACCATCCTTTTTCAAGGGCAAAAAAAGGTACAAAAGGAAAAGATAATTGACCCTGGAGAAAATGGGATTAAATAATCAGAAGGGAAATTAAAACATATATGCTAGTAATATCTTCTGAGAGACTTGGAGAGATATTGATCCTTAAAATAGGAATAGGTTTTATAAAAAAGAATTAAAAAATTAAATTTGAAATTTAAAACACAACTAGTGTGTTTTAAAGTGTGGCCACCCAATTTTGAATTTTCCCATACCTTCCCTAGATGACATAAAATCAACAATGAAAGTAAATAAAATCACACAGACTCATAATTTCAGCATTTCAAGGTGACAGAGAATATTATGGTTGTCAAATTGCATGTGAGTGGATAACCAAAAAACTTCCAGTAAATATTGAGAATTCTTTGCGTTCTAAACGTAGAAGATTGTTTGAATAAACACTATGGAGTACTATGCAGCTGTAACAAAAACAGGATGCTTATGTGATGTTAAATTTATCTCCCCACATGTGGTTTATTAGTTGCCAGAGAGAAACAGAGATTATACAGTGAAGAACCCATATGTCTCCACTTTTGATTACTTTTGATCAAAAGTGACTACCATCGAAGGGCAAATGAGCACTGAGTGCTTTGTCAGTTTGTGGGGGCTGCTGTAACAAAGTACCACAAACTAGGTGATGTAAACAACAGAAATGTACTTTCTCACAGTTCTGGAGGCAGGAAGTCCAAGATCAAAGTGTGGGTAAGCTTGGTTCCTTTGGAGGGCTGTCGGGGAAAGATCTGTATCCCAGGCTTTTCTCCTTGACTTATACATACATGTATACATGCACACAGAGACCACATGTCCATACATGCAAATGATAAAACAAATGGGACAAAATGTTAACAATTGGTGAAGCTGGGTGAAGGACAGGCAGGTGTTTTTTATACTGTTCTCGCAAACTTTTCTGTTAAGTTTGAAATTATTTCTTAAAAGAAAGATAAGAAAGACACAAATTACCACAAAGAACCATCAGAAAAAGTCTAGAAAATCTCAGATTTTAGAGGAAAATGACCAAGTGATAGAAAATGAGAGAGAAAAGATGAGAAAGTTGTTGAGTCTAAATAATCCATTTAATTAGTTCCAGAAAAAGGAGAGAAAATTCAAAGAAATTATAGGAGCATGCATTCCAAGAGATGAAGACCCACATGCAGGTGGAAAGGACCCCCTGAACATCAGGAAGAATGAATAATACAAATAATAATAATTATTTTGAAGGAGCCACATTCAACTCCACCCTTGTGAAATTCCAGCACATGAAATGTAAAATGAACATATGAAAGGTTTTGGAGCAAAACACATGTGATTTATAAAGGAACAAGAATCATATCAGCATCAAACTTGTCATCATTACCACTAGATTCTATAGAAAATGGAGTAATATCTTCAAAGTAAGACCTGTTGGAAAGAACTAGTGACACTAAAAACATGTAGTAATGCCATGCAAATGCCAAGGGGAAATTATTTTAATACCATCTTTTGTTTCTAACCAAATCACCAATCAAAGGTGAGGGCAAAATGAAACAGTTTTGTATTTGTAATAATTCAGAATTTAGTACTGATACACCTACTCTTAGAAAAGTGCCAGAAGATATTTACCAGAAAAATGAAAAATGTATGCAAAATAAATAAATAAATAAATAAAAAGACAAGGGATCCGAGTTACAGGGTGTAAGCCAGAAGTACAACAAAAAGAAAGCTAGGATGACAGCTACTGTGCAGCAAGCCTGGAAATCACTGGTCCAAATTAAAATGGAAACTTTTAATGAGTGTCTTCAAGAAGATTATACATGACAACAATTGTACAATTAAAAAACTGGGCAATCCTGGTGATAAGGAAAAATAATATGATACCAATGACACCATATACTACTACCAATAATTGTAATAACATAATAACGTCAAGGATGAAGTTCCTTGAGCCTCTTACTTGGAGAATCCCTTTCCTCCCCTCCCCTCCCCTCCTTTTTTTCTCTCTTCTCCCCTCCTCCCCTCTCCTCCCCTCTCTTCTCTTCTTTTCTTTCCCTCCCTTCTTTCCTCCCTACCTCCATTCCTTCCTTCCTCCCTTCCTTCTCTCCTCCCTTCCTCTCCTTTTGCCTTCCTTCCTCCCTCCCTTCCTTCCTTCCTTTCTTATTTTGCTTGCTATGTTATGGACCAAGGGAAAAGAGAAGTTTCTTTTAGGTGTCTATTGGGAAAATGATATTTTCTTCACAAATTACTCTGTAGACATTTGTCACATCTGATTCTTTTCAGTGTGCCTAGGAGGCCCAATCCGTCTTGAACAAACTATACTTTATCTTAACTACTCCTTCAAATACTTCAAAAAACACCCTAGTGTCTCTTTAGCTTTGTACTACTTTCTCGCTCCATGGAAGAGACCACTGGCTCTGGAGACTGTGGCCAATTTTTGTCCTTAGTCTTCAATATTCAAGTGCTTCTGCTCTACGTCAACCTCACTCTGACTTTGTGTCTAAATTTTCATAGTTGGGCGTTAATACCCAGCTCTCTGTTTGTCCTCTCATTCCAGCAGCCTCATGACCCGTTCCTCTTGCTGGAGCCCCTGTATCAAATACCTGTCTAATGTGCTGGTCACCTGGAACAGGTTATGCCTCATCCCTGTCAATTCTCACTCCTTGGAAGGGGCAACATCAGATGTGCATAATGCTGTCTGTTGCCTGGATCTCTACAGATTGCTGGCTCACATTCACCCTTTGGGTCATCCAATTTTGATAATATTCTTTTACTTCTTTAGGCCAGCCTGATGTCAGCTCCTGGCCTAGCTTTCCATCTGTTGATTGTCATTACCTTGTCTGGAATCCATCTACCTAAATAAACTTACTACCATTTTGGAAAGTCGGTCTGGCCACCAAGTAGGTATTTCTAGCTCCAGACCTTGACTTTTCTGTTCTATCCAATCTATTGAAATAAGATGTTCAAGCTCTCGACCTCATTCCCCATCCCCATACCTGAATCCTGGCTTCCCCATGGTGATGCCATTGCTTTGTCCCACTCAGTTGCGACTCTTGCCCTGATTCACTGGGCAGGAAGAAGAGGCTCAAACCTTTGTGTACATTGGTGCTTCCAGACCATGTTTCTCTTCACCATTTTGCTTTACATCTGTACTTGCAAATGCTAAATCCATTATCTGGCCCTTGTCCCCTCAAGCCTGACCTATTGTAGTTCACGCCAACTGTTTTGTCTGCTTTGTTTATATCTACTCTCTTCACACACCTATTCACCCTGATACTTTGTCAAAGTTATCTCTCTAAAGGAAAACAGAAACAAAAATAAACATGTTTTCTGCTAAGAACTCCCTCTCCTGCTCAAAGTCCACAATGGTTTTCTATTTCTTGGAAGGAATCATGATCCTTCTCCTGAAGTCATGGCTGCCTCCTGGTTTTGATGTGCCCATTGATGTTGACTTAGCCGTCCTTTTGCAAAATGTGCATAGGAATGCATTCCATCAAGGCAAGCCTTTGAGAAGATGACACAAAAAATTTGGAGACTTTTGAGCATCTCATTTGTCACATAAACACTTAGTAATAGCAACAGTAAACATACCCCTGTTCCCAAGGAGAAACAGTTGAGAACTGACCCTGACTGCAGTATCTAGAGGATGACAGATCTTGTTATTCTTTGATTACAGAGCTTTGTCATACATATATGTCTAGCACATATCACTGTAGTATGGTGTGAGTGCTACATGTCATGGGTTATAAGATCACAAAATTCAATTAAAGGAAGGAAGTGTAGAAAAAGTAATGAGATCCTCTAAGTAATAAATGCAGTGTGACAGTCATGGCATTGAAGATGAAATCAAATATGCATAGTTAATAGCAGTGGTGGAAACTTCCTCTTATGTTAGATTTTTTTTTTTTTTTTTTTTTTTTTTTTTTTTTTGAGATGGAGTCTCGCTATGTCGCCCAGGCTGGAGTGCAGTGGCGCGATCTCGGCTCACTGCAAGCTCCGCCTCCCGGGTTCCCGCCATTCTCCCGCCTCAGCCTCCGAGTAGCTGGCACCACTACAGGCCCCCGCAACCGCGCCCGGCTAGTTTTTTTTGTATTTTTGGTAGAGACAGGGTTTCACCGTGTTAGCCAGGAGGGTCTCGATCTCCTGACCTCGTGATCCGCCCGCCTCAGCCTCCCAAAGTGCTGGGATTACAGGCTTGAGCCACTGCGCCCGGCCAGATATTCTTAATAAATCTTAACCAGATGCATGTATGTTTGCTACTTTGCCATTTTAATGTGAAACTGACTTTTCTAACCAACTCTTTTCCTGTAATACTTAGTAGCGGTTGCCACCATCCCTGACCAGTATGATACCATATGGAATTTGTTTTTGACTGAGGAAAATTTTCAATGTATCAGTCATGTAAAATGAATACAGATAACTTATCATGCTCATTCTGTCATTCCATTCTGGCCTGTCTGTAACCCTACTTTAGTTTTCATTATACTGACCCCTTGAATGAAGAGAAACTTGTTAAAATTACTCATGAACAGTTTGCTCCGATGCTATAAACAAAGTATTTGATAGATTAGTAGCTCTGACTCTCAGATGCAAAATTCATGAACTTGAATTCTTTTTTTAAACTTTTTTTCCTAAGTCTTTCACATGTTCCCGACCTTGATTTTAAATTTTAACTTAGCTCTACTGAATCTATGAAATTTGGACTATGTGCTAAGTGTCAAATTAAAGGCACTTTCTTCTCACCTAATGATGGCTTTTGCACATTATAAAGTAAAAGGAGAAGACTGTACATCCATTTTTAAATGCTCTAATTTCTTTCTAACATTTTAAAATTGATATGCCATAGTTGTACATTTTTGGTGGGCACATAAATGCTCTAATTTCTTACGCACATACATGTAACAACATGTCAATGGTTGTTATCCTCCAGTGATGGTGGTATAGTAGCAGACATTTGTGGTTTGGCTCCCATCCCCATTCCTTCTCCTTCAGGTTTTAGCCCCCAGTCTCACTAATGGTATCAAGGTCTCCACTACTTACAGCCCTTGTGGTCTGGGAGGTGGGTTCCACCCCCGGATCCCCCAGTGTGTTGTTGGCATACTGAGCTAGGGGAGGATTCAGGGCCAGGCCCTGAACCAACGTATCTCATTGCCAAAGCTTTGGTTTCAGCCATCAAGGCTGCAGAGCCTTTCCCATGGGATGTGGAGCTGGAGGTAAGGCAGTACTGGCATTGTTGCAGTAGAGTCACACTGTAGTCTCTGTCAGGGAGAAAAGATTTCTTTCCTCACCCATTACTAGGTTCACGGATGAGGCACCTATAAAAAAGATTAACAAGAGAAAAGCGTACAAATTTATTTAATATAAGCTTTATGAGAACATTTAGAAATTAAGACACAAAGAGTTAGGAAAACCTGTGTATTTTTATGCTTTGGTTGAATAAAGAGGTGCACAGTGGTGAAGTATGAGTGGATCAACGAAATGTGATCTAATGGTAATAAACTGGGGGGACTTAGCAAGGCCTGCTTACTCAGATTCTTCTCTGTGTCCCTATGTCTTCAGAGGTGAGGATGTGTGTTTCCTCCAGGTATAGGGAGGGCAACCCTAGAATGAGGGTCTTATGATCTGCTTCAGAGGAGAAGAAAAAGGGGAAAATGAAAGAAACCTTTCTGCTTCTGCTGTTTTCTCAAATGCCAATATGCCATATTTTGGGTTAATGTGTCCTGAGCCCAGCCACCCTGAAGAAACAGTCTGACTGGGAATGGAACCAGCCTCATGGACATCAGAGTCAGAGGAGGCAAGATAGAAATCTGGAGCTGGTGACACCATTTGACCTCAGATCAAGTGGCACCTGAAGTTAGTTCAAAACCTGCTCTTTTCAGTTCTAGGAGCCAAGAGATTCCCTTCATGCTAAAGCAATTTGAATTGGGTTTTACGGCTGCCTGCAGTAGAAAGAGAGTCTTAACCATTTACGAATCATGGATGATTATGTCCTTAGTATTTTACTGTATTTTTCATTTTTTTCTATAATGAATATAATGACCACAAACAAAATCCCATCCCCACTCCCCAATAAATGTTGCAAAATTGTTTTCAGTTCTCCAAATGATACTGATGACTTATTTTCCTTATTTGGGGTGTTGAGAAATTTTGTTTTTTTCTTTATGTTGCATCTGAATATTTACTTTTACTTTGCAGATAAATAATATATTCTCTTAAAGAAACAATTTATTCCTAAATCTTGTTCAAACTGTTTTGGTAGTGGACAATACTCATGATGATTTTAGAATAATCCTCTTACTTTCTTTTAAGCTAGCTTAGATTTAAGAAAGACTCACTTTTCTTTGTCTAGGTCAATATTTATCATGCTGTATAGATTTCCATCCTAGGTGAAAAGAACTTTGGCACACGTTTTTCTTCTGGGACAACTTTCTTTCAATTAGTTGGCATGTATTTTATTAATACAAGGCCATAAGTTTAATATGGCCCCCATAGAATAATTTTGATGAACAAATATTTTCTGAGAAACAGTCTGGGTTCTTAAACTTCTCAGTTTAAAAATTGCTGAATTCAGGGAAGTTGAAGCATGAAGGTAGGGTGGAGGTGGGAGACATGTATCACCTTTAATTGAGAGAAGCCAGAAGGTCGGCATGGAAATCTGGAAAAAATAAATTATAGAGGTTCCAGGAGTTTGTTTCGGGCACTAAGTATACATGAGTGAGAAACACCATTCCCACCCTCAAAGACTACTGTGGTTATTTAGGGAGTGGTGACATTTTATGTAACCCTAGATAGCTCACTCATGTTGAAACGTATGTGCCAGTTAGGGCTCTTGGTGGAAAGCAGGAGAAACTGACTTTGATAAAGAAAAGTTAACCTTTGGAAGGATCTGGCATGACTCACTAAACAAAAGCTTTGCTGAAGAGCTGGGCCGGAAAGGGCAGGAAGTAGGGATGCTCTGGGCATCTAGTAGCAGTGACTCATCTATTATTTCAGTAAGTCAGCGCCACAGTTTTTCAAATCCTTTTGTCTCTCTACTAAAAATGTGAAGTCCTAGGAAATAAAAAGCCTTGGGCAGTGTCTTAGTCTGTTTCTGTGGCTATAACAAAATATCTTAGACCGGGTAGTTCATAAATAATAGAAACTTTTTGCTCATAGTTCTAGAGGCTGGGAAGTCCAAGGTCAAGGCACCAGCACATTTAGTGTCTGGTGAGGGGTGCTCACCAGACATGGTACCTCATACTGCACTCTTGCATGGCAGGAAGGGCACAGCTCTTTTATGAAGTCACTAATTCTATATATGAGGCCTCTACCCTCATGACTTGATCAGTTTCTAAAGGCCTCACCTCTTAATACTATCACATTGGTGATTAAGTTTCAACAAATAAATTTGGGGGCAGGGACACAAATATTCAGAATATAACAAGTTGAGAAGGGCAAAGCATCTTGTCTTGATAGATTCATCAATTCTGCTTCACCAGAAGGATAGAGGGGTTGATGTTAGGCAACCCAACATGATAGTGTATAATGTATTCAGTTAGGATTTAGCAGTGGTATAAAACTTGGCCACTAAAACACCCCCACCCATCACATAGATAATTCATTTATGTATTTTCAAATATGACTGTTATCAAATTTCTGAACTTCACAGAAATAACTTTCCATCATTATAAAAAAGTAAAATTCACAAAAACATTTGTGGTGTAATATATTAAGAAATCATCTCTTTTTGTCTGTCAGTTACTTGGTCAAATACAAATTGTATGGCTGCCTTAATGAATGAAATAAATACAAAAATTGTAAGTGGGACTTAATTAGCATTCTGTGAAGTGCCTATGAAAATTAGACTAGGAAAATGATAGTGGTATTTGGAAGCCATATTCAATTTCAAGAAATGGATTGAATCATGTTTGAATGGAGGAGGTGAAAAAGTGGCTCTAAAAGATCTGCTCAGCAGAGAATGTAGGAGGTAAATTTTATTTTTAATGCTATTCAAACAGAGAAGAAACAGATTAGCATTTAAATGAATAACATTAAACAATAAAATGTAATTTTTATACTCAAAATTCTTATAATATTGTCAAAATATACCATAATATTCTCCTAGTGGCATATTTATTCTTCTGAAATGATATCATGCAGAACTTTGTAAATAAAAAGTTATTTCAGGGAGTTTGTTTGTTTGTTTGTTTGTTTGTTTATAGAGAGGGTCTCTCTCTCTCTCTGTCACCCAGGCTGGAGTGTAGTGGCACAATCATGACTCACTGCAGCCTCAACCTCCTGGGCTCAAGTTATCCTCCTGCCTCAGCCTCCCAGGTAGCTGGGAATACAGGCACACGCTGCCATGCCTGACTTTTCTCTTTTGATAGAGACAGGGTTTCACCATGTTGCCCAGGCTGATCTTGAACTCCTGAGCTCAAGGAGTCCACCTCCCTCGGTCTCCCAAAGTGTTGGGATTAGAAGCATCGGTTTTCTTTTCCCTTTCAAAAGGCATGAAATAGTAATGCTCTCCTTTAACTAATTTTCAGCTCACACACGTTTTTTTTTTCTCAGGTTCTGTTTGTTGTGGCCTGATGCTAGCAATGTTTTCTTAAGGGTCTAAAGGAAATACTTTCTTCTGACATAATATTCTGTGCACTGCAGAAGGTCTTTTGCCTTTTGGTAACTGGCCTAACAGGTTTTACATTCTATCAAAAATAATTCCTATGCCATTATTATTAAGCTTGCATTGCTTAGAAAAAACAGAGATGAAAAAAGATTTTATTTTGCCTGTAATCCCAGCTACTTGGGAGGCTGAGGTAGGAGAATCATTTGAACCTGGGAGGCGGAGGTCGCAGTGAGCCAAGAGCCCACCATTGCACTCCAGCCTGGACAGAAAGAGTGAAACTCCATCTCAAAAAAACACAAAACAACAACAACAACAAAACCTTTTTTTAAAAATTAAGGTTATTACATCTTTGTATCTTCCTGTAAAGTCCTTGTGACACTAAGTTGCAGGGCTTTGACTCCTACGTCTATAAAGGACACCAAGTCCTGCTAAATCTTAAACACTGACAGTAATTAAAGCTTCATCTTCAGGCCTGGTAGAAGATGCCAATCAAAATAAACTGCATTCCTGAGACACAGGGCGAGAAATTAAAGCTATTCAACTCCTCAGGCCCAGGGACTATTGTGCATGTGAGATTGAAAGGGCATATTTTTAAAGATAAAGTAAGTTCAGTTTCTTTATAAATTAACCATTAATGTCAAAAACACACCGATGCAAGACAAGCATATGGACCCCTGTATTAGATTAACAAGGTGTCTCGAAGCATTAACTTACTCCTTAATAAAGGTTATGAAAGTTATATCTTATGATCAAGATTAAAATTTTATAAATTGTTTATACAATTCTGGAAAAAAATTTAATTGGCTTTATGCATTTTTTAGGGCTTAGTTTTTGGAAAATTAAGTCTGTCTTTTCAAAGAATGAAGGTTTTCATCTTTTTTTGAAATCCTTGAGTTATCACTTTGGTTAAGTGAATGGTTTATTTTACAATGATCTGTGATCCTATTTTGTGACATCAAGTATGATAAACCTTTGATATTTGACAAATGTTCCAAAATCAAATGATAAATTATGTCTTTTCCTGACCTAATTAATCCTTTAAGATATTATTAATAGGTTTCCTATAGTCCAAAGATGACATATTGGGCTTATTTGGGATAAAAGTTATACAGGAAGCATTGTCAAACATGAAATGGTGTTTGGTTTTCTTTGGGCTGTATTTAAATACATATGTTATTTGGTATGTTTTCTCAAATTATGGTAAACTCCTATAATTCTAATATGACTTAGTGTACATTATCAGTAAAAATTATAATTGTTATGTTAAATTATTGTGTGCCACAGAGGTAACAAATCTCCTTGTCAATTGTGTCTTTGATGGCTGCCCTAAAACGTTTTGTCATCCACAGAAAATTGTTGTCTTGTTTTGGTCCTGTTTAGAAGATGATCTTATATACAGTATAAAACCCTAACAGGTGCTCTTGAATGCAGGTTTCTGATAACTTTGGAAATTGTGATGGCAGAATAGAGGAAAAAAGTTTCAGGATTCATGGACAGCTGAAATGTTCATGAATATCAGAACAGTAATTAGCTTCATGGACTGAACTAATAGAAGACTGAAGTGATCTTTTTGACTTTTTGCTTAAAACGTTGCTGATCCTTTGTTTTGTTTTTTAGAGTGAAGGAAACTTTTTTTTTGAGCTATTAACAGCTTTTTAACAATTAAGTATGCTCCTATGAGCAAAATTTGGAGCGTATTTGAAGCGTATTTGAGCGTATTTGAGCGTATTTGAAGGAAACTTTTTTTTTGAGCTATTAACAGCTTTTTAACAATTAAGTATGCTCCTATGAACAAAATTTGGAGCGTATTTGTTTCTCTCTACCTGATTTCTCCAGAATTTGGAAATTATTTGTGAATATTCTTAATTTATGGCAATATAGTTATTTGCATAAGTGCAATAGGAATCTGTTTTCATTTGTAACATGACACAGTTGGAGAAACTGGTTATTTTACCAAGACTTTGACTGGAATGACATGCTTTCCTTTAAGGAATCAAACCTGACTTATAGAGCCAATAAGTAGGAAAACTGGCCTCATACCTTGTCTATACAGTCTCTGTACAGGGTTCCTGACCTGTAGTAAGCAAAGAATATCACTTCCTGACAAGTGCAGGAACCCCAAGTTATCTTGAGAAGAATTCACCAAACTCCCTGGTATTTGATGGTAACAAATCCATAGCTGGGCTTGGCTTTTGAAGAGTCTTATCTGAGATTTCTTCTATGGAACAAAGTTCCATCAAAGCCACTTTATAAAGCCTATGTGAAAAATAATTATTCTTGCTGCACTTTATACAAATAATCTGGCCAAGTATAATAAAGCAAATCAGTCTATCATGATGTGTCTTTAGTAAAAATGGGAAACTGGAGAGAGAAAATTATGTTTCAAAAGTACAGTATACCTATTTTAGATTCTAGTTTGGCCTAATATTTTCAGTTTTTATTATTTTCTATGGTTTGCACTGAATTCTAATTTTTCCTGGCTACAGGTTTTCAAAATAATGTTTTCACTTTTTTTTTTCTTGTTCCTTTTCCTTTTTTCCCCTGCAAACTAAATCTAGACAACTCACACTTCAGAAGAAAATGACAGCAACCTATTTACATACATGGGCCACTTTTGAACCTGCCTACTGATATATGGATTTCAGAGTAACGTGGCCTGTATTGATTTTCCAGGATTATTCTTTTGTTTGTTGTTGTTTTTCTCCCTTTATTCCCCTGTTTTCTCTTCACAGGACATGAGATTTCTCAACTTGCTAAAAATGAGCTTTCCTAGTAACTCAGGATCTACCCATCTAGGAATAACTCATCCTAGCCATAAAGGATCAGATGAAACCTGAGATCAGAGACTCATTTTCTTCTAAAATGCTTTCTCCAAAAGAATTTTAAAAGAAAAGGGGGGAAATGTGAAAGAAAAATCTAGGAGCCCCAAAATCACTAAGCTAAAGAGAAAAGTCAAGCTGGGAACTGCTTAGGGCAAACCTGCCTCCCATTCTACTCAAAGTCATCCCTTTGCTCACTGAACTAACTGAATATCTGATTTCCTGTTTTGGAAATTCTAATCAAAAACTCAAAAGAATGCAACTGTTTGTCTCTCACCTACCTGTCACCTGGAAGCCCCATCCCTGATTGAGTTGTCCCACCTTTCCAGGAACCAATGGACATACGACATATATTGATTGATGTCTCATGTCTCCTTCAAATGTATAAAACCAAATTGTGCTCTGACCACCTTGGGCACATGTCATCAGGACCTCCTGAAGCTGTGTGAAGGGTGCTTGTCCTCAACCTTGGCAGAATAAACTTTCTAAATTAACTGAGACCTGTCTCAGATATTTGGGGTTCACAAGATGTTTTAAAATTTAATGCAGTTAATTTTTTTGTGTGTGGTTTAAAATTTTATTACTTGTTTAAAAACATCCTTTCCAATTTCAAGGTCATACAGACATTTTTTGACATTTTCTCCCAATAACTTTAAATTTTTAGTTTTTTGGATGGTAGTGTCTTTGTCCTTACAACTTCCTCTAATATTGCCGCTGTATCTCTTCCTGGCTGACTCTTTCTTTCCCATCAGCTTTCTGTTCAAATGTTACCTCCTTATCTGGCCTCTCAATAAAAAAATAGTCCCCATATAATCCTAGTTACTCTCTCGAATTATGCTCTTTTATTTTCTTCTCTATACAATTACTCTCTGCAATGATTCTGTTCATTTTTCTTGTCCATTTTTAATTTTATGTTTCCTCTACACCAGGTGTAAGTGCTTAAGATGAGAGGTCTTTATCTTGTTCACTATAGTATCCCCAACATCTAGAATGGAACTGTTGCTAGCAGAGTTGTCAGGGAACAGATGCTGGAGGGAGTTTCTGTGCAGGTTGCTCAGTAGATCAAGCCCTTTGGATCAACACCAGTGGAAGGGAAGAGGCAAAAGCAAGACCAAGCCAAGTCAGGAGTGGAGCTGCAGTGCTTGCCTCAGTGCCTTAGCTCTTGACATAAAATAACATGGCAGCATCATCCCGCATGAGTGATCAGAAGTTTCTCACCCACCTATATCAGACATTGAGGTCGCCTGAGCTGGGCAGGGTGGCTCTACAGCTGAGGCCACCCCTGCAGAGGCTGACAGCTGGAGGCAACAAGTCCTCTCCTGCAGGGGCATCTTGGAAGCTCAGCTCTCTGTCTATCACAGGTGTCTGGCATGTAATTAGCATGTAATAAATTTTTCTTAAATGAATATTTTTCTGAGCATAAGGTAAAATTTCTGAGTAATAGCATTTAAAACATTTTAATGTGAGTACTTCAGGAACTGACTCTAGAAATTTTGGTTACAAGCCACAATCTCAGCACCCTTTTCCTCCTCTGGGCTTAGCCCACAAAGGTCATTGTTTATATTTTTTGTTGTTATTTATTTTTTTCAACTTTAGTGCTTCCTAGTAAAAATCTATGATTTTGTTGTTGTGGTGGTTGTTTTAAATTTCTGCTTTCAATACTTAGCCAGTTCTCAATGCATGAGTATTTGTTGTCCTATAGTGCCTTTGTAATTTCATTTTTTTTTTTTTGAGATGGAGTCTCGCCCAGGCTCGAGTGCAGTGGCACAATCTTGGCTCACTGCAAGCTCCACCTCCCGGGTTCAAGTCATTCTCCTGCCTCAGCCTCCCGAGTAGCTGGGACTACAGGCACCCGCCACCACGCCTGGCTAATTTTTTGTATTTTTAGTAGAGATGGGGTTTCACTGTGTTAGCCAGGATGGTCTTGATCTCCTGACCTCGTGATCCACCCACCTTGGCCTCCCAAAGTGCAGGAATTATAGGCGTGAGCCACCGTGCCCGGCCCTATAATTTCATTTTAGCTTTAACTCTTTCACTTATGATCAATTAATCTTGTACAGTATGAAGAAGAACCTATACTTTTTTCCTAAATTGTCTTAAATGAGTAATCATTTTGATGCCTGCTTTTTTTTTTTTTTTGACAAAGTCTCGCTCTGTCACCCAGGCTAGATGCAGTGGCATGATCTTGGCTCACTGCAAACTCAGCCTTCCAGGTTCAAACAATTCTCATGCCTCAAACTCCTGAGTAGTTGGGATTACAGGTGTGCACCACTGTGCGTGGCTAATTTTTATATTTTTAGTAGAGACAGGATTTCGCCATGTTGGCCAGGCTGGTCTTGATCCCCTGGCCTCAAGCAGTCCACCCACCTTGGCCTCCCAAAGTGGTGGGATTACAGATATGAGCCACTGCACCCAGCCTATGATGCACACCCTTATTTTTTTTTTGCACATTTGATGAGCTCCAGAAATAAGTGAAGAAAAAAGATGTCTGGGAAATAACTTATTTGGGTTATCTAAGGATGACAGTTTACAGAGGTGATTGCATCTATTATTATGCTGTTAAGATATTAAGAAAGTTGTGTGGCAGCTCCTCTGACTCATACTTTTCTATATAAAGTAGAAATGGTTAACTCTGTATTGCTGCCCTTTCCTACTAATTAATTATTTCAGTATCTAACTCATGCTCAGTGCAAATATTCAAGGAAATCCAAATGTTTTAAAGCCCAGTTGGCTTGCATGAGTTAGAACCAACTTTCTGTTATTTATTTAGTTCTCCATTTTGGTTTGTAGTGTGGAGTCACAAGAATGAACACCTTAATATAAGTTTTCCTGTCTTGAGTTTGGTTTGATTAGAAATGTCGCTGAAAATTGAACTGTGTGGGAGTACAGAAAATAGCTCTCACAGAGTAAAATAGCAATAACCAAAGAACATAAAATAAGACTATAGAACATCATCTAAACTTTTGAACATCCCTCTCGGTATAGTTTGGGTTTGGCACAACAGGATATTTTGATTTCGAGTTGAATTTTGAGGTGGTTTCTTATTCTGATGTCTTAAGAGGGGATTATCATTTCAATGAACTTCCATTGTAGCTTTGTGTGCTAGTGAGAGTTTTCTATCATATTACAGAAAAAAGAAAATGAATTTCAATTCTGGATCCAGCAGGAGGAAAATATTCATATTGATTTTACTTTTCCAGTGAATGTGAGGACTGTTTAGACATCTGCAAATAGGGTGGATAAAGACTTCAATGGTGGGAAGGGAGGTAAATATTTACCTTTTAAATATATTTACATACATACTATATATTTTAGTTTTTAAAATCTATTTGTATGGGAATTTTATATTGTATAAAGGTTTACTATCTTAAAAGTTTGGAATTTCTGGGGAAAAAAACTAAAGTATAAAATACTCATTTTTTTAAAACAAAGAAATAGAAGATTCTAAAATATAGCTTTGGAGTCATCCCGAAGCAGCAACCAGAGAAGAATGAAGGGCACTGCGGTGGAACACCATGCCTTTCTTTGATGTGCAAAAAAGGATGGGCCTTGGCATAGATCCATGGGTGAAAATCCAAAACCCTGAAAGATTCCTGCTCAGTGCCATGTTTTTGGATAGAAAATGGATAGAATGTGAACATGGAATAGGTAGTATCTGAGAAGAGAAAGAATGTAAGACAGAATCTGATGATTTCATAGAGTGCATGCTTCAGCAGAAAATGATGGGACGTGTGAGAGCCATCAAGAAGTTGTGGGATAAGCTAATAAAGGAAGGGAAGTACACCCTTCCCCCTCACTGCTTGGGCAAGGGGGATCCTAGGCCCCGAGCAGAGCCACTGCTGATGTCTGGAGGCTAAATTTCATGTTCTCTATTCTCTACTGGAAAGATTGTTTAATGAAAACTATTTGTCAAAGTGTGTAAAAGTAAAGGTTTGCTTCATCCTAAAATAAATAAATCAATAAATACATAAATAAAACATAACTTTGGATTTCATGATACTCTTTTCCTGTAGCAAAAAGCATTATGTGGTGTATTAGTAAGAAATAGTGCTTTACCAGCTACTTAGGTATCCAGCCAAGTTGACACCCAGAACTAACCATCCCACACGGTATTAATGAAAGGACCTGTGTACACATAAATTCTGATTAATAATATTCTTTGAGAGCCGCTATCATGTACATGGACAATTGTCTTTTATTTGCTTGTTTGTTTATTGTGGCAAAATATGTATAACATAACACTTACCATTTTAACCACTTTTAAGAGGTTCAGTGGAATTAAGTACATTCATACTGTGCAACCATCACCACTATCCATCCATCTCCAGTACTTTTTCATCATCCAAAACTGAAATGTTGTACTCATTAAGCAATAGCCATCCCCTTTCCCCCAGCCCCTGGTAACCACTATTCCACTTTCCATCTCTATGAATTTGGCTATTCTAGGTACCCCCTATAAGTAGAAACATACAATATTTGTCCTTTTGTGACTGGCTTAGTGAGCATAATGTCTTCAAGATTCATCCATGTTGCAGAATGTTTTCCCATTGAATAGTCTTGGCTCCCCTGTCAAAAATCATTTGACCATATATGTGACACTTATTTCCAGGTTTTCTATTCTATTCGGTTGGTCGATATGTCTATCTTTATGCCGGTATGACACTATTTTGATTACTGTAGAGTTGTAATAAGTTTTGAAATTAGGAATTGTAAGACCTCCAACTTTGTTCTTTTTCAAGAGTGTTTTGACCATTTAGGGTCTTTTGAGATTCCACATAAATTTAGAATGGATTTTTCTATTTCTGCAAAAAATTGTCATTGGGATTTTATAGGGATTGCATTAAATTTGCAGATCACTTTGGGTAGTATTGACATCTTACAAATATTAAGCTGTTCAATCCATGAACACCGGTTATTTTTCCATTTATTTATGTCCTCTTTATTTTTTTCCAACAACATTTTGTAGTTTTCAGTGTAGAAGTCTTTTATCTCCTTAATTAACATTATTCCTAAGTATTTTATTTTTATGATGCTATTTTAAGTAGGATTGTTTCTTAATTTCCTTTCTGGATTGTTCGTTATTAGTATATAAAACTGCAAATAATTTTTTCATGTTAATTTTGTAACTTGTAACATGGCTGAATTTGTTTTTTATTTCTAATTTTTTTTGTGAGACTTTTAGCATTTTCTATACATATATAAAGTCATGTTATCTGGGCACACATAATTTTACTTATTCCTTTCCAATTTGGATCCTTTTATTTCTTTTTCTTGCTTAGTTGCTCTGGCTAGGACTTCCAGCACTGTGTTAAATAGAATACCATTTCCATGTTATACACATCAGAGATAAGTTTGGCCAAAGGAATCAGGAGGCTGCAGAAGCCTTTAAAAAATACTGCTAAGTGTCATGTGGAACAGGTTTGCAATACTGATGAGACTGGCTTTTTTTCAAGGACTCTGGCAAAGTAGCCTATAAAACACACATGGCATTTTGATTAATAAAGCTGTAACCAGAGGCTTATAGGAATCTAATGCTGCATGGCCTCTGGGAGCAATGGTTCAGTATCTGATCACCTAGTGCTCACGGCAAGTTTATAAGATGTAGCTACCATGAATAATGAGAGTTCACTGTGCTTCCTGCAGCACAGGTTTTAGCCTCATGGACCTATTTGTAGTTGCCTGAAAATGCTTTTCCTGAGATGCTTTCTCCTCTTCATCCTTCAAGTCTCAGCCCCAGTCATCCCCAGGAAATTTCTCTGTGCCCCCACCATGAGGGTGACTGAAATAGTCATCATCTATGCTTGTTAACACACCATGCATGTACCCCTGTCTCAGCATTTATCACACGAATGTATTGATTTTTCTGCATTCCCACTAGTCTCTAAGCTGCTTGAGGACAAAGCCCATTACACACACATACACACACAATTTGGTGGGTGGCAAATACCAACATTCCAAGATATTTCTTCTGTTGCCCTTTTACTTTATTTTTAAAATTAACATACAATAGCATGCCATATATAATTGATTCTTTATTTCTATGCTCTGGTAACTTAGCACAGTGTCTGGCCCACAGAGAGGTTCAATAAATATTTGGAACAAAGCATGAAGGTTAAGAATATTTATTTGTTCTACCCAATTAAAGTTCCTGGGGTCATACATTTTTAATAAAAAGATAAAATAATTTTAAACCAGCAAATTAATCATTCTAAACAATTTCTCTACCCCTTTTCTTTGTCGTTTGAACTAACTTAATAAAATTTTGCTGGACAAAAAGTAAACTTCAGCTTGGTCCAAATAGACTAATTAGGAATTCGTACTGTGCCATCTGAATTAATGAGTTTTTTACTGTACTCAGTGCAATTCTAGAATATCAAAGCCAGAGGAGATCCCAACTTATACAAGTGTTAATTAGGCTCTTCAAGGTTAACTAAAGAGATAGGAGGGGAAAAGAACAGGAATACTCCTTACCAGACCTTCTGGGGCCTTAAAGGAAAGTCATTCAAGGAGACCTGGGTCCAGCATTCTGACAGCAGCTCTGTGATTGAACAACTCCTAGCTGTCTCCTTATGAGTAGACATTGACTACTTCTGGAACTGAGGCTGCTGTTATGGAAAATGGGCTACTCCAGCCTCTGCTTGTTCATGGCTTGTCTTGACTCATTACTTCTGCCATTATTCTGTCTGCCTGCTTATTCTCTGCCCAGACCAGCAACTGCTGATGGTCTCTCTAGGTCTTGATTTCAAACCTCTACAAAGATAGGCTCTGAAGTTTTCAGACAGTTAATCTCCTTCCTGGCAGGCAGAGATCTGACCCTAGTCCACCTGCTAAGATGGTGACCCCTTACAAATTAGCTGTCCTCGAAGCAAGCACCTCCTCCTTGAGCCAGGATGGTGAGAAGACATGGTCCACCTTCTTAGAAGGCCTGTGTGGGTGGAATGCACGCAAGTCACACCACTGGGCACTCCTCCCTGATTCAAGAAGCAGAAAGTGAAGCCTGAAAGGTTAGGTGGACCTTTCCAAGGAGTTTTCTTTCTAAAGCCCACTCTGATCTAGGTCTCTGAAGCACATCATAACCCCAATATTCAGAAACTTGGTCTCTGGTTTGTTCCTTTTGACCCACTACAAATGTTTTGGTTAAATCTTTAAAGGCTGTATTAACAAACACATCCAGACCCAAGAGAGGGTTCTTAGATCTTATGCAAGAAAGAATTTGGAGTGAATCTATAAAGTGAAAGCAAGTTTATAAAGAAAGTAAAGAAACAAAGGAATTGCTACTCCATAGTCAGAGTAGCAGCATGGGCTGCTGGACTGAGTACACTCATTTCTACTCAGGAACTGAGGGTTCCTCCCCTTTTTAGACCATATAGGGTAACTTCCCTACATTACTATGGTGTTTGTAAACTGTTATGGTGCTGGTGGGAGTGCCTTTTAGCATGCCAAAGCATTATAATTAACATATAATGAGCAGTGAGGATGACCAGATGTCACTTTTGTGGCCATCTTGGTTTTGGTGGGTTTTGGCTAGCTTCTTTACTGCATCCTATTTTATCAGCAGGGTCTTTATGACCTGTAGCTTGTGATACCAGTCCTGCCAACCTCCTGTCTCATGCTGTAACTAAGAACGTCTAACCTCCTAGGAATATGACCCAACAGGTCTCAGCTTTATTTTAGTCCCCTATTCAAGATGGAGTTGCTCTGGTTCACATGCCTCTGACTATACTGCCCCTGTGTCTTTTATCGGAATTATTTATGATTACAAAATAAGGATGTCTGATATCATTGGAACATGAATAAATAGGCCCACAGCAGATAATTTTCATTTGTTTTCCTTAATCTAAACAGATGAGTTGCTGCTTTATAAGCAAATATGTAACATTGCAAGGGAAACGGGCATGAAGCTTACCAGAATCTGTAGTTATTTAGAAGCTATTAGTATTACTTTGTTTTAGAAGTTTGATATAAGGGAATAGGGAAAATAGAAATTTATTCAGTTGATGTTTATCAAGATCCAACTATGTGTGAGACACTGCACTAAGCCCTGGAAATATAGCAGTGAACAAGGGAAATGTAGTCTCTGCTCTCATGGAACTTAAATAGTATGTATTCTATTGACTTCGGTTTCCCATGTTTTTAGGATGATGAAGAGTAGGGCAAGGGGTAGATTCAGGGGTTAAAACTAAGTCTTAAAACCCTGCCTCAATGTTTTCTAAATGAAGTATAAATGAAAGACTTTTTGCAACCAAATAAGTAATTTGAACATTACAAATGGCAATTTGGTTGGATGTAGTGGCTCATTCCTGTAATCCCAGTGTTTGAGGAAGCCAAGGTTGGGGGATCAATTGAGGCCAGGAGTTTGAGAACAGCCTAGGCAACATAGTGAGACTCCATCTCTAAAAAAAAAAAAAAAAACAAAAACAAAAAAAAACTGAGTATGGTGCTGTGTGGCTGTAGTCCCAGACACTCAGGAGGCTGAGGTAGGAGCACTGCTCGAGCTCAGGAGGTCGAGGCTTCAGTGAGCTGTGACTGTGCCACTGCACTCCAGCCTGGGGGATAGTGAGACCCTGTCTCAAACAAACAAACAAAAAGGCAATTTAACTCCAACTTCAAGCAAGCTGTGAGTCAGAATAATGCCATAAGGATGCTTTTAATAACAAATGGTCTTGTTGCCCATTGGGGTTTCTTCCTTTTCCTCCTCCCCACACTGTCATTTCCCCTGAATAAAAGATTAAAAAAAAAAAAAAAACCAGCAAATAACTAGCAGTCCACATCTTTATTATTAGGTTTGATTTCAAGCTTTTGTAAACCCCGTGGTGTATGATGAAGCCTCAGGCCCTATAAGCCTGAGTAGTTACCAGTTTCCATCACAAAAGACTCAGCCTGCGTCCTTCCCAGTTATTCAGCCCCAGACTAGCATGAAAGGACCTGCCCTGCTTCCAGCTTTGACTTACTTTTTTTTGTAGCAGATTGATTTCTGCTCACAAAACAGTTTTTTTGTAACCCATTAAAACACCCAAAGTACAGGCCCGTGAATGGATGCTCCATCCTGTTGTTACTTGGCACCAGGGAGGGTGTGCTTCAAGCAGTGGAGCCTCAGCAGGAGATCTCTGGAAAGCATGGCAGATATCACTTCACATCTACTGCTCATCCCTTAAAACTAGCAATGGCTTAGATTCCTGTGGGGAGATTCCATTACCCAGAGCATCAAATGAGCATCAGGGACAACTGATGAAGACCACGTTAATCTTGAAATCACAAGGATACTACACCCAAAAGTCAAACCTTGGACCCCACCTGAACAGTTTCTATTCATGCAGTATCACCTTATTTAAAATGGGAGATGCAGCAGAAGGATGGTTACCAGAGGCTGGGAAGGGTAGTGGAGGGTTCAGGGGAAGGCGAGGATGGTTAATGGGTACCAAAAGAATAGAAAGAACGGGCCGGGCGCGGTGGCTCAAAGCCTGTAATCCCAGCACTTTTGGGAGGGCCGAGCGGGCGGATCACGAGGTCACGGAGGATCGAGACCATCCTGGCTAACCACGGTGAACCCCGTCTCTACTAAAAAATCCAAAAAAAAAAAAAAAAAAAAAAAAACTAGCCGGGCGAGGTGGCGTGCGCCTGTAAGTTCCCAGCTACTCAGGGGCTGAGGAGGGGAATGGCATTAAACCCGGAGGCGTTTTAGTTTCCAGTGAGCTGAGATCTGGCCCACTGCCACTCCAGCACTGGGTGACAGCGCGAGACTCCTTCTCAAAAAACAAAAAAAAAAAAAAAAAAAAAAGAATAGAAAGAATGAATAAGACCTACTATTTGATAGCGCAATAGGGTGACAATAGTCAATAGTAACTTAATTGTATATGGTTAAATAACTCAAACAATGTAATTGGATTGTTTGTAACTCAAAGTATACATGTTTCAGGGTATGGATGCCCCATTCCCCATGATGTGCTTATTTCACATTGCGTGTCTGTATCAAAATATCTCATGTACCCCATAAATATGTAAACCTACTGTGTACCCACAAAATTTTAAAAAATAATAAAATAAATTAAGTAATAAATACAACGGGAGATGGAATTACAGCCTTTGAGCTATCATCCAACTCTTCTTCTGTATTCTGACACAATGTGCATATTCTGCTGCCTCCACCAAATTATCCCCGCATCGCTGGCCCCACAACCATTTTTCCACAGAATTAGTCAACACACGCACACACACACAGACACACACACAAACACACCCCCTAACTGTTCCCAATTTAGATGGTATTATAATCTCCAATAGTGAATGTGAGTGCCCTGTGATATTTGGGCAGTTTCACCAGGAGGAAGGCACTTCTGACCTTCTCTTTCCCTGGAAAATGAACCAATAGTCACATTCACCTAGAAGCCACCCATATGTTCCATTGTCTGATGGATAGTTCAACCTTAGACATTGATTGACTTACAGTGTTATTGAGTCCAAAGCTCATATTGCTCACTGCATGAGGGCTCTCATAAGTCAACAGATAAGGTGTTAAGGAAAGGAGGGCATCTTTATTTCAGGGAGCCAGCAAACCAAGAAGATGGCAAACTAAAGTCCTAAAGAACCAACTTAAGTTGATAGGATTTTAGGCTCCTTTTATGTTAGGGGAAGGGAAAACAGAGAGGGGTTAAGGTCCATAGGTGACTGGTGACCACACCCATCTGGGCATCAGCAAGGATCTGAGGAGGTTGCAGAACTTCTTTGTTTGTGGTTAACTGTTTTTCAGATCCACCTTGTTCCTATAAATCTTTAAGATAGCACAGTTATTTGTGGGCATACTTCCTTATCTCCTGGGGGTTAGTTTTGGGAAGCAACTATTTTTATCCTTGCTTTAAAGTTACATGGTAAACTGAATTCTTCCCTTGGCCTATGTGCAGGAATGAGCAAAGACAGCTTGTAAGGTTACAAGCAAGATGGAGTCAGCTATATTAGATTTATCTCACTGTTAAAACAGGTGTAGTGAAGTGTCTGAGCAACTTCAGGCATGCTTTGGTTATTGAATTCAGCCTCAGGATCACACATTCATTATGAAATGAAATGAAAACATTTGTCATACTATTAATTTGTAAGACTGAAGTAGATTTTCTAAAGGCATATTCACTCTCATTGTGGCAATCTGTCCTCATATTTAAAAATAATAATGTCAATTATCATCAGAGTGTGGTAAGTGATTCTACAGTGTACTGATACATAAAATAAACCAATGAGCAACTGAAAGCCCTTTTCCAGTAGTTATTTCAAGTCAACTAGGTGAATTGATGTTTACAAGTTTCTGGTGAATCTGTGGCTCTTGATGTGGATACATCGAGAAATTTACCTGTCACTTTCTCTGACTTGTCTTCTTGCAATTTGGGGCATAAAAATATATAATTTGGTTACAAAAGTAAAGGGCTCACATTCAGAATATGTAAAGAACTTCTATAAATCAATTAGCAAAAGATATCTACAGAAAATAGGTAGAAGACTTGAACAGGTAATTTACAAAAGAAGATCTCCAAATGGTTTTCAATTTCATTAATAATCATGCCAATGCAAATTAAAATCACAATAAGATACCACCATACATGGAACAGAATAGCTAAAACTTAAAAGTCTGACAATACCAAGTGTTGGTGAAGATATAGAGCAATGAGAGCTGTCATCTACTGTAGAAGGGAGTGTATTTTGTTTGGTATTGTACATTAGATCTAAAAATTAGCATATCCTAGGACCCAGATATTTAACTCTTGGTATAACTGAAATGCATGTATATGTACAGCAAAAGGCATAAAAGAATGTGTGAAGCATTGTTATTTTTCATAGAAAAAAAAAACCTTGAAGAAATCTGTATGAGACTTCTGGTTTCCAGCTTGGAAGTAATCATTCCCATTCTTAGAACAAGAAAAATGATGAACAAACTGAAAGCCAACATCTTTTCTCAGCTCCATCAGAGGATTGAGGTCACAAGGCAAACCACTGCCCCCAAAATCAGAGAGATGGGTGAGTACAGAGAATCATAGTTTACTAGGAATGTAAGCCCAGGAGCAAAAACCACTACTGGAGCTGGTACTAGGGTATAAAAGCTTAACTAGCAATCAATAGATTGCTAGAGCTCAGTGTGCCTAAGCTTGAGAGTTGGAAATTCAGGGAGGTGGGTATCCCCAGTCTTTGGGGGCCCCATACTTTCATGAGTTTTATCACCAACAGCCCCATCAAATGCTCAGGGTAAAGATCAAAGGAAAACTCCCTCTTGCTTCCTGCAGGAAATAAAGAAAAGTAACCATTCCGAAATACATCCGGTGTTCAGTTTAACAAAAATGTGCCCTTAAGGAAAACCACTTTAGCAGAGCCTAACCACCTTGGGTTTTATGAGAACCTAACAGAAAGAGAAAGGAAGAGAGAACATCCAACTCCAGTCCCTTCTAGCCTTCCTGTCTCACCTAAGCCTTGTTGTAAGAGTACAGCATGACTATAAAGCACTTGTGCAGGTCACAGGGACACAGGCTCCATAAAAGACTGAAACCTAATCATAGGACGGCATCACGCTTTCCCTCCCCCTCCCCCTTCTACCACATCAATAGGGCTTCTGTATAATAGCAGATTGAACTGAAAGAACTGCAAGCCTCAGTCCTTATTTAAGAAGTCTCAAGGGAGAACCCAAAGACAACAGAGGAGGAAAAAATAAGGACACCAAAGAAAATGTTGGTCTTTAACATTCATAGCTATGACAAAGAATCAACACAGTTTAACTCCTAGCTGAAGAAGCATAAAATCTCAGTATGTCATGAACAGCTTTCAACAAAAATATCCAAGGCAAAAACACAGCTCAACAAGACAGAGAAATCAGAATCAGACTCAGACATAGCTGTAATTTTGGAATTATCAGGCTGAGAATTTAAAATAGCTGTGATTCATATACTAAGGGCTTGAAAGGAAAAAGTGCACAACACGCAAAAACAGATAAATAATGTAAACAGAGAGATGGAAACTCCAAGAAAGCACCAAAAGGAAATGGTAGAAACCAAAAACAGTGTAACAGAAATGAAGAATGCCTTTAATGGGGTCATGAGTAGATGGAACACAGCTGAGGAAAGAATCAGTGAGCTCAAAGATATGTCAGTAGGAACTTCCCCAAATTGAAAAGCAAAGAGAAAGAAGAATGGAAGAGACAGAACAGAATATCCAAGAAATGTGGGACAATTTTAAAAGGTGTAACATATTCATAATGGCAATATTAAAAGCAGAAGAGAGAAAGAAACAGAAGAATTATTTGAAGTAACAATGGCTACAATGTTCTAGAATTAATGACAGACACAAAATCACAGGCCCAGGAATCCGAAAGAACATTAAACAGGAAAATACTAAAACACTCTACAGTTAGTCACAGTCAAAGTACAGAAAATCAAAGAAATTTTCTTTGATTGAAAATTGAAAGATTTTCTTTCAAGAGAAAATCTTGAAAGAAACCAGAGGGAGGAAAAAATACTTCACCTGTACAGGGGTAAAGATAAGAATTATATCAGACTTTTTTCTGAAACCATGCAGACAAGCAAGAAAAAAAAATCCACCAACCCAGAATTCTGTATCCAGCAAAATTATGCTTCAAAAGTGAACAAGATATAAAAACTTTCCTAGACAAAGAAATAGTAGGGGAATTTGTCACCCACCAATCTGCGTCACAAATAAAAAAGGTTAAAAAAAGTTCTTCCGAGAGGGAGGAAAGTGACATAGGCCAGAAATTTGGATTTACATAAAGAAAGAACGAGTGTTAGAGGAGGAATAACTGAAGGGCTTCTCTGTTCCCTCCTTGAAGTACTAGCACCATTCCCTGAAACTTGACCACCCTACTCATGTCATTGAATACAAATGCCTACTCATTTTTTTCTTTATTCTTTTTTTTCTCAGTTTATCTTTTTCATATTTTTTCTTTTCTTTTGTTTTCTCACTTTTTTCTTTGTTCTTTGTTCTCATTTTCTTCTTTTGTTAGTTTGTTAGTATTGTTAGCAGTAAGTTCACCATGCTGCAGGGCCTCTCAGCCATCTCTGCTCAGGAGGAGACCCATATTGGCCATGACCAGCTCCTCAAGACAGCAAGAGTATCTTTATCAAGGTAAAGATGGCCTGGCACTTCAAAAGTGGGGGCTGTGCAGATCATTAACACAAGTCAGCAGAATGCATCTAGGCTCTGAGACTGTTCCACAAAGTCTAGAAGGGCCAAGTGCTGGATGGAGACAACTGTGGAAAAGAGCTGTGCGGGAAGTCCATCAGCTGTGTGTGCATGGCATGCCCGGCCAAGAGGATCCCAGCAGTGGAGGATGATGGTGTGCAAACTGTTGTGGCATTCCCTCCATGGGTTCAAAGTATTTGGCATCCCCATGGCATTCAATAGCATTGTGTCCAAAATAACTGTGGGTTTAAGTTTAAAAGAGTGCCACGAGCCACCTGGGAGACATGAGGAGAGGCTTGCTAGAAAGTACAGGCTCACCCCTCCACTCCAGCCTGGGTGAAACTGAAAGAGAATAGACTATTTCCTGAGGCACTTCTCCCATACTCTGATCCTCTCTTTCTTTTATTCCATGTTTGTTGGGGAGGGAGGTGGTTCTGTAGAAATAAACACAATAAAAATTTTAATGGGGAAGTATTTAATATCTTATTTTCTGAGCTGTATTTAATGTGGATTGTGGGAGGTAATTATTGATTTGAATGGTTCTTATTTACGTTGATCATAGGGAATATAAGGTTGTCACTCCCTTCAGCTGGCTTTATAACAATGATATTAAAACCAACAAACTAGCATCTACTACTGGCCAAAGTCTTTCTATACCATTCTGCTTATGTTTAGTCACACAAGGCCGCTTAACAGATTTGAAAATGAATGGTGAGGGAGGTTAAGGAGCTTGTTGAAATCACTGAACTGGTGAATGGCAGAGCTTATGTTGTGAGCTTGTGCTCTCAACCTCAGTGCTATCAGACCTCCCTTGGTTCAGGTCTATGGGCCCCTAGAGTCCTATTTTTGTTTTGTTTTGTTTACACATCCTTTTGAGGTTGGTTTACTGTGACTGTTAAATGGATAATTCAAAGTCATAAAAGAGATGACACAACCAACTGCTTTGTGTAGCACTTTTCCTTGGTCCTTGTGAGTTAATTTGTGTGCTGTCCCCTAAGTCCTCCTCTGCATAATCAGGTCATAGTTCTGAAGTACAAATTCTGTCTCGAAAACATGAAAGAAAAATGATGCTGTCCAGAGTACTGAAAATGCTACTGGTGAGTGGAACGTTATATATTAATACTATATAGCCTGGACTTTGGTGTCTGTAGGTCTTTGGCACACACCTTGACCCCTCTAGTATTACAGCTTTAGAAGGAACCCAATTTAAATATAAACCAGAGGATGGTGGCTAGCAAAGTGGCCTCTTCACTCCTCTCCTACCTTGTGTCAAAAATTCTTAAGAGTTAAATAGCAAACACAGAGCAATGTCTTCAGAATGGGCATCTCTTGTTCATCTCTACCCACTAAACTGGAAGAGTTCTTTTCTTTATTCCAATCCTTTTCTATTAATGAACAAATTAATTTATTCAAGTAGTCAGTATTTTGACTCTTGAGATGTTAGGAGCTGTATGAGTGTATAATATGAATAATAAATGTTTGTCAAACAAATGTATTTATTGGCAGCCACTATCTGCTTGCATGGTGCTAGAGCCAGAAAGGTGGGTAAACTATAATACTTGTCTTCAAGGAGCAAATATACTAGTTGGAGATTTATTCACAAGTATTTATTGAGCACCTTTAAGTGCTTAGCACCAAACCAACGACAAAGATGTATTTCTTTAATTTGATGACTAGTGGTGATATGTAAATAGGAGGGGCACTTAATCCAGCCTGGAGAGGAGGGAGGTTAGGTTGGTGGAAAGTAGGCGGTGGAAAGTATCACTAAAGAAAGTGATAATTGAATGGTCTTAATGGATAAGTGGAAGTTGGCTGGCCAAGAAAGGATAAGAGTGAGGCAGATCTTTAGTGACCTGGCACTGAGAAAGACAGTAGAATATACATTTCAGGAGTACATTTCAGCAATGAACAAAGAGCTGTGTATATGACAAAAACAGCATTCCTTTCATCTGGAAAGTAGGGCAGAAGAAATATGTTCTGGGCTGTTGGCAGCCAACAGAGGCAGAAAGCAGTGTTTGCCAGAAAATGCTCTGGAGAACTCAAGATGCTTGGGATATTAATTAGTGCAGCTTGATAAATAGATCCCAAGGTCAAATTAATACAGAAAATACATGTATCCATTGTGAATAGTAAGAAGGCACAAAGTCCACAGTTTTCTGGAAGGTTTGAGCAGGTTTTCACCCGGGTATCTTGAGAAGCTAGTGCTCAGAAATGCCATGTCAGCACTTATGTAGCATGGATGCTGCCTGGTTGGTTTAATAGGTCCAACTCTCCCTGAAGTTATGTCGATTCTTCCCAGAGATCAACGCAAGCCAGAGGCAGGCTAGAAAGAGGCAGTTGCAGATATGCTGATGGGAAGATGCAAAAATGGAGAGTAAAAGTTTTCTAGTTGACCTTTAACTTAAGCCACTACTCATCTGTTCTGTGCTGGGAATTGTAAGCCCTCCAGCTCTCCAAAGTATCAGCTTCATGCTGTAGCTAAAAAAGCATGTGCCTTTTTCTTCTCTGATTTCTTTGTATTCTTTTAACCTCTTAAGGCAGTACAATGACTCACATGGATATTAAAGGTAACAGCTATTTTTATTGCTGGGCTATTGATTGGGAGAAAACAGGAATTCTTGATTGAGATAGAAGAGGTTGGTTGGAAAAGAATTTGACCTATTTTGGTCCCTTGACACTTGAGAGAATTGTGCCTTCTCAGAATTTTGGATTGTAGAGACAAAAGAAGGGAGCTGAAGTTTTAAAGTGAAAGCTACGTAAGTGTCATCTCTCATTTACATTACAAATGCCAGGATTATCAGTGCTGGTCATTCAGAGAGGAACTGACTTACTCATGGACATCAAAAGGAAAGAAATTAATAGATTTCTCCTGATTCCATAGAGCCTCTGCCCTTGAGTCACTGTACAAAGTGGCAATTGCCCCAGTTGCTACCCTGACGTCAATATATATCTCCCAAGTGTTAAAAGCTATTTGATTTGTAGTTTTTATGATGATCATATACATTTAAAATCCTATATGTAGAAGAGTCTTCACAGATCATGTAGGATAGTGCATTCAGTTTGAGTGTGTTCTTGCATTGTCTGTAGAAGTTACCTTTAAGGTACATCTACCAGGATGGGTAGGACTCGGATGTACGAAGAGGGAAAAAAACTGATTGAGAAGAGAGATGGGGTTGGCATGTGGGATGTGTTGAAGAGAGTAGTTCTTATATTTATTTTTCTCTCCAAGCAGCATTGACCATGGCCTCTATGCCTTGTAGGAGAGGAGGTTAGACCAGAGCAGGGAGGATGGGGTGAGAGTATTCAGATAGGGAAATGAATAGAGAGCAAAATGTACTAAGATTTGTTGTATCTATTTCACCTCCATTTGGCTATGTCCCTGCCTTGTTTAGCTTATATCCTAGTATCACATTTTCATCCATATAGTAACGTATCATATAAATTGGTTAGCTTTTTTTTTTTTTTAGAGGCAGAGTTTTGCTCTCGTTGCCCAGGCTGGAGTGCAGTGGCGTGATCTCCATTCACTGCAACCTCCGACTCCCGGGTTCAAGCGATTCTCCTGCCTCAGCCTCCTAAGTAGCTGGGATTACAGGTGCATGCCACCATGCCTGGCTAACTTTTGTATTTTTTATTGCTTTTAGTAGAGACAGGGTTTCACCGTGTTGGCCAGGGTGGTCTTGAACTTACCTACCCACCTTGGCCTCCCAAAGTGCTGGGATTACAGGCATGAACCACCGCGCCTAGCCCATAAATTGCTTAACTTTTGAAAGGTTATGTTGTCTCTAAAATCAAATCTGATTGGATGTTGGAACCTCAGATACCATGCTTTCCTCCCTCACTCTCTAAATCCCTCAGACACATTCACTTATCCTTAGAAAGTGACGTTGCATTTACCTGGAGTCATTACTAAAGATTAATTAAACACCTGCTCAGTTGCTTAAACATGTGTGTTATGATACTCAAAAAATAGAGCTACTCAAAATTTATGGTGGGAAGGAGGGTAAATGTTTTACATTATTTTTTGTTAACTCTTAAGGTTGAAGGATTGCAGTTTTTGTGTCTCCCATAAGGGAGGTAAAAAACTTTCTGAGACATTCATTAGTTTTTAAAGTATCATTCAAAAGAGAAGAAAATAGAGACCTCTGTTTACTTGAGCGAATGATTATTTACACTTTTATTTCTGGCTTGCAATTTGAGAGTTTAGGGGAATGATGTCTTTATTTTAGATATGAATCTCGGAAAATAAGTGCAATAGGTTAACAAGGCAGGAACATCTTACAATGTTACTTCCTTTTCCCTTCCTCATTAGTTTCAGAATGAGTTAATGGCTTATCCTTTAGGCTTTCTCCTTTACACTTTTTCCCCGTCTCTTTGCAGATAATGTCGTAAAGTCCTGGTGACACCCTCTTTGATAATCAAAACTGTTCACAACTCACTTTAGGGCACTCACTCCTGAGCTGCTGGGTCACACCTTCTGTGCCGGGATCAGCCTGTATGTCAGGTCCTCCAAGCTGCAGTATGTTCGGGGCTTCTGTCCTCTCAGACAGTCCCCAGGTATAGGGGCTGAGATACTTTATTGGGGGGCGGGAATCTGAAGCTCTTTCCAGATTAGTGAGGTTACTGAAGAGTTCTGAAAGGTTTCTTGATTGAAAATTTCATGGCATGAAATTTCTTATATCCTTTAAAGTTGAAGTACACCTTTTTGGTGTGGACTTTTTCTCGAATATGTTTAGCACAGTGCCTGGCACATAAGAGTGCTCAATAGGAGGGCGGAGCAAGATGGCCAAATAGGAACAGCTCCAGTCTCCAACTCTTGGTGCGAGCGACAGACTGGTGATTTCTGCATTTTCAACTGAGGTACTGGGGTCATCTTACTAGGGAGTGCCGGACAATCGGTGCTGGTCAGCTGCTGCAGCCTGACCAGCGAGAGCTGAAGCAGGGCAAGGCATTGCCTCACCTGGGAAGCGCAAGGGGAAGGGAATCCCTTTTCCTAGCCGGGCGAACTGAGACACACAACACCTGGAAAATCGGGTAATTCCCACCCCAATACTGAGATTTAAGCAAACAGGCACACCAGGAGATTATACCCACACCTGGCCGGGAGGGTCTCACGGCCACGGAGCCTCCCTCATTGCTAACATAGCAGTCTGCGATCGAACCGCAAGGCAGCAGCGAGGCTGGGGGAGGGG
>NW_016812395.1:266827-281686 GCF_001698545.2 Rhinopithecus bieti | reverse complement strand
TGGGAAAATAAATAAATAAATAAATAAATGAAAAAAGAAAATTAAAAGCTTAAGAAAAACAAGATTTGAGGTTTAATACTTTTATTAAATTTAGTATAAATTTAAAAGCTAAAAAAAAAAAGTGCTCAATAAATATTTTGTTTCTTCTTTTCCAGTAAAGGAGTTGTAAATAAAAGACTTAGAGTGAAATTTTAGAAGACAGAAGAAGTACTATGTATGGCTGAGGTTACAAGTGTTTTGTGGATGACGCTGATTTGAGCCAAGAATGCATCCGTTCTACAGATGCTGACGCTATATCTTACTGACTGTACTTCAAGTACTCCTATGGAATGAGAATATAATGGTGACCACACACACAAAAGGTTTGCAATCTGGTGAGGTAAACAAACATTCATCAAATAGTTGTATAAGTGTAAACTTACATGGGAATAACTAAAATGTCCAAAAGGAAAATGGTGAAATAAATCATATGTTTGTTTCATTTAATATTTTGTAGCCATCAAAATTATTTGAAAGAATTGTTAAATAATTATAATAACAATTTAAAAAGTGGGGTAGAAAGTATAGAATATAATTTATATTTTATAAAACAAATAATGCTTATGTAGGTATAGGAAAAGTGATTATATACCACATTAAACAATGGCTCTTGCTGGTGACGAGACTGTAAAGCATAGAGCATGTTCTCTTAAGCATAGTGTTTTTACCAGGAGGTAAGTGTATTTGTTTGAATTTCCAGTTAAATCCTTTACATGTTTTAAATGAGGAACTAAAGTTTTCACATTGATTCTTTCTCTGTCCTTGGGCTGTTTCATTTTTGTTTTAATGAGGTGGGGAGTAAGGAGAAGGCTCCTGTTGAGTGGGACAAAGGAAGGTTCTGGTGAAAACTTCATAGTACGGCTCTGAGAGATGTGAGGTATGGGCACTAATTTGCTTTAAGTGTCTGCCCAAGCAGGATTAATCTTTCTCTGCTGTTTATTTTTTATTTTTTGCCTGGCATTTGGTGTCCAAAGGGAAAGTTTCAGAAATGCTTCCAGGGATGATGATGGGAGTTTGATTCCTGGGCATCTGATTAAACTCCTATATCATTAATCAAAGTCTGGAGTGTTCTGGATTAGTTCTACTATTTCAGGGTGATACCTACCATCTTCTATAATCTCAACCCAAAATGGTTTGTTTGAAAGCTTTTCCCTTGGAAGCCATTGATGTGTTACTACTTTTATCAGCTAAAAATAAATTCTGTTTCTAGAATTTGCTTGTTTATGTAAGTAGCTGAAGGTTTTCAAGCTGGAAATTAACTTTATTATAGAAGTGCTGATAACATAGCCATATAAATAGAACAGGACATGTAAGATGTGAAAATTCTAGAAGATTTTCCTCTGATCTGTAAAATTTTGTATCTGATAATTTTTTTCCCTTTTCTGTGTTCTATACTTATTTTAAAGACTCACTGGGTCACTTAAAGTGAGGCAGTTGAACTGAAGATAGTGTTGCAAACAAACCGTCTTTTATGCCATCTTGGACTTACCCTACTTTGCACAATAGAGATACCAAGGGCTGGCCTTATGAAGATGAGGCTATTTTCGCATTGTGATTTTAGAGATGCTGAAAATACCTGTTACTGCTTTCCTTATACCCAGATTATACCATTAGAGACTTATCCTTTTAAGTCTTGGAGACTATTCATAACGAGTTCCTATTAAGATACAAACATCCACGATGGAAAACAGCTACCACCTGGAATCTTACCAGGATTTTCTGCCAGTCAACTGAGAAGGCAGAGTACAATGACCCAGTGGAAGAAGGGCTAATTACTGCTGGGCCTTAGGGAAGAGCTGGGAGGAAGCTGGCTGCACCAAGGACTTTCCACAGCTGACCCTCATTCTGCAATGACAGCAGCTCCTATTGTACAGGGCTGTAAAATTATTCAGAAAAGAGCACGGATAATGCATACATTATGCCTGCTTGAAACTGGTTGACACTTTACTTCTGGGATTTTTTTCCTCTTTACTAACTAATACATACTCTATTCTACCTTTCTCTTCCCTTACCTGGTGATCACTACTTTTTTTTAGGAATAATTGAGGGGAAGAAATGTTGCCTGATTTCTCCATTGATATATAACATAGCAGTTCCTTTTGGATATCTCATCTCCTTGTAAGATGGCAGGTCCGGTGGATGCTTTTTAAATGTTTTGCTTTCCTCAGGCGAACGGAAGAGAAATTGCTGATATACTAGATGCCAGAGCACTTGAAGCAAATCTGTTTCCAGGTTGAATATCAAAGCTAAGGAAACTTTCAGAGTAATATGTTATTAATTTTTTTTGCTCCCTGATGCTAAGTACACCTAGTGGGTTTGCTGAGTACTACATCTTCTCTGTCATCCAGCAGCAGGCAGGGACTAGAATAGTTCCAACTGCTTGGCCTGCCTACTGTGTGCAGGGCTGGTTTTGGCTGTGTCCAGGCTCCAAGCTTTAAGACTACAAAGGATACCACAGTTGCTGAAGGGCAGGAACTCCTCTTATAGCTTATTATAGGTGCAGCACTCCTACAACTCAAGCAAGAGCTTCCTGAAAAGTGAGTATCAGGGAGAACTATTTTGCATACATTTTCAGGATAGCCATGAAAAAATTGTCCACTTGCTTAGAAAGGTGCCATGATTTGTGCTTTGCAATACAATTTTTTAAATGGTTACTTTTCTTTAATTATTAAACACTGTAAGCAAGGATAAAAGACAAATCAACCAATATTTGCAATACATGTGATGGACAAGTTAGTAAGAAAACAAGGAACATCCTAGTCGTAAAATGTGAAGAATAGGCAGTTTACAAAAAGAAGTACAAATGTCTAATATATTTTTATTAGATTAAAGATTTTATTCATCTTTTATTATTAAAGATCCTAAACATCACTAATATTTTAAAAAAATTAATTGGGATGCCATCAGGCTGAGGGGGCCTCCAGCACCCTGGGTTCCTAGGTGAGCAAACCGAACCCAACTCAGTAAATCGTCATATTCTAGGCCAATTAGAAATTACCAACTAACCACTAACCAGGGACTTTACTAAATAAGGCCACTACTTCTCTTCAATCAATCAAATATTTTCTTTACCTTGCTTCTGCATTCACCCCAGAAAAGCCCCCTGGCCCCCACCCTTTCATTGGAACCCTGAACCACCTGCAGTGTTGTGCTGCCTGATTCATGAATTGTTGTTTGCTCTAATAAACTCTAACATTTTCACATGCTTTCATTTCTCTTTTAACACAACAAAGAAAGTAATGACCACAAAATATACATTTTTAAGCATGAAATTAGCAAAGATTTTTTTAAAACTCACAATACCCAGTGTCAGTGAGGAAATGAGAGAAGTGCCTTCTCAATACTTCTCATATACCAATAGGAACATTCATAAGGACGAGGTTTTTAAAGGCAATTTGGTAATGCATTACGACTGGTTATACATTCACATTTTTTGACATAATTTCCTATCTCCTAACTCATCCTAATATAAATGAACAACCAAAGGGGAATGATCTGAGATTATCAAGTACAGTATTATTTTCTTGTGACTCTCAGTGGTGAGCTTACTCTGCCTCCCATTTCTTCTGATGTGTAGCTCACTAGATTCAGGGCTTAGTCCCAAAGTAAGCCCATCTTACTGTGCTGGTAACTGAAAAGACATTTTATATATTCCTGACAGAACGATCATACAGATTCTGAAGCTGGTGCACCACCCCTCCAAGTTTTGAAAGAGCCACTTTTCATTTCCTGCAACCTGATTTAAATCATTAACATCTTGCACATGGCAGTTGGGATAATGGTCTCCAGATGAAGCCTCACCCAAGTGGCAGCTTTCCCCAGGGCTCAACGTGGGTGTAGGTCCTTATCTAGGACAGGTTGAGTTTCTCCCTCTCTGACTGGCACCAGGGACTAGAAGTTGGATGGGTGTTGGGTTGCTGAGGAAACAGCCAGACTCCTGTTTTTTTCTCCCTACCCTGCCATTGTTGTCAGAGCTTCCATTCCCTTTAGAAACACGTGACTGAGCATGTTTGCCACATGGGAGACCCTGTGTGTGCCCTCATAGCAGCAGTGCTTCGATCTGTAATGATTAATGGTGTCTCCATGTGCAAATGTCATTAAATGGTCAGAGCAATGAATGTGGGGATCACATAGTTGTGTTGTGGACTTTTTTTCAAGAGGCAGCATTTGGAATTAGAAACCTGCTTACATACACTTTGCACTAATTTACATATAAACCTCAAACAACTCACTCCAAGTGCTCTTCTCTGAATTCAGCTAATTAATGTGGCTAACCACTGTTGCAGCCAAACCCGGTATTAAGGGCATTACACACATGAAATACTAAATAGATTTACAGAAACATAATCATCATAATGGTGAATGAGCTCAGGCCAAATGCAGGTGGCATCAGCTGCTCCATAGCTCTGATTCCTCATGTTGGAGTGATAATCTCAATTAACAAACTCTCCCAAACTGCCTGCTTAATAGTCAGCTGAGTTCAAAACAAGGAAAAGAAACTATTGACTGTCTTTCATTTAACAGCCACTGTGTTAATGGTGCCATAGTTATTATTTCACATTTATTTTATTGTCTAATAAGAAATCGATGTAGTGAAGTTGGTTAATGAAAAGAAGAAACACACAGAGAAGGTCCCATTGCAGATTACGTTAAGAGCAGCTCTTAGGGTTTTCAGGGTACAAGATGCATAACTGATGCTAGAGCTTTGAATTTCCCCAACCTCAGTGAGAAATTTACCCTCTTCAGAGATCAGTGAGTAAAAGGAATATGTTCTCAAGCAGTCAAATAATTCTTAAAATTCATGCTAGTCTTTTTGGGTCACCTGAAAATACTGGTCTTAATAGGTACTAAAATAACTAAATGATTAGCTTTTGTTTTTGTTGCAGTTAAATTACATACCCATTTATACTGGAGTCCAGCACAGGTCAGCATTCATAAGTTCCTCTTTCCCTGGAAACTGTGGGAGAATAAATTAAGAAGAAAAAAAATTTTAATTTTAGCAGGAGTATTAGTCTACTTGGGCTGCCATAACAAAATACTAGAGGCTGGGTGGCTTAAAGAATGGAAATGTATTTCTCACAGTTCTGGAGGCTAAAAGTTCCAGATCAAAGTACTGCAGAGTAGGTTCCTGGTGAGCTGATGGCTGCCTTCTCACTATGTCTTCATGTGGCCTTTGCTCAGTGAATGTGGGGCGGTGGGGGCAGTGAGCAAGAGGTCCCTGATATCTCTTCTAATAAAGATACCAACCCTATGGGATTGAGCACCAACCTTATGACCTCATTTAACTTTAATTACTCCCTTTGAGGCTCCATCTTTAAATACATCAACCCTGGGAGTTGGGGTTTCAAGATATGAATTTTGGGGAGACACAAACTTTCAGTCCATAACAGCAGAAACTGCTCAGTCTCCCTTCCTCTCAGCCATCCAGTCCAGTGTAGGCACAGCTATTTGAGGACTGTTTAGGAAATAATAGTGTGGTCTTGCAGAGCAGTTCTGCTGCCCCATCAGTTTGGAGCATGAATGATATATTTGAAGTCTGTATTTCTGGTGTGTGGGGAGTGGTGGTGAAGGACTGAGGTCAGGAGCAAGAAAGTCATGCTGAGGTAACATGTGGGATGTTTCCAGGGAGACAAAGCATGAATTATTTGAAAAACTAAAAAAGTAGTTCAGTTGGGGAGAGGTATATGCGGTGATGTGAAAGTGCTGCAGAATGAAGCCGGACAGGAAAGATGAGTGATATAAAGAAAGGAGCATCCCTCTCTTTTTCAAAACTAATCAGGGGCCTTGAATCAGCCTCTTCATTGGCAATACCATGCCAAGAAAGATTAACATCTTGAAATCAGGAGACCCAGGTTTTAACTGAGCTCTGTTCCCAAGAGTTCCCATATGACAATTTGCATTCTCTGCCTCCATTTCTTAGTCACACCTATGACATATACTAAGTCTACTTTTTTCTTTTAAGAGACAGGGTCTCACTTTGTCACCCAGGCTGGAGTGCAGTGACCCGATCATAATTCATTGCAGCCTGACCTCCTGGGCTCAAGCAATCCATCTGCCTCAGCCTTCTGGGTAGCTAGGACTACAGGCTTGCACCACCAAGCCTGGCTAATTAAAAAATTCTTTTTTTTTTTTAGAGTTGGGGTCTTGCTATGTTGTCCAAGCTCATCTCAAACACCTGGTCTCAAGCAATCCTCCTGCCTCAGCCTCCTGAAGCACTGGTGTGAGCCACTCCACCTGGGTGGCTTTCACAGTATTATGGAATCCTTTTGTAGTAAGAACAACTTCTGAATCATTGCCCTGGTGTGCTTTGCTATTGTAGTCTTAGGGTCTAGAACAATCTGCTGTGAACCTGTCAATAATGGGGAAGTTTACTTATTGCAAATGAGTTCAGTTCTGCAGTAAAGAACTCTTTTTTTTTTTTTTTTTCCACTAGTCCTCCCAGGACATGAGCTAATAAATCTTTACCAGCCAAATTTTACAATGAAGGGCAGCCATGGTAAAAATTCACCACTCTTGGCCTTAGACAGAGAGAGAGCCCTGGCTAAGAAGTCAAAGTGAGGGAAAGTCTCTAGTGCAGCTATCTAGACTCCAAGGTCAGAACATACCTTTCCAAAATGGTCCCATTCTATGTGGTGGGAAAGTTCTGTGGTAACAGAGTGCTGTGTTTCCATTACATGACAGCCTGATCTCTTTATTTGGCCTAATCTGAATTTCCAAATCCAATACTCTGATGAACATTGTTTCTATATAAAATGTATGGCTGCTAAACAACCCATTAATAAGTTGATAGAAGGTAATTTTTTACACTTTAGGGTACACTACCTAGTGCAATATTAGTCTTTTATTTTTAAAATTAAAAAAACTTTGGGTACATAGGTGTATGTATTTATGGCGTATGTGAGATGTTTTGATACAGGCATGCGATGTAAAATAAGCATATCATAGAGAATGGGGTATCCATCCCCTCAAGCATTTATCCTTTGAGGTACAAACAATCCAATTATACTCTTTAAATTATTTTAAAATGTACAATTAAATTATTGACTATAGTCACCCTGTTGTGCTATCAAATACTTTTACAGAGTTACTATAGCATACTGATTTTTTAAATAAGTCATGTGCCCTATCTTAGCTCAATTTCTGCCAACATCAGAGTGATAGTTCAAAATTATGAACATGAGTGAAGTCTAGAATGAACTCACTAGTGTCTCTGATTGACTCTGCTCATTGCCCTGCCACGGTTGGGGTGCCATCATGTCCTCTGCTCTACTAAATCTTATTCATCCACTAGGTTCTCAATTGTTTACTTCTGTGATTTCCCCTTCTTTGCACATGTTTTGGGCCTACTTGATTAGGCACTGTCTTGTCCCACTGATTTTTTTTTCAGTTAATCCTGAATTAGGTTTTAGGCCCCATGAGGGAAGAAGATGTAGCTTATGCTGCATCTGTACTGGCAACACCATTTGGCTCATTTTTATGTGTCCACATAAGAGGCAGTTTCTCCCACTGCCTCCCAGGTTCAAGCAATTCTTCTGCTAATTTCTGTATTTTCAGTAGAGACGAGTTTTACCATGTTGACTGGGCTGGTCGTGAACTCCTGATCTCAGGTAATCCACCTGCTTTGGCTTCCCAAAGTGCTGGGATTACAGGCATGAGGCACTGCATCTGGCCAACAAATTTAAACAAATAGTAAGCATACAAGATATGCTCTCAGATCTCAATGAAATTGAAGTAGATATTAAAAAACAGAAAGAGAGCTGGAAAATCCTCAGATACTTGATATTAAACATCACACTCATAAATAACACATGGATCAAAGAAGTATCAAGAAGAATTAAAAATTATCTTGAACTAGATGAAAATGAAAATACATCGCATTGAAAGCATATATTAGAAAAGAATCTAAAATCAATAATCTAGCCTTCTACCTCAAGAAACTAGAAAAAGAAGAGCAAGTTAAAACCAAAATAAACAGAAGAAAATAAATAATAAAAATTAGAGCAGTCATCAGTAAAATTGAAAATAGGAAATTAAAAATCAAGGAAAGCAAAAGCTGACTCTTTGAAAATATTAATAAAGTTGATAAACTTCTAATCAGGATAACTAAAAAAAGAGAAAAGACACAAATACTGAGGTCAGAAATGAAAAAGAAAAGATTACTGCTAATCCCATGGATGTTAAAAGGATAAAAAATTGATAACTATCTGAAATCGATCAATTATTTGAACAACATAATCTACCAAAACTCACATCAGAAGAAATAGATAACCTGAATAGACCTGTGTCTATGAAAGAAATCAAATTAATACCCTTCCCAAATAAAAAACACAAGCTGCACATGGGTTCATTGGTGAATTTTACTAGACATTTCAGGAAGAAATTATCTGAATTCTCAACAATCTCTGCCAGAAAACAAAAGCAAGTAAACACTTTCTAACTCATTCAATGAGGGGAGCATTATACCAATACCAAAATTAGACAAAGATGATACCATAAAAAAGTACAGACCAATGCCTTTCATGAACACAGATACAAAAATCCTCAACAAAATATTATTACAGCAAATTAAATCCAACAATGTATAAAAAGACTTATACACCAAGACCAGTTGGGGTTTATCTCAGGCCTACAAGGCTGGATCATTATTCAAAAATCAATTAATGTAACCCATAATATCAATAGGCTAACGAAGAAAATCACACAATCACATCAATAGATGCAGAAAAAGTGTTTGACAAAATTCAACCCGGATTTATGATTAAAAAAGGCTTTCATCAAATAAGTAAAAGGAAAATTTCCTCAATGTAATAAAGAATGTCTACAAAAAGACTTCAGCTAACATCACACTTATTGGTGGGAAAATGGGTACTTAGAGAATACATAGATAATCATGTACAGAATGTTGGCAGAAATATGAACATTAAGGGTGATTCTGATGAGGTCTCACATGGAACTCATTAATCAATGAAGAACATATTATTGGATAATGGAAAAAAGATGACCCTTGTCATAAACTGGCAAACACTTGGTTAAATTGTCTTCATGTTCTAGTGTTTTGAGGAAAGTAGAATTTTTGAGTGATGAAATTGGACATTTAGCTAAGGAGATTTATAAGCAAAGTGTTGCAAGAGTGGCTTAGTTTCTCCTGGCTACTTGTAGTAAAATGTGAGAAAAGATAAATGAATTGAAGACAAAATTGCTAAAGCAAAGGAAGTAGAACTTAAAATTAAGCAAATTTTACCATGTTCATATTGCAAAAAAAAGAAAGAAAAATTTTAAAAATGTGTTTGGGGCCAGGTGCTGTGGCTTATGCCTGTATTCCCAGCATTTTGGGAGGCCGAGGCAGGCAGATCACCTGAAGTCAGGAGTTCAAGACTAGCTTGGCCAACGTGGTGAAACCCTGTCTCTACTAAAGATACAAAAATTAACTGGGTGTGGTGGCAGGTGCCTGTAATCCCAGCTACTCGGGAGGCAGAGGCTAGAGAATTGCTTGAACCCGGGAGGTGGAGGTTGTAGTGAACTGAGATTGTGCCATTGCACTCCAGCCTGGGCAACAAGAGTGAAACTCCATCAAAAAAAAAAAAAAAAAAAAAAAAAAAAAAAAAAAGAAAAAAGAAAAAAAAAAAGGAAGTGTGTTTGGAAGGGAACACTAAGATGATCAATGATTTGATACAATTAGCATATCTGTGAACCATGAACTTAATCAGCCATTTCAACAGAAGTCAGAAATAGAGATGGAAGTATGCCAGAAGAAAGACTGTAAGCTGGGACTAAAGGAAAGAGAGAAAATGGGATGGAATGAAGGAAGGATGTGAATGTGAACTACCCTTAAAGGACAGAGAAGAAGAACCCTGACAACTTGAGTAAAGTTTCAGGATTCAAAATTACTGCACAAAATCAGTTGCATTTTATATACCAACAACCCTCTAAGAATGAAATCAAGAACTTAACCCCATTTACAATTGTCACACACACAAATAAAAAACCCTGGGAATATATTTAACTGAGAAGGTGAAAGAGCTCTACAAGGAGAACTACAAAATACTGATGTAGATGACACAAATGAATGGAAAACATACCATGTTCATGGATAGGAAGAATTAATATAATTAAAATGACTATACTTCCCAAAGCAATCTACAACTTCAATGAAAATTCTATCAAATCACCAACATCACTTTCCATGGAATTAGAAAACCATTCTAAAATTTACATGGAATAAAAGAGAGCCAGAACAGGGAGAGCAATCCTAAGCACAAAGAACAAAGCCAGAGGCATGCATTACCCAACCTCAAACTAAGAGTCAGAACAGACAGAGCAATCCTAAGCACAAAAAACGAAGTCAGAGGCATCACATCACCCAACTTCAAACTACACTTCAAGGCTATAGTAACCCAAACAGCATGGTACAAAACAGACACATAGATCAATGGAACAGAGTAGAGAAGTCAGAAATAAAACCACAGTTGTACAACCAACTGATCATCAACAAAGTCAAAAGAAACAGTGGGGAAAGGACACCATATTCAATGAATGTTGCTGGGAAAACTGGCTAGCTATACACAGAAGAATGAAACTGGACTCCTTACTTTCAACATATAAAATTAACTCAGTATGGATTAAAGGTTTAACTGTAAGACCAGAAATTATAAAAGTCCTAGAAGAAAACCTGGGAAAATCTCCAGACATTGGCCTAGATAAAAAATTTGTGATTAACACCTCAAAAGCAATTGTAACAAAACAAAAAATAGAAAATAAGACTTCATTAAACTAAATACCTTCTGCATAGCAAAAGAACAACCAAGAAGGGTAGACAGACAAGCTACAGAATAGGAGAGAATATATGCAAACTATGCATCTCACAAGTGACTAATACCCAGAATCTACAAGAAACTTAAACAAATCAACAGGGAATAAAACCAAATAACCCCATTAAAAGTGGGCAAAGGACGCAAACAGACACTTAATAAAAGAAGACATACAAGCAGCCAACAAACATTTGAAAAAATGCTCAGAATCACTAATCATCAGAGAAATGCAAATTAAAACCACACTGAGATACCATCTCACACCAGTCAGAATGGCTTTTATTAAAAGTCAAAAAACAACAGATGGTAGCAAGGCTGCAGAGAAAAGGAACACTTATACACTGTTGGTGGGAATGTAAATTAGTTCAACCACAGTGGAAAACTGTTTGGGGATTTTCAAATAACTAAAATAGAACTGCCATTCAATCCAGCAATCCCACTACTGGGTATCTACCCAAAGGAAAAGAAATAATTTTATAAAAGACACTGGCACTCATGTTTATTGCAGCACTATTCACAATAGAGAAGTCATGGAATCAATCCAGGTGCCCATCCATGGTGGACTGGATAAAGAAAACGAGTTATATATACACTGTAAACTAAAAGTATATGGAACAGTTCTCAATCAAGTTAGAGGTTTATTTAGCCAAAGTTAAGGACATTACCCCCCTCCCCCCTTCCAAAAAAAAAAGGAACATAAAACCACAGGACCAGTCTGTGGTCCATGCCTTTTTCCAAAGATGATTTGAAAGGAAAATCAGGGTAGAGGGGAAAGAGGAGGGTAGAGTCACATTACTGAATCCACATGTTGCAAGAGAAAAGAAGGTAGGGGAATAGTCAGTTATGTATTCATCTCATGCTCAGTAAATTGGCACTTCACATAAGGTAAAGTGAACATATCTGTATCTGACCTTTTACCTGTAGGTATCTGCCTAGGTATAAGCATGTATCTGACCTTTAAGAAAATGCATCTGGCCTTTTATCTGCAGTTATCTTCTTAAGAACAAAAGGAAAGGCAGTCTCTTGCATGATTCAGCTTTCAGCTTAATTTTTTTCTGTAGGCATAGTAAATTGGGGTCCTGAGACTTCATTTTCCTTTCATTGCACCATGGAATACTATGCAGCAACAAAAAGTATGAAATTATGTCCTTTGCAGCAATGTGAATGCAGCTGGAAACCATTATGCTAAGCAAACTAACACAGAAACAGAAAACCAAACACTGCATGTTCTCACTTATAAGTGGGAGCTAAACATTAGGTACACATGGTCATAAAAATAGGAACAACAGACACTGGGGAATACAAGAAGGAGGAGGGAGGAAGGAGGATATCGGTTGAAAGAAACTATCAGGTACTATGCTCACAACCTAGGTGATGGATGCATTCATACTCCAGACTTAACATCACACAACATACCTACGTTTATTACATAGGTAATAAAATTCTAAAATAAAAGTTGAAAAAAATGTATATAAAGAAAGGAAGAGATAACATCATTCACAGCAACACAGATGAAGCTGGAGGCCATTATCCTAAATGAAATGACTCAGAAACTGAAAATCAAATACTGAATGTTCTCACTTATAAGTGGGAGCTAAACAATGAGTACATATGGTAATAAAGATAGAAATAATAGACGCTGGAGCCTCCAAAAAGGGGGAAGGATGGGAGAATGGCAAGGGTTGAAAAACTACCTATTGGGTACTATTTTCACTATTTGGGTAATGCATTGATTAGAAGTCCAAATCCCAGTGTTCTGCAATATACCTATGTAACAAACTTGCATATGTACTCCTTGAATCTGTAATGTTTTAAAAAAGTACCTCCAAGGTAATTCAGGGGTCAATGGGGCTGCCACTCCCACCACAAGTCCAGAATGCGTGGATCTATGGAAATAGGCTGTATCCACCTTGGTTTCCAAGAGTGGCACTGCGACCTAAGAGAGTCATGAGGGCACCTGACAGAGCCATGGGGTGTTACTGCTGTCCCAGTGGGTCTCTGGGGGCAGGATCACTGTCCTACTAGGCTTGGAGGGCAGAGTATTGAGCCAAAGAGAATTATTCTTGACTTTTTTTTTAAGATCTCATGGGATTTGCCTTGGTAGGTTTTGGATTTGCTTGGGACCTGTCACTACTTCCTTCTTTCATATTTTTCCATTTTGAAATGAGAATGAGAATGGAATGTTTATTCTATGCCTGTCTCATCACTGTATCTTGGAGGCACATAACTTGTTTGGTTTCACAGGTCCACAGATGGAGAGGAATTTTGCAACAGGATGAGTGTAGCTTAAGTATCACAAATCTCTAGTTTAGATGATATTTACAATCGACTTTGCAATTTAGAGTTGATGTTGAAATGAATTAAGACTTTTGGGGCTGTTGGGATGAAAAGAATGTATTTTAAAAGTGAGAAAGTCATGAATTTTGGAGGGCTACAGGTGGAATGTTATAGACTGAATGTTTGTGTCCTTCAAAAGTTCGTATGTTGAAGTCTTAACCCCACTGTGATGGTTTTAGGTGAGGAGCTTTTGGTGGGGTTCTTAGGTCATGAGGATGGAGCCCTCATGAAGAGAGATTAGTGCTATTATAAGAAGAGACACAAGAGTATGCATTTTTTTCTCTCTGCTATCTGCCAAAAGAAGACAGTTAACTGCAAACCAGGAAGCAGGCTCTTGCCAGACACTAGCTCTGCTGACTCCTTGATCTTGGACTTCCCAGTATCCAGAACTGTTAGAAATAAATGCTTATTGACCTGGTATGTTTATTATAGTCCAAACTGATAAGACAGACCAGGATCCAAAATATACAAAGAACTGTTAAAATGAAACAATAAGAAAATGGGGCAGGGCGCAGTGGCTCACATCGGTAATCCCAACACTTTGGGAGGCTGAGGTGGGCAGATTACCTGAGGTCAGGAGTTCGAGACCAGCCTGGTCAACATGGTGAAACCCCGTCTCTACTAAAAATACAAAAATTAGCCAGGTGTGATGGCACATGCCTGTAATCTCAGTTACTTGGGAGGCTGAGGCAGGAGAATCGCTTGAACCTGGGAGGCAGAGATTGCAGTGAGCAGAGATCATGCAACTGCACTGCAGCCTGGGTAGCAGAGCAAGACTTCATCTCCAAAAAAAAAAAAGAAAAATAAAATTGAAAACCCAATTATAAAATGAACAGAAGTTCTGAACTAATACCTCACCAAAGACATATGGATGACAAATCAATGTATGAAAATGCTCAAGGTGGTATGTCACTAGGGAATTGCAAATTAAAACAACAATGAGCTATCACCATGTGCTTATGAAAATGGGTAAAATCCAAAGCACTGACAACACTAAATGTTGGCAAGTATGTGGAACAACAGGAACTCTCATGTATTACTGATGGGAATACAAAAATAGTATACCCACTTGGAGGACAGTTTGGCAGTTTCTTACAAAACTAACTATATTCTCATCATATGATCCAGCAGCTGTACTCCTCAGTATTTACCCAAACCTGGACAAGCTACATAGTATATAATTCCAACTATTTGATATTTTGTAAAAGGTAAAACTATGGAGATGGTAAAAAGATCAGTGGTTGCCAGAAGTTCGGAGGGAGGAAAAGAAAGACCAATGGTGGAGCACGCAGGACATTTAAGTCAGTGGAACTATATTGTATGATACTGCAATGGTGGGTACATGTCATTGCATATTTTTCAAAGTTCGTAGAATGTACAATGCAAGGAGTGAACTCTAATGTAAACTATGGGTTTTGGTTAATAATAATGCATTAACATTTGTTAATCAGCTGTAACAAATCTACTATATTTTGCAAGATGTTAATGACAGTGAACCCACAGGAGGAATGAGAAGAAGCATATGAGAACCCTTTGTACTTTCCACTCATTTTTTCTGTAAATCTAAAACTGCTTTAAAAGTAATCCCAGCACTTTGAGAGGCCGAGACGGGCGGATCACGAGGTCAGGAGATCGAGACCATCCTGGCTAACACGGTGAAACCCCGTGTCTACTA
>NW_016812395.1:252445-266472 GCF_001698545.2 Rhinopithecus bieti | reverse complement strand
AAAAAAAAAAAAAAATAAAAAAAAAAAAATAAAAGTAACCTATTAATTTAAAGCATCCAAATGATGATTATCAAGAGTAGAATGAATAAAGTGTAATACGTTCATATAATAGAATACTATGCAGCAATTAAAATGATCAAACAATACCTACATTAGTGTCATTGGTGACTATCACAAACATAATGTGTAAATAAAGCCAGATGCAAAAGTATACTTATTACATAATTCCAATTATGTAAAATCCAGAAATCAAATGAAACAGGTTCTGGTGTCCTGTTGAACACAACAATGGTGATGTAGCTTGATGAACTAACACTCCTACAGATAATGGTGATAAAATGTTGACAAATAATATGTCTGTATCTGTAGTCATTTCTATGTATCTATGCAGAGATGTATCTGTATATATTATATATATGAAATTCTATCTTGCATATATTATATATGAAATTACATATTATATATAATTTATATAATCATATATTATGATTCTGTTTTATATTAATTATAATTTATATATACAATATATAATTGCTTTTTGATCTCCAAAAAACAAATAAAATTGTGAAGGAGTCTAACCTTGAGAGATGAGAATTAGAACAGAAAATATTTACAAATTTGAATTTTTGCTTCAAAATACTTGACAATCTGTATGTGGTCCAGGCAGGCAGAAAACCAGTCTTACTTGTTGTGTCAGAGGATTTTCGGGTCTTGCTGGAGGTTTAGGGGAGATATTTTGGAGGGGAGGGAAACACAAAGGGGTGAATCCCAAAATATGTATGTTAAGCTGCCTGCAAATGATTGATGAATCTTTGAGCTACATATATCCAGGGCAGAACCCAGGGGACAAGCATAAAAACAATCATTGGACTCTGAATGAACCGAATGCGGATTTCAGTTATGCCCACTGTAGGAAAGCTGGAGATTGGGGTGTGAGTCCAGCCAAGTTAATTCACTGTTAGAAAAAATCAACCCTATTCAAAAAAATACAACAGAATCCAGTCTCTGTAGCTGTCATTCATAGGGTCTAGCACACACTTAAAAAAATCAGGAGATGTGGCCGGGCACGGTGGCTCACGCCTGTGATTCCAGCACTTTGGGAGGCTGAGGTGGGCAGATCAAGAGGTCGGAAGATACAGACCATCCTGGCTAACATGGTGAAACCCTGTCTCTACTAAAAATACAAAAAACTTAGCCAGGCGTGGTGGTGGTGGGCACCTGTAGTCCCAGCTACCCAGGAGGCTGAGGCAGGAGAATGGCTTGAACCCTAGAGGCGGAGCTTGCAGTGAGCCGAGATTGCGCCACTGCACTCCAGCCTGGGCGACAGAGCAAGACTCCATCTCAAAATAAATAAATAAATAAATAAATAAATAAATAAATAAATAAATAAATATCAGGAGATGTATGAAGCTACAGGAAAGTGTAATCCATACACAAGACAGTAAGCAGGCAGTAGAAACTAATCTCAAAACGTTCCAAGATGTTGTAATTAGCAGACAAAGCTTTGAAAGCAGCTATTATAAATATGTTCATGGGGGTCAAGGAAAACGCGTTCAGAATAAATGAACAAAGTCAATAGAGAAATGGAAAGGATAAAAAGAACCAAATAGACAAGGAGTTTCAGATTTGCAAGATAAAAGGAGTTCTGGAGATTGGTTACATTACACAATGTAGGGGACAGTGTGGAGTCACATTGTAGGGGAGAGTGGGGGAGACGGTGTAGGGGACCATATGTGTGAATCATGTGGAGGACAGGTTGGGAAAAAATTTAGGGGACAAGATGGGTAATAGCGTGGGATCAGTGTGGGGGAGAGTCTAGTGCTTACTACCCTCTCTAGAATTTCCAACACTATGCTGAATGGAAGTGACAAAAGCAGGCACCTTTGTTTTGTTCCTGCACACCATGGCTCTAATGTGAGTTTATTCCAGAGACAAGGGTAGCATCTTTTTCATCTTTATTGCCACCACAGTTTAGTTTGAAGTTGGAGGGTCTGGGTTCTAATCAGAGCTGCATCACTGCATCACATCTTAGCTGTGTGATCCTGGACAGTTAATTGCACTCACTTGTCTCGGCTTCCTTATCTTTAAAATGAAAATAATAATAATAGTACTTACCTCAAAGGGTTCTGATGTCTCAAAGTATTTAACGTAGGGTAAGGTTAAGTATTCAGAAGAGTGCATTGCACAAAATCTGTACCGCAGAAGTATTTGTTACTGTTAGAACACTTATGCAGCCAGTATTTTTTAGGTATTTTTTTAAACTAATAAATATTTCAAGCCAACATAGAATGCAGATGATTTCCCCACCTTTGTTATCAAATTCATGGGAATTGTACTAACAGTTGAAAATTTTAGGTCTAGTGAAAGATGAATACTTTATCAGTAGTTATTTGTGGGGAAATGTTTTGGAAGACATGAAATTGTCACCCCTCAAATTGTACGGTTGATGTGTTGGGTAGACCCTCTGTCTGGTGTCCTGGGACCTAAATCATTGTCTTGTTTATTACAGATCTCCACTTTATTTGATTTAATATATATTGTTTCATATATAACAAATATTTATTGCATGTGGGTTACTGGCATTGTGTGGACCTCTGAGGGGTGGGCATTATAAACCTCAGGGTGAGGTAAACAAAATAAATATTGTTTCTTCTCTCATGGAGTTTGTGTATCAACTATACATGTTACTTATTTGTCTCTGTGTCTATTTTGCAGAACTTTCTGGGACACCTTAACTTTAGGTATTTGCTTTTTCCAAAGGGAAGGAGATAATAAACTTTTAAATTCCAAAAAAAAAAAAAAAAAAAGCACATACTTTCAGTGACTCTATCAACGTAATAATAATAAAATGTATGTAATGTGAAAACATTGATAATTACATATAATAAAATATTGATAAATTTTGACCCTGTATTTAGGCTGAGTAAACCAAGGAATGTTTGATTTTGCCCTAAGAAGAAACCTAGCTTTGAGGAAATTCTGTTTTGGTGACTTTCTCCTCTTGAGACATGCATGGGTGTGTGATAGACATTACTGCTGTGTACCCCTCTTTGGTCCCCATTCCCCTGCTGGGGCACACTCTGGGGGACGGTGCTGTCCTGACTGCTTGAAGTTAGATGTGTCCATGTGACTAGCTCTGGTGAGAAAACTTTCCAACTCAAGGTTTTACAAAATGCCTGAAGGACACCCACCAGCTCTGCTCTTCCCCCACTGGGCAAATGCAGAAATCCATTTATGCTGAGAGCAAAGCTTCTTCAGTCTGGGTTCCAGAGTAACTACTGAGCAGAGACTCACCCTCCATCCCTCCATCCTACCTACTACTACCCCATACCCACATCAGACAGGAACATAAGTGAAAAATAAACCCTTACTGCTTCAGCCACTAAGATTTGGGACATTTTTGGTGACCACTGCCAACCTAGCCTACCCTGAGTGGCGCAGTGAGCAACTCCAGCTCCTGACTGGCACTGACTTCCCCAAAGAGCAAAGCAGCCTTCCAAATATCTAATGCCTCTACTATGACAGATCTCCACGCTACTGACACTTTCAATGGACATAGAAACTCTTTTAGAACAGAAAGACGACATTGTAGGGCAGATTATATGAAATGCCTGGAGAATGAATTCCTTCTGTGATTTCTAAAGACTGTTTGTATTTAGTGCCAAATATCTGGATGACAAATGAAAAATTCAATCAAACATCTATGTGTTCTCACATAAATTCTGGTTGTTTGATATCAGACAAAACATCTGGTTTATTGCTGAGACTGGAAACTGCTTACTGGGCATTTAGCGTTGTCCACAAATAGGCCTAAAGTCAAGAATACAGTCTGAGTTTGGACATAGAAATACTTTGTTTGGTGAAGGGAACCAGAGATAGACTTACACAGAAGCAAACTAGATATTTTGTTAAATGTTTTGTAGCTCCAGAAATGGGAGAACATTCTCTTTGTCCCAAAAGATAACCCTTAAAATAATCCACTGGTTTTTGTTTGTTTGTTTGGGGTTTTTTTGGTGTGTGTGTGTGTGTGTGTGTGTGTGTGTGTGTGCATGCGCATGTGTGTGTGTTTTAACCTGGGAAGGACAGCTTTTATTTTTATTTTAAATTTTTTATTTCCATAGGTTATTGAGGAAAAGATGGTGGTTGGTAACATGAGTAAGTTCTTTAGTGGTGATTTGTGAGATTTTGGTGCACCTGTCACCTGAGCGTGTATATTGAACCCAATTTGTAGTCTTTTATCCATCACCCCCTTCCCACCCTTTTCCCCTGAGTCCCCAAAGTCCATTGTATCATTCTTATGCCTTTGCATCCTCATAGCTTAGCTCCTACTTATGAGTGAGAACATACGATGTTTGGTTTTCCATTCTTGAGTTACTTCACTTAGAAAAATATTCTCCAATCTCATCTAGGTTGCTGAAAATGTCATCCATTCATTCCTAAAAAATCCACTGTTAATAATAGACCCCTTTGTATTTTGAAAACAAAATTTCCCTTTTAAAGTGTAAATGTGGCTGAGAGGGGTCACGATATTTTATCATTAGATACTTGAAAATCCCTGAAGAAGAAGGTGTTTAGGTAAGCTAGCACAGGTTGTAAACCAGGAACCGGGATAATTAGAGAAAATATGAGGAAGAAAGAGGCAATTTTAGAGAATGGAAAAAATCTACTCAAATTAAGTAACAGAGATCTCCCAAAGCTCTTTTCTTTTGTATGGAGAAGAAAGTTTATATTTTCTCCTCCTAAAATGGGATTTTAATGTAAAAAGTTACAAATGGATTCTAGAACTACATACACACGCACACACACACATGCACAGAGCCTTTTTCATAATCAAAGACACTGTAAGTAAACTATGAATAAGAAAGTTGACTGACACTACCTTTGAAAAAAACATTGACTTTTACATATTTTACTTGGGCCTCTTTTCCATATTAAATAGTACTTCGGGGCTAGCCAATAACTTCTACTTTTTAATGTTCTTTTTCCAGGAGTTGATAAGTTTAGAGAGTCTGTGTCTGTAATAATGGCTCCATTTCTCTTCTCTAAAGCAGGGAGGCCAGGCCCGCTTCCCAACTGCCCATCAGTCTTGTTTCTGCCTGAGGTCATCTACTTTCGTTCTGGGAAATGTTGCTGCTTCATTGCTGTTGGCCACACAATAGGATCACAAAATACTTCAAGGTCATGTACAGTGTCCTCTGGAACCAAGTGGAGGAAATTCAGTTTCCTGCTAGAATCAGTGAAGCTTCTGGTACAAAAGGTCACTATTGGCTATACAACCTCTTGTGTGGCTCTGGAGCTCATGGAGGAAAATGGGCCAAGCAGACAAGGGTGTGGAGCAGGGCTTGGCCCCATGCTGATGAATAATCATGATTTACATGTCACAGATTTTTATCTAATGGAAGCATAAAGGATTTTAAATCCCCATACTCCCATCAACCACTATGCAGCTAATTGAAGTTTAAAATGCTGGGCATTGTTTCTACTGTTTCTATTGTGGCTTAGGAGGGGCATTCAATAGAAAACATGTAGAAATTTCTGGGTGGAGATAACATTTCAATTCACTTGATTATAATCAGATTCCTGCATCTAACATTCCTTCCTTAAATCATTGACAATGAATGATAGTTTTACATTGTGCTTTGCAATGCAGTTCATCCAGTCTCATCATTGTTAATAAGTATTAAAACTCCCAAAGGTCTGTTCCCTCTCTTTCTACCCTAGTGTTTTCTTTTTTATAAGCAAACCACTGCCGCCTGTTGAGAAAAGTTAATAATAAATATTTTACTATAGGCAGTAATCTTTTCTTCTTTTTTGTAGCGTGAACCCAAAAGTATCTGAGGCAGGTCTCAATCAATTTAGAAAGTTTATTTTGCCAAGGTTAAGGACACAACTGTGACACAACCTCAGGAGGTCCTGATGACATGTGCCCAAGATGGTAAGGGTACAGCTTGCTTTTGTGCATTTTAGGGAGACACAAGTCATCAATCAATACATGTAAGATGTACATTGGTTTGACCTGGAAAGGTAGCACAACTCAAAGCATGAGGAGGTGGCGGTGGGGGTTCCAGATCCTGGAGAGCTTTTTAAATTTTCTGATTGGCAATTGGTTGAAAGAATTATTATCAATAGAAAGGAATGTCTGGGTTATGATAAGGGGTTGTTGAGATCAAGGTTTTACTATGCAGATGAAGCCTCCAGGTAGTAGGGCTTCAGAGAGAACAGACTGTAAATGTTTATCAGACTTAAGGTCTGTGTTGATGTTAATGCTGGTCCAGTTTTTCCTGAATTCCAAAAGGGAGGAGAGTTTAATGAGGCATGTCTGATCTCCACTTCCTATCATGACCTGAATTAGTTTTTCAGATTAACTTTGGAGTGCTCTGGCCAAAAGGAGGGGGTCCATTCAGATGGTTGAGGGGCTTAGAATTTTATTTTTGGTTTATATTCACCAACAAAACCATCCATTTCTCCTATGTCATGAGCATCCTGTTATTTCTGATTTCCAAACTTCAGTGGTGCTGTCACTGGTATTGATTATTTGACTTTCTGCCTGTGTTGGAGGAGGCAGCCTTCCTTATGCTTCTTGAGTTCCTCCACGTCCTGCTGGGTAAGCCAAGGCTGCAAGGCCCTGATACTCAAGTCATTTCTCATACTCATTTATGCAGCTGGTTACCTGCAAGATGAGGTAATGTATCCACCTTCAACAAAGATCAGGCTAACTTTCTGCTTGTGGGAAAAGCAGTGGGTTCCCCAAGCTCCACTGCTGCTTGCTGTGCTGTAAATCACAAAGTCCTTCATTTCTGACCTGGGATCTTGTGTCTTCTGCTACGCTTCAGGTAAAGCATTACAGGTTAATTCTATAGCTTATAAGTGAAATAAATAAAATCCAGGCTTGATAGACTATACTATCTGGAGAGCTTTCATACACATGCGTTTTCCCCCTAAATAGATAAGCCTCTTGAGATAAAGAGTCTGAGACCTCTTTGCATTCTCATTGGCAAACATATCATAAATATTCAGTAAGAGTTCATGGGTCACAATGATAAGATCAGTTTATACCATGACAGAGTGAAATTTTGATATCAAGACAGCAAAGAAATCATTGCCGCAACTTGCAATGCCATAATAGAATGCCATGTGTTGCTCACTTCTTACTCTTCCTAACTTGTAAAGTGGATGCTACCATTTTAAGGAGAGGTTTCTCTGTAGTATACAGATGTGAAGAATTAGACTATAATAAAGAGATGCTAAGAATATTGCATGCATGGCTACTCCACCCTTCTGTTCCCATCCTAGTGTCAAATAGCGTCAGGCAGAACAATCATTTGCCATGAAGAAGAAAAGCTCACTTCAGAGAAAATTAAAAGAAATGAACAGAGCTGCTACTTCTTTGTATTAGTACAACAGCAAATCTTTCTCTCCCCCTTTACCATTTTCTGAGAAGTGGCAGCTTTCTGTGAACTAAAAGCCATCCAGTGGTTGTTAAAGGAGTCCAGTAGGTGCAAAGATTCTCTGAGTAATAAATTACTTCATCTTTTGAGGTCAAAACACTCATTTCTCTATCAAGTAAATATATGAACTAATTTTCTTCTTATTTAAACAAACAAATTTATAATACTAAATGATGCACCAACATACATGTGTTATACTGACATTTCCAGGGAGCTGACTCACTGGTGTGGCCATGATGGGAACTTGCCTGTCAGAGCAGGGAGTGTAATTGACCAAGATACCTTCTACCTGGCTCCGAAATCCATCACCACATTTGCACAACAGCCACACTTCCCATGTGCTGCTCTCCATCAGTGACTGGGTATGATAAGAAATCCCACATTCCTGGGACGTGTGGGACTCCTCTGATGCGTGACTTTGGTTGAGGACTCCCCAACAGCCTTGTGGAACTTTACTTACAAGTACTCATAAGTCTAAGATGCTTCTAGACTTCTTGATTTGTCACTTGGGGGAAGGTCTGTGTTTTATGGATATGTAGGTACCTTCCCTTTCAAAGAAACTAATCAGTGCCTAGATCATGCTACATACTCAATGTGTGTTCATTGAGCTGAATGTCAATTGCTTTCTCCATTGCTGACTATTCAATGGGGAAGCTCAAGTGAGAGTCTACCAGTGGAGATTGCTTTAGCTCTTTTGCCTTTTCTTGACTGCCAACAAATACTATTACAATACTGTGTAATTTTCTGTACTTTTAAAAAAGGCAACCATTAATGATTTAAGATTAGTCAACTGAGTCTTTGAACTTAAAAGTATAACTCTAGGCTCTGTGCACAGAAACAAATATTACCTATGAGTTTTCCCTGGAGTTCCATCCAAAGGGAATACTGAACTCCACATTCCATTCTCCTTCTCAATATGTTGTAGCATTTTCTACATTATCTTAGCATCTTTCCCCTCATACTCAACTTATTAGGATCCATCGGGATGATTTGTGTTTGTCTGTTAGAAAAATCACCTTTTCCTCCCCAGGGATTCACGTCAGTTGCCCCTGTCTTCACAAGCCTTCTGCTAAAGGCATGAGACTGTTGGAGATTTAATGCCTAGACTCCTTTGAAGTGAGAGCAGAGACCAGGTCTTGTCCTTTCATGCTGACATCTACAAAGCTATTACAGGAAAAGAGAGACTTATGGCTGCTGCCAAATTCTGTTAGCCTCCAGCCCTTCTCTCTTGCCTGCATCTGTGTTTTAAATTGCACTGGAGATACACAAGCAGACTAGAGAATTTATCTGCATGCAACAGTGTCTCAAATGATCATTTTAAAGCTTCCTAAAAGCAGCATATAAAATATTGGTATTCTTTTAAAACATCTTGATACAACTTCCTATAAACAAATCCAACTGTATGTAGTTGCTAGTTGCTACAGAATTATTTAAATTGGAAAATCCCCCAAATTCTGGTGGAGTGGTGAATTTTGGTGAGCCGTAAGGTGAGGCAGGGCTGAACATAGGCCTCACCGTGTCTTCTTTATTCCTGCAAAATATATTATCTCTCTGTTGGATATATATAATTGTGCTAGATATAATTGACTATGATTTGACCTTGATTTTAAAGTCATGGCAGCAGAAACCCTCTAGTCTTAGGGCAATTTACAATGTTTCATATGAGAAGTTTGGCAGCTCCTCAAGCACTGGGAGTAAAATGACGCAAATATTTCTGAGGTTCCTCTCTGGCTCATTTGTCTCTATATGGCTATATATATGGTGCCTTATGGGGCCATTTCCACCAGCATTTTTCATCACAAGGATGCAGGGACTGGTCAGTGGGGTTTACAGCCTCCGTGTATAGCCAGGTAAAAAGCATAACAGTCACCCCTCTGCTTTCAGATCCCCTAAATATGGGATTCTATCTCTTCCTCTCTTCCTCTTGCTATGAATCTGTCTGGGAGGTAAGCATAGATTTTTCTCTAGAGTCTGTCTTATCTAAACTCTCATCTCTAATTCCCTTCCTTTATCCAGTTGGAAGCATTTTATATATGGAGAAGATAGAACTCCTGACCTCAAGTGATCTACCCACATCGGCCCCCCAAAGTACTGGGATTACAGGCATGAGCCACCACACCTAGCAAGAGTGATTGCAATAGGCAAAATAGAAACATCAGTACTTTATAAGAACCAGGAGAGGAAAGAAGTATTTTATTCTTTGTTTAGTAGGCTTCTGTTCTTAAAAGAGACTTATCTGAAAGAGGCATAGAAGGTTCACTTGAGCCCTGTTGATACGACAGCTGATTAACATACGCACACTAGAGGGTACTTGGGATGATGGAAGGTTTCTATCAACTTCATGTGAGTTATTCTACAGGAAAAATTTTAAATCCCTTTACAAATGTTTATATATGCTTTTATTAGATTCTAAAGTTTATTGTCTTTGTTAACAAGTCAATATTCATAAAATACAATAGCTCTCATGGAGGCAGAAATCTTAGATCAACTTTTCTTCCTTTTTTCCGTATGAAATCAGTGACAGGATCTACTACTTTCAAATAACTACTTTGTGTTTGGATGACCATTCAGATTAGGATTAAACCTTCATAAATCTATAATACCTTTCCTCAGGGAAATTTGAAATCCTTGGATTTCTTTGTTTCAATTTGTCTTGTAATCATAACCTTGGGGGAGGATAAGGAAGGTAATGGAAGTGGGAGAAGTAGTAAGAAATAGCCAATAGCTAAAGTTTTTCTCGGCCTACATGGCAATTGATCAGACATTCAAAAAATCTCTGGGACTGTGCTTCTCGGTGCTAACAAATCCTTATTTGCCATTTGCAATAACGTTCTTGCTGGAAATAAGAATCTATAAGTTCAGGTCTGAGTGATCACATAAAGGCCTCATAAATAAAAAGTGGTACATTAGAGATAAAAGTGTATGCAGAGAAACACATATAGGCATATCACAATGCCAGGTAGTCTCACAGGCTTGTCTTCCTGACATGGTCTTGGAAAGGGGCATGACGAGGGCCTGAAGGAAAGAAAGGAAGAGAGACCTGCCAAGTAGGATAAAGTACTGATGATGTGAGAAATTAGGCGAGCATATATAAAGGAAGGTGACTTTGATTAGTGTTAGGAGGAAAACAGCTAGGGTGATGAAGTAAACGCACCTGATAGCAATAATTTAAGCATGGCCTGAGAATAACTCTGTATGGTCGATGCACCTGAATGTGTGCTCTGAGCTAGGGAATCTGGGAGTGACCAGCCTAGAGATTTGTTCCTTGTCTATGATGAGCATCTTAGCCCCCAGCTTGTCCCGTGGAACTCAGGCTGTATAGCAGATGAGTCAAATGTGTTTTGGGTCAAATGAAGGTTGCCAGGTGGAGGTCATTAAGAGGAGGCTGGTAAGTGAAAATGCCATGTAAACTGTATGCAGGTGTGGTTTTCCTGCCCAGCTTGCCACCACTAGGTGTGAGGGTATCTTGTCCAGCTCACTGCCACTGGACTCTCTCCTCTGTATGTAAGTTCCCAGTGAAACCCCATGTTTTGTTTGCTGGCTCTGGGTCTCTTCTGTCTCTTGAACCTGGTGACTTCTAGTTCAGCACAACAGGTGAGCATAAAAGAAGGACAGATAAAGAAAGATAAATGAGTACAAAAAAGTAGGGGTTCTTCAAAGATTGACATGGAATGGGTGGGAGTGGGTGCTGGTGCCCTTCTCACATGATTTCAAGTGGCCAGAGCATGGTGGTGTGCTGGGTTATGAGGGTCTTTTGCTCTTCAAGGCTGTTTCTTTGCTCTGACTTCTTCGTAAGATAAGGACCCTCCTCACCCTCCAAAATCTATAAGTATTCATGTTATGCTGCTCTAGTTTCTGGTTCAAAATTGCTGAAAACCAATGTGAGGGCTCCACTCTAGTCTTAGAAATCTAAAACACCTCAATTCATGGGGATAAATAGCCTACATAGCAAGTCAAAAATTTTGAAGACATTTTGACGGTTGCAGCCAAAACAACTTCTTCATTACAGGCAACTGACTAGTTAAACCATTGATTTAAATGATCTTCCAATAAGGTTATTAGAAGAATAGTGTTTTATGCTATAACAAGATGTCTTAGAAAAAAACAAAACTAAAATAATGGTGTTTTATTCTTGATTCATCCATTCATCGATTTGAGTACCTGGCTTGTAATATGCTACAACTTAGTTTACCTAATGAGTGCTTAGTGACTTTTCAACAAAAAGTATCTTGAAAAGTTATACTACTTTTCAGACGATGACTTTATTTTTTCCAGGATAAAGAGATTTTTACCCTGAAGCAAAATGAATACATATGCTATAAGTGGTATTTCAACATTATAATTTCAGGCAATAACACATTTAAAATTCATTCAGAGCAACATTTTAGTCAGTAAATAGCATATGGAACAAATTTACTTTGCACACCACGATGGATGCACCCAAAATGTTTTCCTTTGTGTACATGAGACAAGTAAACAGGATGGGAAGGCAGCTTCTTCAGCATGTTGTTCGTGTGGGCTACTTTGAAGTATTTTAAAGCATTGTCATGGTTAGTTAGACTTTAGTTTGCACTAAAGATATGTTTCTGTGCTGTAACTAAAAGTGTAGACTTGAACGCAAGGCAACCATGAGCCTGGATAATGCTGAAAAATTGGTGAAGAGAATGATACACAAGTAAGAATTCATCCTCCAAAGAATATCTTTCTGACACCCCTCCTTCACCACCCTGCCACCCACTGTAAGTCTTTTATCTTCTTTGGCAAATGTATTAGTCTGTTTTCACACTGCTGATAAAGACAGACCCAAGACTGGGTAATTTATAAAGGAGAGAGGTTTAATTGACTCACAGTTCCACATGACTGGGGAGGCCTCACAAGCATGGTGGAAGGCAAAGGAGGAGCAAAGTCACGTCTTACATGGTGGCAGGGAAGAGAGCTTGGGCAGGGGAACTCCCCGTTTATAAAACCATCAGATCTTGTGAGACTTATTCACTACCACAGGAACAGTAGGAGGGAAATTACTCCCATGATTCAATTATCTCCACCTGGCCCTGCCCTTGACAAGTAGGGATTATTACAATTCAAGATGAGATTTGGGTGGGGACACAGTTAAACCATATCAGCAAATAACCTTCACCACATTTTAAATGCAATGTGTATTTATTTACTTTAAAATATTTATTAATTGCAAGGCTTTGTTTTATTGTCCAATTCATATATTTTCTGTCTAAGAAAATTGTCTGGATATCTTGGGCTCTGATGACAAGCACCACAGTTTTTCCCATTAAATTTAATGGAATTTTTTCCCCATTTAATGACTCTTCACTTGGCGGCAGCATTTTGCAAATCAATTAAAGTTATTAAGGAAAGGAATACATTGGTAGAATAAAAGGAATAAATGAGGTATAGCCCCAGGCTTGAAGGAGTTTGCAATCCTTTAGAGAAGATGAATAGATCTGTGGAAAAGAGAGTGCAGGATATGAAACTCAGGAGTACTGTAAAGAAATAGGACTTGTTTTTTAAAATAAGCGTACCTGAAATTACACACCCAAATTGGTATTGTCTTTTTAAAGGGGTTCCCTGGAAAGTACTCATTGTCATTTTTCAAAAGTTGTTTAATTAAAGAATGAGTTTTGAGGATAAAGTAGTGGGAAAGGTATCACTGAGAAGCACTGGGATGTAAAATGCCCTAAAAGTACATGATTGGTTTCTGAAAAGGGGTGATAATCCATAAGGAACCCATTCCATCATCTACTTAATAGGGAACATCCTCCATTCAACATTTTCTACGTGAGACAATCACAAGGTTAATAATAGCTGATTCAAGGGGAGCATTTGATTAGTAACATCCCAGTTCAGAGGGTTAGGTCAAGTTCTGATCCCAGAGTGTGGGATATTTCTGCAATGAGAAACAGCCAACCACAAAAGGAAGCAAATTTTAATAACAGGGGAAAGGCCATCAGATAGGACTCATTCTGGAAGATATTCCTCTCCCTGCTTAAAGCTGTCAGGGTGGTGGGAGTGAGTAGTGGTCTAATACTTTGCTATCCAGCAAAAACAAGCATACGGGGAAGACATTTGTGAGCATTCTAGGACATTCAAAAGAAATTTAGATGGCAAGAGAAGTAAGGCTTATCCACTCCATGTCTTTGAGAAGGACCTGCATTCAATCATAAGCATTGGCATCAGTAAAAGGCCACTCAATGGGGACCAGGTTAAAGTTCAAAATAAGTGAGATTGAGGCTAACACAGAACCCGGACATAAGGAAGAGGCTCCAGAAAGGCCCTCTACTCTGCTTCTGGCTAAGCCTTTCAGCTTGTCCTATGATGACAGATTGGTGGTTAACATCACTGCCATGTATAGAAGTACTCATAGATTACTTACATTTTATATATATTTACATATATAATATAATATATAAATTATATATAATAAAATTATATATTATAGCTAATAAAATTATATATAAAAATTATACATAAATATATAATTTATTCCACAATGTGAGTTACCTTCTATTCAACCAATTCATTTTTGTTCCAAGTGAAAAGAAACATCTGCATATTTTGTTAAGGGGA
>NW_016812395.1:175424-252414 GCF_001698545.2 Rhinopithecus bieti | reverse complement strand
ATATATTATAGCTAATAAAATTATATATAAAATTATACATAAATATATAATTTATTCCACAATGTGAGTTACCTTCTATTCAACCAATTCATTTTTGTTCCAAGTGAAAAGAAACATCTGCATATTTTGTTAAGGGGAGTTTCTGGAACTGAATGGACATTATGAATGGACTTTGTGTTTCTGAACCTAACGGGCATTGTATATTCTTACATCCTAATATGCTAAGAAGCAGATATAATGTTGGTGCTCTTTTAGAATGAACAAGCCCAGTTAGTCAACATTCTTGCATTAGCCACTCTTATTACACCACAGACTCTACGTGGTTAGTGCTTAAAAACCCCCTGCCTTCCACCTCCAAAAAGACATATAGAGGTGTCCTCAGCACTATACTGGCATACTCTATTTCAGCTGTATCCTCATTCTTGAATTAATCACAGTAGGGAACTAAGACTTTAAAAGTACTTATGAGATGGGGTCATTCTCAGTGTGTGTGTCTCCTGATGTACTCTTTGTGATTCTCCCTGCCCCAGGAGGCTGATCCGGAAGGAGTGTGTCACCCAGGCTCATCTGCCCTCAGCTTTTAGTTGGGTTTGATAAATGCAATGCAGGCGATTGGACAACAGGAGGAGGAAGAGGCCAGGGTATTTATTCCTGCTGCTCCCTTCCTGGTTTGGCAGTGTGCACATTCCTTTACCTGTGATCTCGGGTTTTGTCAGGTAGTCAAGTGGCTTCCCATCCAGTGTTACAGCTCTTACCAGGCTCCAGGACAGTTCCTGCCCTTGCTCCTTCTGGCCTAGGAATAGTAACAGGTCTTCCTGCTTCGCCTCTGCATCCTCTCTGTTGGTTCCTTAACCTATGCAATTAGTCCCTTCCTCAAACCCTCTTCAAGTCCCCCATTGGAATGAGCTGTAGGTATCTTGCTGAAACACGTATCTCCCATAGATTATTTTCTCATTCATTATTTTATTAATTTTCGCAGCACCCCTGTGAAAGAGCTCTCATTCTAGAGGTCACAAAACAGGATGATACTTACTAAAAAACTGTAGCTCAGATTTATTTTTTTATTTTTAATTTGTATAGATTTAAGGGGGTACGAGTACAATTTTATTACATGGATATATTGCATAATGGTGAAGTCTGGGCTTTCAGTGTAATCATCATCTGAATAATGTACATTGGACCCAAAAGGTAATTTCTCATCTCTCACCCCTTCCCAACCCCATCTTTCTGAGTCTCCAGTGTCTATTATTCTACTTTCTATGTTCATATGCACATATTATGTGGTTACCACTTACAAGTGAGAATATGCAATATTTCACTTTCTGCGTCTATCAATCATTTCACTTAGGATAATCACCTCCAGTTTCATCCATATTGCTGCAAAAGACACGATTTCATTCTTCTTAGTGGCTGAGTTGTAGCTCTGATTTATATTTAGATTTGACTGACTCCAAACCCTTGCTCCTTCCACTGTATGTACTTTCCTTCTGTAAGGTTTGCTAGTACTTCTCTATTAGTACCATCACCCATAAATGCACTGGTATTATTCCCATTTGCAAATGAGAAACAGAGAATCAAAATCATCTCCCCCTCCCTCTCCCCCAACAAGCAGAGCTCACTGTCCACACTATCATGATTGTATTCCACCACTATCTTCACTGCTATGACTTTCCTATTCCAGGAAGTATTTGTCCAGGGAGATAAAAACTAAAAATAACTTTAATGTTCCTTTCAGGAACATCTGAAAAAAATCATTTTTAATAAACACAGGACTGGTTGACTTTTCTCTTTTTTTTCTTCTTTGAGAAAGGGTTTCACTCTGTCACCCAGGCCGGAATGCGGTGGCACAATCACAGCTCACTGCAGCCTCCACCTCCTGGGCTCAGGCAATCCTCCCACCTCAACCCCCCAAGTAGCTGGGACTACAGGGGCACACAACCATGTCTGGCTAATATTTGTATTTTTTGTAGAGATTGGATCTCTCCATGTTACCCAGCCTGGTCTCGAACTCCTGGGTTCAAGTGATCGTTCCACATCAGCTCCCAAAGTGCTGGGATTGTAGGCATGAGCCACCACGCCTGGCTGACTTTTCAACAAATACGATCAAACTACTCTGTACTCTCTAAGACTCTTCCATACCCTCACCTCCAAGCCCTCATTTTGCAGCACCCACCAATCCTAAAGCGTTCTATCATGATTTTTACTCAATTCCCAACAAGCCCATATACCCCTTGCATTGAAAGACCTGTCTTAAACCCCAAAACCATATAAATATCACAACTTTCCTGTCTTCTTTCCAAGATGCCACTAATTCATTGTCAAAGTAGCATTCTGCCTTACTGAGGTAAACAATAAACTCAGATTTACCTTATAAATACATTATTCTAGTGATATTTTCAAGGATCCAGCATTTGACAAGACATACCTATGGAACTTAAATAAATAATTTCCACATATTGAAATATGAAGAAGCAGAGTTGAAATTCAAACCCAGGTAATTTGCTCCTAGAGCCCTTTCATAGACAGCACATTATTTTGCCTCCAATGCACTACAACTTCCAAAGGAAAATGCAACAAATTACCCAGCACAAATGTTACTGCTTGGTCATTAGAGCATTTAGTGCAGTCCCTGATGGCTTGGGTTAGATAATAATGGCAGACCATTATTATCTTTTTAGTTATTCAGAAATAAAGTTACTAAATAATCAGTTTTTACATCTCTTGAAGTTTAATTTTTACAGGCTTTTGTCACTTACATTTACAAATAAGTCATGGAGGTAATTAACAAAAGTAATAAAATTTCTTTATAGTATCATCTCATTACATGAAATCGTTAAATTACATTTTATCATTACAGAAAAGTGAAAAATGGGACTTGCCTTGGCATGATGTTATTAACCAAACGGGTCATTTATAAATTGTTTTCTCTGTGCAGCACAGATTATTTTATCATCTAAGTAAAGGAGAATTTTAATTTTTTTAAAAGACTGTTAGAATAAAAATGGATACTTTAATAAAATAACATATGAGTTTATTCTTGGGATGCCAAAAGGTATATCTCAGAGAGGCTAGAATGAGAGTTAAAGTTTTCAAATTACATACTGGAAGGCAATCATGGAAATAGGAAGTGGCAAATATAGCCAAATAGAACAGAGAAAGCCTCTAGAAGGTTCTTCTCTTCCTCTTCTTGTTTATTTTAGTTTTCATGATAATCTGCGTCCTTTGGGGACTCCTGAATAAATTTGAGGCAAACAGATGTTAATATTTAACATCCTTTTAGCTTGGCTATTATTGGGAGCAACTCTTTGAGCAGGCTCCACTGAGCTGATTGTCCTGACTAACTGACTCGACCCCATCTCTCTGTGAATCATAACTGTTTTTCCCCACAGAAAACTGAACCTTCACCATTGTACACTAACTCCCTATTCTGCCCATGCGCTGTACTCCCACAAGCTGAGTTGTATGATTCCCTAGATTCAGTCATGTTTGACCCCAAACTTTGTCCTTATAATAATTTAACAACTACCTACTATGTCAAGTTTTTTAAAATGCTGTCACTGTGAAAACCAAATTAAATACTTTAGAAAGCAAATTGTGTTTTAAAAATGAAATCAAATAACTATTAAGAAATTGGAAAAAATAACTTTAAAAACCTAGATCAACTTGTGCTCTTAGATTGTATTATAATTGTCTCTAAGTTCTTTTTTCATGTAAGGAAACAGACACTAGAAATGTAGAAGATGAATTACGAGTATAGTTTTGTGGCAAGACGATCTGGAACTCCAATTACTAGATTCATGCTCAAAGAAAAGGCTTTGGGCCTGCTATAAATGACTGGAAAATGAATTTGCATTTAAATGTTTGAAGTAAAATAAAAAGTTAAAGTTCTCTATGTGTCTCTTTCATGATTGTCTAATATGATGGACATTTTTTGATTAACCAACTGTGATGGTTGATTTTATGTGTCAAGTTGACTGAGTTTTGGGGTGCCCAGATATTTGGTCAAACATTATTCTGGGTGTTTTGGTGAGGGTGTTTTTAGATGAGATGAATATCTGAATCAAACTGAGTAAATTGCCTTTCCTAATGTGTGTGGCCTTATTCAAGGTTTGAATAGAACATAAAGGCTGACTCTTCTGTGAGTAAGAGGAGACACCTCTTGCCTGACTGAGCTGGGACATTGGTTTTTTCCTGCCTTTGGACTCCAGGGGAAACAATAGAACTCTGCTGATTTTTGGATTGGAACTACATCATCAGTTCTCCTGGGTCTTCAGCTTGCCAATTGCAGATCTTGGGATATCTCAGCCTTCATAATTATATAAACACATTGCTTATAACAAATATTTTTGTATCTATATAAAAACATCTGTTAGTTTTGCATGTACTGGTATAGTTCATATTAGATAAGAGGACTTCTACAAAATCTAATGAGTCTTGTTTTGTCATGGTCTAGGATATTCCTAGACACAGTCTAGGGCAATTTCTAGAATTGACTGAGTGGCACAGACAAAGTCTCTTTCCTCAGGTTTTGATTGCCTTCAAATATGTAATTTGAAAACTTTAACTCTCATTCTAGCCTCTCTGAGATATACCCTTTGGCATCCCAAGAATAAACTCATATGCTATTTTATTAAAGTGTCCATTTTTATTCTAACAGTCTTTTTTTTTAAAAAAAATTAAAATTCTTTCCTCATAGACCTTACATTCTTGTGGGGGAAGACAGTCAAGTAATCAAGCAACTGAATGAGATAATTACTATTTGTAATTACTGTTAATAAAACATTAGAAAAGTGAAGTGGGGCAGGGTGGGTAAGGGGGGAAACTTTAGATTAGCTGGTAACGGAAAGAAAGCATGTAAAGTAGTGAGTGAGCTTACTTGAGGAAGGGCTATGTGACTACACCATGGTGAACCAGAAGGAAGGACAATTGCATCAGTTAGGGTTCTAATATAGGTGGAAATCAGACTGTGTAGAGTGCTGTAGGTCATGATAATGGCTTGGGATTTTATTATAAGCACTGGGAAGGCGCTGGAAAGCTGAAGTGTGATTTAATTTGGGGTTGTAAAGATAATTCTGTAGGTTGTATAGAGAATAAATTTAAGAATGCAGGAGAAGAAACTTGTCAGAAGACTACGGCAGCAGGGTAGATGGATGTGTGTTATGACTATGGAAACAAAGGAGGGAGCCAATATGAGGCATTTTGAAGAATATAATCAGTAGGACTTGTATGATGGATTCAGTGGAAATGAAGACAAAGAAGGGAGAGATTAGAAAAGGCTCTTAGGTTTTTAGCATGAACCACTACTACAAGGTAGAGAACAGCAGTAGAGAGTTATTTAGAGAGGGGGGCATGAGGAGGTTAACTTTTAGTAGATACACTTTGGATGCCTGTTAACCAGGCAGTTGGAGAGAACTGTTAGGCAGCAGAGTATAGTTACAATGAGGTAATTTCAGGGTCAGACTTCCTGAAGTTGAACATTGACTCAACTACCATGGGCATTTATTGAACCTCCTCATGTCTTGTTTCCCCATCTACTAAAATGAGGATATTAATAAGAACTTCAAAATCAAGTCATTGATAGAATCAACTAAAATAGCTCATAAAACATCAGAACAGTGCTTGATATATAGCAAATATAAAGTAGTCATTAGTTGTGGTATCTATTGTTTTACATGAGTTGGAGCCCATGAGGCAGGCTGAAGTGGACCTACACATTTGGGAATCATCAGCTTAATAAATGGTACTAAAAGCAAAGGGTCAACATGAGACATCTTAAGAAGAGAGCAGAGGAAAATATGTACAGGGAGTCCAGGAACAAATTTTAGGAACTTAAGACATTTAAGAGAAGACAAAAGAGGAAGATCTAGCAAAGAAGACTGAGGATCAGAGGATGACGTCAGAGGAAAGCATCAGTCAACCCCCAAAAAGAGTTTCAAGAAGTCATCAGTTGATTAAATGCTAAAACATCAAGAAGGATGGGATCGAGGCAATTTCCAATGTATTTAGCAATAAGGAACTTGGTTGTGACCTTGGCAGGAGTAATTTCACTGAAGTGGTAAGAATAGAAGCCAGATTATAAAAATTAAAGAGAGAATTGTACTTCTGATTAACAAGGTATATTGAGTACAAGTGGTCACTTCAGATTCCTTTCATAATACCATTGAAAAGACAGTAACTGGCTGGGCATGGTGGCTCACGCCTGTAATCCCAGCACTTTGGGAGGCTGAGGCAGGCAGATCACAAGGTCAGGAGATTGAGACCATCCTGGCTAACACGGTGAAACCTTGTCTCTACTAAAAATACAAAAAATTAGCTGGGTGTGGTGGTGGGCACCTGTAGTCCCAGTACTCGGGAGGCTAAGGCAGGAGAATGGCATGAACCTGGGAGGTGGAGCTTGCAGTGAGCCAAGATTGTACCACTGCAATCCAGCCTGGGCGAGAGAGTGAGAATCCATCTCCAAAAAAAAAAAAAAAAAAGTAATGGAGGGTTTTTTTTTTTTTTAAGGGACGAATGCAGGAGCTCACAAGAACTGAGTGGAAGAGAACAGTAGATGAGAGATTTCAACAAGCTTTTGAAAGATGGAAAATGAAGGGACCAGGGGTAACTAATTAGCAGTCTAGAAAAAGGTAAATGGGAAGACTGTAGTGTTATGGGCAGGTAGAGAAAAAGAGAGATGATTTATGTCTCAGAACCCTGGAAGGACTTGAAAACTGATGGTATCAGAGTACCAGACCCGTGAAAATGTGTCTATGAACAGGTCTTTGCATCTTGTCCTCCAATCTTCAGCCAGTGGGTAGCCCATCTTCACGCCACAGAAGGCTGGAATTTTACTCTCTCGAAAGGTTAAATTTCTCTACCAAACAATAATGAGAATACTTCCAGCCTCATTTATACTACCCAGGTTGAAGAACAGAAGATGCCTTTCAGGAAAAACTGACTGATCTGTGGAAAAGACAAAAAGATTGGGATATTTGCTTATCCCTAAAGAAAAAGCTAGCTTACCATCAAGTGATATTTTCCATTGACAAATCGTCTTCATGCAAATAGACCTTTTCACATAAAATACAGAAAGAAAAACACATAAAAAACTCAGAGAAAATAGAAACTACAAGAGCAATAAGGAAACTCCAAAAATCTTTTAATAATATTCTCAAAGAGTTGGGAGATATCACACCCACAAAACAAGAATAGAATGTGATAAAAAAGTGAATTATCAAAGCACAAGAGTGGGTTCTTGGACAGTCAAACTGAAGGGGAACTAAAAGAATCAACAGGAGCACTGAAAGGTAAAGTCAAGAAAATCCTGAAAATGGATGGAAAAGAAACGGAAAATAAGAGAAGAAAGGTAAAACAATTTTCGAAGATCAGGGTAGGATATCCATCTTCTAAATAATAATAGTCCCAGAAAGAAAACAGAGAAAAGAATATGTGAAGGAAATAACATTTAAAAATTCCTAGGATTAAAGGACATGAGTTTGTAGATTAAAATGACCCACTGGGTGTACAGCCAGACAAATGAAAAGAAAGGCAAATAAGGTCCCTCCACCTCCCGAAAAATCATCATCATCATCTTCATCTTCATCATCATCATCATCATCATCATCATCATCATCATCCCAGATGATTCTAGAGAGAAAAATCCGGTCATATACGAAAGCTAGACTCAGAGTGGCATTCATGGAAACTATAAACAGCATTAGAAAGCCTTGGGATCTAGGGAAGAACACATCTCTTACGGGGGAGAGCTGACGAGAATACCCAGGGGACGAAGAGAAAGCCCTGATTATGTAGCAAGCAAAGCCAGGATGTGGAGTGAGTCAGGTGCCTTGACTGCTGGGAAACCTGAGACAAACAGGATTAAAAGGCATGAAGAACTCACCACAACAGGAAGGTAGGCAATTTGCTATGGTCCTGCCTTAGCCCACAGGTGTGGGGGAAGTTGCTGTTTGTTTCTGAAGCTCTACTGAGGCAGATGGAGGAGGACTCCTAGCTGACAGAAGTGTATGCTCAATGGAAGTTAGCCCCACTCACAACATGCAGTCTTCCCTCAAGTTTCATTTAATTTTTTGAAAGCTTTCTTGTACATGACTGCCAATCTCACTGAGAATTTCCTAAAACAGAAAAATTCTCATAGGCACTACCTATTCTAGGAAAGATTTTAGTCTCAATAATTGCAGGTAACATTGTACATTACTATAACATGAAATGGATTTTTCAATCAATATATTGTTTTCTCTTGTGCTAAATCTACTCTTTAAAGCATTTGTGTAATTTAGGTATTGAATGTATTTTTTTTTTTGACAATTGGCACCAGAATGGCTTTTGGGGAGGAAACTATTTTTGTTTGAGGAAATGTCTTGATTAGACACTAGGTAGAAGGTGGGACCCTGTGGGGTGTGGTGTTTGACAAAGCCAAAGCCACAAAAGAGAATGGTCAAATTGCTCCTATCAGAATTATAAAGGAATTTCTTTTGTTTCTGAGAAGGAGGGGTAGAGTAGAGAGGGAAGCCAAGAGGAGAAAGAGGAGAGAAGGGGTTATAAAAAGGAAATTCTGACATGCTGGATGACCGGAGGCAGAGCAGCCAGTGGAAAATACGGGGTGACTGAAAGGTTTCCAAGGAGGGCTGTTGAACACTCAGTGGCTACAGTGAGATGGCCCATCCAGCACCAAATGCCAAAGTATATCACACTCACAAATATGTGTGCAAGTGGACTTGAAGGCAGATATGATTTTTACATCTTAATTAACTTGATGTTAAATAGAGACATCAGGTATATACCCAGAGGTATAAACCCAGAAACAGATTGGACCTCATGAAGGTTGTTCTTCAAGGATGAGAAGGCTTTGGATTTCCATACTGTGCAAACTGAGAGTTCAAGTCTAGACCAGCTGAGGTTTCAAGAGTGCAGGAGAACACAACTGATGTGTAGATTACACCTGTAACAACACATAGCTAACATGACAAATATTTGAGTGTATCTTTTCTTTTTCTTTAGTGGCTGTTTTTTTCTCATTATTTTAACCTAAGCATGTTCAATACAAGCCACAGCTTGGTTTTCCTTTAGTTACTTTCAGGAAACTTCGTGTGAAATTAATAACATCTAATGAATGGTATTTTTTTGTGTGAGTTTCCATGTTTTGAAAAATGAAACCAGTTCCTTATTAAATAAGCCTTTTGAAAAATCTGATTCTATTATGCACAATGTGTATTGTTTCCTTATTTGTGATGATGTTTAGTATCACTTAAAAACACTGGTGTTGTATAACACATATGTGTTAGATTTGTTCCTCTGTCCACTCCATACTATATATAGTTTTATATTTTTTCTTTTCATATATATAATTATTTGTATATGTATATGTTTGCATACATATGTTTTGTTCTCTACCTGTTTATTTTCTAGTTTCTCTTTTTCATAGCTAGAAATTTCATCTCTTGGCAGCTAGCCCTCATAACAGAGAACAAAATTATACCTTAACTGATGGGCGATTTCCTTTTCCTAATTCTTATTCTTTACTGTCATTTTTTTTTTTACTAGACTTTTTTCTTTTTCTGTTGACTGTCATAGGTTAATTTAAAAGGTTCCTCTGTGCTAGTTCAGAGATTTTCCATAGTTAACATTGCTTCCCTCTGCTTCTGATCAAATCGGTCTCCATAATGTAACTCATGTCTGTTGACATTTGCTGATTTAAAAAAAAAAAAAAAACAGAAGGCATAATTTTACTTTTCTATATCTTCTGTGTTACAGAATGTTCTTTTAATGATCTGATTCTTCTCACTGCACTTATTAGTCCAAGTCTATGCTAATTGACATTCTCTTTTCTAAACTAACCCACCATTTATTTTGAAGATCCCTGTCTGAATTTTTGACTTGGAAGTTAGACTCTGTTAGTAAATCTATTCGTAAGGCAGAATGAGCTATTTCAAACATAGTTTCTAGTCTCCCTATTTTAAGATTTATCCATTTGGAAAAAAAAAAGAGAGAGAGAGAGAGAGAGAGAGAGAGAAAAGAATACAAAAATTTCACTAAAGCATCACCAGGAAATGTTGTTAAATAGCACAGTTAATTGCTGGAATCTGCACATAGTCGGGATAATCAGTGATAAAGAATAAATAAAATAAACAATTAATTCTCTTCTAGCTCCTGTATTCTTGACAGATATACTCTCGACTTTCCTGATTAAAAAGCAGAAGCTACCTGAGGAAACTTGCTACTTTCCCTCTACCAGCAACAGACCCATCTGCCTCTGCCTGCAGCCTCTCCTGTCCTCGTGCTCCTTTTCTCATCAGGGCACCTCCATGTGTGGTTGGGATACCATCCTCTCTCACCTTCTAAAACAATTTATTCTATGCATTGTTTCCTCCTTCTCTTATATTTTCAGTTTTGACCCATCCCATCAGCATTTAAATATGCTCTAACCTTTCCTATTAAAAAAGAACCAAAACACCTCAGCTCCACACTCCCTTCCTGCAACCTTTGTATGTTTGTCTGACTTTTCACAGCCAAACTTAACAAAACATCCTCTATGTTCCCTGCTTCTGTTTTATCACATCTCGTTTCTTCCTCTACACCCACCGTCTGATTTCCATTCCCATGATTCCTCCAAAATGGCTCTAAGATCACCAGCGACCTTCGCTGAAATACATGCACTCTCTTGGGCTTTCATTTCACCTGTTGCTCACAGGAGGCCATCCTTTCCTTCTGTAGAGCCTGACTCCTGCGACTTCAACACCCCCCACTCCTCTGGGTTCACTCTGACTTCTCTGGGCACTCCTGCCCAGCCTTCTTTTCTGAATGTTTCTCCTGCATTTCAACTGAAGCGCTAGGTGGCAGTTGCTTCTGGCTTGGTCCCCTCTTCTGTCCTTATTTCACACTCCCTCATGCACTCACATTTGCAGAGGTTTTACTGACCATCTTTTCCCAAAAGATTAATTTAAATGCCGATGAATGTAATGAAGGTTTTGGCGACTCGTATTTCAGGGAAACCTTTCTCTTTACAGGGAAATATTCACAGAAGGGGACCAATGTCTTGCCATTACATTCTCACATGGGCAAATAATCAAAAAGGCGGCTTCTTTAACAGACCATGAGCTCTTTGAGGAATTTTGAAAGATTCATAATTCAGCCTTGCACAGGATTCAGTGTGACAGCACTTGAAGTATCTTTGGTTTATTTATAAAGTTCTTATTTTAGCTTCAAAAGGCTATTTCTTATATCAGATCATTGCTTATTTCCTTACAAGGAGGGGACAAATTTCTAGTCTTTTGACTTATTTTTATTGCCAGGATACTTGATATCCATTTTACCTTTCCAGGCATTATTTATTCAAGATTAGCTCTCTGTTGGAAGAACTAGTTAAAATATTTACTCTAGAAAATTCTCCAAACTTTTTAGTGCAATTTAATACTTTGTAGTTGAATGGACTAGCAGATGGTAACTTCAGGCAGTATGACTACTCTATTACTTCAGGAAACATTTACCTAACTAGGAATGACATTTCTTAGATCCCTGTGTGTGTGTGAGTATTGAGAAATGTCCGTAGAGTAAAGGAGTCCTGGTTTATGGTTATGAAGGAGTCCTGTTTGCTACTGAATCAAGCAGACTGAAAGTCCCAGTTGATTAGGATACATAAGAAATCAACTTTGTTGATCCTACATAGGAGAAGATTTCTTAGAGGAATAAAGTTAACCAGTTTAAAATCATACAGTGTAAAAACCAACAGTGTAGAACAGTAGAAAGTCATGTGCTTTGAAACTAGGCAAGCCCATATTCAAATACTAATTCAGCAGCTTGTTCGTTGTGGCTAATTCATAATAAATAGTAGGCGGTGATTGAATTTTCCTGATTCTCACTTTATCACCCATAAACTCATTTTGGTTATGCTTTTACCATAGGGTTACTATGATCATTAAATGGAATAATGTATGGAAAATATCTGGTAGCCATTAAAGTAACAATAATAATTCAATTCCAGGTCAGGTTCAAAAGCTTCTTCTTGGTACTGATGTGTTTCTAAAATGGATGCATTTCTAATTAGATACAATAGTAATTAAAATGTGGACAGGATTTTGCAACTCTTTTTATATATGTTATCTAGTTTTATCCTTGGCATAACCATCCACTTGACAAGATGTACCCCTATTTTTGATAAGGAGGTAGAGCATGAGAATTGCTGGGGGCCTTCTTCAACCTTAGCTGAGTGTTGGAGGAGGCTCTCTCAGTACCCTGCAGGGTATCAACTGGGCTAAAACTATGCACATAGAAATGAATCTTAGATAAACTCTAATAATATTCAGCATGATGCCTTATACATAATAAATTTCCCATGTTTGTCAAATGAATTAGTTTATCTAAGAATATTACTAAGCGTGGCAGAAGCCTAGCACTCTTTTTACTTTTTTATTCATGATTGTCGAAGTAATTAAACATGAAGCCTATTTGCTATACAAATTGAAAGAAAGCTGAACTGTATTCATAGTGTTAAATCTTTATAAAGTTGGAAATCATCTTTGATAGCATTAGAGTAACTTCTTTTAAGATAACAGAGTCTTATACTGTCTCTCTTGTGATGAATACTTTCTTCTAATTTAGCTTTTCTAATACTTTAGATGGAGTATTTCAGAATTCTGATCATTGCAATATGGCAAATACACACTCTGGTCCTGTGTTAGTGTTTTTAATATCTAGTGTGTAATGGATTTTTTCCTTTTACCCCAATAGACATGCACACGCCCGCGCGCGCGTGCACACACACACACACACACACACACACAGAGTTTAGTTTCTCATCAGCCTATTTGGTAGCACTTTAAAAACTTTTTCAGCACATAGACAATATGAGAACATAACTGAAATTAAACACTTTTTGGCCAATTTACTGTTTTTAACTAGACTATTGCAGTACAAAGAAAATAATATGAGTTGAAAAAATGGATTTGATGAATTTCCATTACTGTGATCTGAAATTACTTAAAATCATAGTGTTGTTAGAGAATATATGTTTTTCTAAAGTATTGGTATGATTCTTACACAAATATAAAATAAACATATCAAAAATTTTGATTTATCTCATTAATCAAATGCAAGACTGAATAGACGTTATAACTGGTCCAAAGGTGTCAAAAATCAGAGCCATTTATAGGTAAGAAATATTGGAGTAAATGTGCAAATGAATGCAACCCAGCCTTCCTCCCCTTGTTTTTTCCCTGCCCGCTGAGAGTGGGGTACGGGGGAGGGAGTTCTCTCCACTGGACCGAATTTATTTGTATATCTATAGACAAGAATTATTGCATTGCTATCACTTTTCTACAACTCACAGTTGTGAAAAAAAAAATAGCTCAGAGGCAATGGAGACCACACAGTCCCCATGGAATCAGGCAGATAACCCCGAAGACTGTGCTAAGGGTCTGCACAGTACATAGTTTTCCACTGAAGCACACATTTTCCTCTGCACTTGGAAGGTGATGGTGGTACAGGGTGCTATGAAATGTTGTAGTCAGCTTGTGAATATAGTGAATACAGTGAATTTTAGTTTTAGTACAGCTGATATTGACACAGACATAGTTTATTTCTCAGAGCCAACCTGAATATGAACAAGATTCGTGAAGATTACATATTGGCATGGAAAAATGGGCATGGAATAACTTCCAAGACTGTATGGTTTGACAGTGCCATGGAATATATCAAATTAGTAATATGGGCCAGAAGTTCTCTAAGGTAGCTTCCAAATCTATCATTGAAATTATTTCAGAGGCCACTAGGCTGAAATGGCTCTAGCATCTTGCGTTCCCATGTAAGCAAACCAAAGCCCAACTCAATGTAAACAGTAAAATGGAACTTAAACTTAACCAATCCAAAAATGCCAAACTAATCTCTAACTAGATCTCTTCACTTTAAATCTATTAATTATATTTTTCTTGTCTTGCTTCACAAACACCTTATAAAAATTTCTTCTGCTACACACTTGGATTATGGAACTACTCCTGGTCTGGGGCTGCCCATTCACAAATAGCTGAATGTTCAAATAAATTTGTTAAAATTTTAATGTGCCAAAGTTTATCTTTTAACACTATAATTCTAAGAATTTATTGCAAAGAACTGATTTTGCTTTGCCCCAAACCCAGCCCAAATCTACTGAGTCTGAGTCTTTGCAAGCTGAGTGAGAGGTTTCTCTGAATTGGGCACTGTTCCAGCCCTTGCAGGGGAAGTGAGCTTGTAAAGAATTTGTTCTAATTGCTTGCTGCTGTTCTCAGACTGGCTGTAGAATCTTCTCCTGAAGCTCAGCGAGAGAACAAAACTCTGATTAGAGCAAGCATCAATGACTGGGCCTGGTAATGCAATGACGGGAGGCGGCCCAGCACCAGCAAAAGCTCACTGCTGGTGGAAAAACAGCCTCCTTAGCAGGCTTTGTTTGAAACTGCAGGCCAGAGAAAAGCAAGCAAACAGAAAAGGAGAGAAAAAGGAAAATGGAGATTTGCTATTTTGGGGCACCTCTGTTATGTTATTTGAGGCATGCTGTTATTTCATTTTGATGACTTTTAAGTTGTTCTGTTTGTTTCTATGATCAGGGTGATTGGATAGTTTAGCTCATAGCATCTGACAGAATTTGTATTTTTCTCTTGATGAGAAGGCAGCTCTCATGAGCATTAATGACAATTCCACATTGTTTTTCTCTCAATTTGCCAACTGTTTTTTTCTTTTGGAAAATTGATGTATTTTTCTCTCTCTCCCAAAAAATCTCCAGTCTTAAGCATTAAGTGGATTGAAGAATGTGCTTTTAATGCCTATTCCTCTATAGTTTCCAAGTATTTCCAGGTTTTATCTTTGTGCAAGCTACTTAGTGCACATATGAGAGTAAGTGATAAAAAGTGTATTAAGAATGTAATTTCTTTAGTGGAATGCTTAATCTGTCCTTCAATAAGAAAAAATACAGATTTGCAACAAACTCCTTTAATGTGTATATAAGTGTGCATGTATGTGTGTGTGTGTGTGTGTGTGTGTGTGTGTGTGTTTCCCTGCATCTGTTGTAGACTCATGGGATTATTTTAGTATAATTCGTAATTATCCTTGTTTGGAAATCAATACAGAGTAACAAGATATATTTCCTCTAGCTAATAGTAATTCTTTAAATGGAAAGTACCTTTGGCCATTGTTTCATTTTTAGAGGTTTAAATTATTTTAGTATGATTAATGAGAGCAGCAGTTCCTTGACATTCTTAATCACTATATCCTGTTAGTTTAAGATCTCACTTTCCTCCCAATTTATGGCTAAATGCTCTAACTACAGTTAAATTGTGAAAGAATTAAGGCGAATGGTAGTTTGATCATACCAGTATCCCCAATGGAGATGAGATAAAAAAAAAAAAATAAGGTACGAGTCCTAGTCGGCTTGTCATTTTGCTTTAGTTCAGTTTCATTGACTGATCTGGAATTTTTTTAAAGTTTATTTGGAACTCAAAGAAGACTACTATAAAAACCAATAACTGTCAGACTCCCAAGGGCCCAAATACTAGAAAAACTGCTCCCCAACTTTTGCTCCCTCACCTTCTTTTTTTTTTTTTTTTTTTTTTTTAAACATGGCTGCCCCTACTAAGGATGCCGAAATAAAGCAGACAAAAATGGCTGTTCAGGTTGTTCCCAGGATCACTTGTGCCATCTGCCCTTTGCTTCTCTGCCTGGTTTTTATTCTTGGAACCTTAATTTGGTGGTGTATTTCGAGTCCCCTCTCTGGCCCTCTGGACTCAGCTTTACATATTGCTCTGACTAGTTTCTCTGAAAACGTCAAACAGAAGATTCCCTGTCTTCTTGCTCTGATGACCGCATTTTCCTCCTGAATTACTGTAAAAGCCCAAATTAATCTTCGGTCTTGCCATTCTCCTCTCCAATACTTCCAATCATCCAGAAAGGTCTTCTTAAAACTCAAATTTCAACCCATCATTCTCTACCTTCCATCTCTTTGCCCGCAGCTCCTTTGGGAAAGGACAGAAACCCAATTTATGGCTCCAGACACAACCTGTACCGTGACTCACTTCGCACACTGTGTTTTAATCCAGAGACTTCAGGGTGGGTCCCCTGGCTAGCAGAGTCAGACACCTGGGAACTTGTTAGCAATGTGGACTTCTTGGGGCTTACCCTAGACCTGAATCAGGAACTCTGGGATAAAGCCCCAAAATCAGTTTTTTAACAAGCCCTTCGGGGGGTTCTGGTGCAGCTCAAGCTTGAGAACAACTGCTGTCATCTCAGTCCTTGGAGTTCTAACGCATGCTGTCTCTTCCCACTTCTGGAATAGCTCTCACCCTTCCCACCACATCATCACCACTGGCCAACTCCTGCTTGTCCTTCAGTATGAGATATAACCTCCTTTGAGTGTTCTGTAAATCCCCAAACTAGGTCCAACAGTTCTTCTTTGTGTCTCCATGCAAACCCTGTGCTAACTTTATATGCTAGTCCTTGCCACATAAAGGCCTGCACATTTATCTGTCATTCTGCATCCTCCCCCAAGATGACAAGTACTTTAAGGGCAGGCAGTAAGATATAGTTCACAAAATCCCTTTTATCTCAGCTGAGCAAATGCCTGGAGCAAAATAGGTCAGTTAAGTGTCAAACAAATGTTTATTGGATGAATAAGTTACCTACTTGCTTTTCATCACCTTCTAATTGATATTTAGAATGATCGGCATTATTTCATGTATGCATATGATGTTTGTTTGGTTTGATTTCAAAATTGAAAAAAATTTTAAAGGGAGGGGTTTTTTTTTTTTTTTTTTTTTTTTTTTTTTGGTATGTCTTCCCTTTCTCTCAATATTGCTAAAGCACAGTCTTCTGCATGTGGGATTTTATTTCAAAGCATTATTTGAAATAGCATACCAGTAAATACTTAGCATCTCTGGTTACTTAGCATACTCTGGAGGACAATGAGGGTGTGGGTAGGATGGTGTCTCCAACTAGGGTATTGTTAAATGAAACCTTCTTTATGTATTTTTCTTAATGCAAGTTAATGTATATATGTTGATGGTTAATATACAAAGTCTTTTGGACTTTGCCTGGGAAACTGAACTTATGTATTTATCTGTATTTTGAAAGCATGCTCTCCCATTGCCAAGCCTATAGTCTTTTTATGTAAGTAAAAGAATTTATTCCAGAAAAAAAAATCTTGACAGATAATCAAGATCTAGGAAATTCCCTTAAATCATTGAGTGATTTCTACCAGATTCTATCCTAAATAGCCCACCCATGGGTAACTAAAAGACTAAACAGAAGCCTGAAAGGTCTATCTTAACAGTTTCCAGGTTTATACTTAGCAAATGCTTAGGGATGAATTGAGTCAGAGTCCCATCTTATGAAATAATTTCTTAAACTCTACGTCAGAGATGGAGTAATGGTGAAGTTTCTATGTCAATTGAATAGGCTGAGGATGCCCACATAGCTGGTGAGACATTATTTCTGGGTGTGTCTGTGAGGTGTTTCCTAAAGAGATTGGTATTTGAGTCAGTAGACTGAGAAAAGATGATCCACTTTCGCCAGTGCGGGAGGGCTCCTGCAATCCACTGAGGGCCTGAATGGAATAAAATGACAGAGGAAAGATGAATTATTGGTCTCTTCTGGAGCTGGGACATCCATCTTCTCCTGCCCCTGGACATCAGAGCTCCTGGCAAAGTGCCTGACATGGTGAAGATGTTCAGTTACAAAAGATGTTATTAATTAGGTATAGTTCTACCTCTGCCAACGCTTAAGTGCCTAACTTTAAGAAAGCCACTTAAACTGCTGTTATCACCAGCCAAACCTGGGGTCTGCAGCCTCCACAGTAACCACAGTGATGAGGTTGTTGGGAGATATGAAGAGTTCTTTGGTGAGAATATCAACTATTTTCAGGTTGGCCTATTCCCGTAGGGAAATGTCTACTGTGGCTATTATTTTTTTGAGTGATTCACTATTTAAAAATAGGTTGCCTGGGGCAAGTGGGGGAAGAGCCGAAAGGACCCATTTTCACAAAGTTTGAAAACGCTTATTTCCATAGCTCTATGCACACCCCCTAAAGCAGTGGCTAAAAATCGTACTTGGTGTTGTAGCTGTTGGCCTAGAGCCTCCAACTGGCTATGGGCAGGTTGAACATAATACAGGAAATACTTCATTCAAGAGAAGTTAATGTATCTTTTCTTCAGGCAGCATGATCTGTGCCGAATCTAAATCATTCTTAAAAATCTGTATCATACTACGTTTGTTATGTTTCAAGTGTAAAGGAATATATTGCCTTTGCTTTGGGCTGCAGGATGAGTATATGGTATTGAATCAATGGTTAAACAAATGCCAAGTCATGCATCCCACCTCTCAAACCCTGCCAGTGGCACCCCACCTTACTTAAGCCCTCAGTCTGATCCACAGAGACCTGTACAACAGGCCTTGTTTTTTGTCCTGGCCTCATCTCCTGCTGTCCTTCCCTTCCTTGTACGGCTTCCCACATACAAACTCCTGCCTCCAGGCCCGAACACTCACTCCACATCTACCTATGAGGCTCTTCTTAGCCCAGATATCTTCATGCTTTCTTTCTTCACTTTCTTAAGGTCTTCATGAGACTGTCATCCCCTCATTGTGGATTACTCCTGCTATCCTTTTTGCTATTGCAAGCCTCCCATGCCTTCCCCCTCCCCTCATTTATTTATTTCTCCTTAGTAATTATTATGAAATAATATTCTGCATATTTTACTTATTTATCATGTTAACTGTCTCTTGTGAAGTTCATGAGGGCAGGTTTTGGGATTTTTTAAAATTTAATTTATTTACTACTTATAAAGTATTTAAAATAGGGTCTGGCTCAGATCAGGTTCTCAATACATTTTTATTCAATGAATGAATGAATGAATGTTGTTGGTCTGACCAAGGAGAAACAATTCACTGGGCCAAACTAACAGAAATTGGAGCATAAGCTCTCTGAGGAAAAGACTACATCTCGATCATTCTCTATTGCCTACACAAAGCTTTACAAAGTGCCTACAATATAGTGGGCATGCAATAGTTACCTTATGAATGAATGAATAAATGAGGTAAGCCATCTAACTGCCACAGTGTGTCCTGGAATAAAACATCAACCTCGGAGCAATTGGTTTCTTATTGTAATTTGGCTACCAATTTTGTTTTAGGAACTTAAATAAATTCCTTGTTTCTGAGTCTCAGCCTTGGCATTTTTAAATGGGAGCAACATTATTTTTGAGAATAATGGAATTGAAAGAGCTAAACCATATACAGTGTCTGGCAAATAGTTAAATTTTAATAAGTAATACATTATCTTTTCTCCTCTTTTAAAATCCACTGTAGCTCTAAAATGAGTCCTATGATCCAATCTACACTTAAACGTTGTTCTCTTTGAGAAATAATTTAAAATTTCAACTGCAACACAACCATCTGTAACAATAAAACAAATGGTAGGTTCGTATTCTCTTCAAGTTCCTCCCTAAACTTCAATCTACACCTGTACAGGAAGCCTTATAGCACATAAACAAAGTCTTAATCATTGACTACCAACACAAAAGAGAAAAAGGAAAAAAAAAACTACAACTTCTACAGGAAATTCCAAGCACAAATTCTCACAGTCGCCTCTATTCACTTGTTGTTACTGCTTTGACCATTGTTTTAACTGCGGTACAAACAGAGACATGTGTTTTACGGTATTTTTATCTCCTTAAAGCAAAGCACTATTGCTGCATGCCAATCCTGATAATTGCAATACTTGTCCTAGACAGCCAGGTTGAATTAAGCTGGGGAACCTGGAAAGTCAAAGATTAAATTTAGAAAGTTAAATTTAAAGTGATTTTTTTTTTTTTAAATTCCAAGTGTCATAAAGTATGCACGTGGTTCCTCATGTGTAGCCCTAGAAATCAGTCCTTGTTGGAAGGCATGCTTCATTGACTTTTATCTACCTAGGCCTGGGGCAGATAGGAGTATCATCTTATAAAATTAATATAATTATGGTTATAATTTTTCTTCTTATCATCAGGAGTAAAAGATTTGTAAGAGGACGTGTTTTAAAGGAATCTTGATAAGGGAACAAATATAATACTTCAGAAAGATTTCTGAATTTATCCCAATTGTAAATTTGCCCTATTTATCTAAATTCCTGGAATTTATTTATGCTTTGTGCTGACCAGCCTTTGACTCATTTATCTCATTAGTCCTTCTTTGTTAATCTTTAATTAAGTTTTAAGAGAGTTTATCGTTAGAGAACAGCACTAATTGTAGTGTGGCATAATTTGTTTTCTGAGTTGGTAAAAATGTCTCTGTTTTCATCATTTTTAGTTATTTTTTGACTCTCTTCAGACTGGTTGAAATTTTAAATAAATTGTTTTTTAAGTAAATAGGGTAATTTACAATTGGAATAAGTGTGGAAATACCTTGAGAATATTATGTACACTTTTTGTGTGATTTCCTTGATATGAATATGATTTATTTAGATCTTATTTTAATCATGATTTATAAAGATTGGTTTTTAAAGAGCTTGTATTACAACACAGTTTTGGGTTTTTCCGGTTCTAGTCAAATAGAATGGCTTCTCAGTTCCAGGCAAACTAACTTTAAGTTTAATGTGACAGCACTTTGTTGAGTGCATGCTTTGGTCAAGATAACACATAGATTCTCTCATCGTTAAGAGATCTTACTGTGTGGACATCTCATGATGTGAATGGCATACTCACTGCTAAAGGAGACTTGTGGCTGTCAGACAACCGTTTACTTAAATATCAGGGTCTATTACTTGAAGGGCCAGTGCTGCGTCTGCGCACTTGTGCAACTCTTAACCCAGCCACATTTCCTCCAGACAATGAAGAAAAGATAGAACATAACTGTCAACAAGTAATTGCTCAAACCTACGCTGCTTGAGGGGACCTTCTAGAGGTTCCCTTGACTGATCCTGACCTCAGCGTGTATACTGATGGAAGTTCCTTTGTAGAAAAAGGACTTCGAAAAGCGGGGTATGCAGTGGTCAGTGACTCCAGGAACTAGCGCTTAGCTAGCAGAACTAATAGCCCTCACTTGGGCACTAGAATTAGGAGAAGGGAAAATGGGTAAATACATATACAGACTCTAAGTATGCTTACCTAGTCTTCCATGCCCATGCAGCAATATGGAGAGAAAGGGAATTGCTAACTTCTGAGGGAACACCTGTCAAACATCAGGAAGCCATTAGGAGATTATTATTGGCAGTACAGAAACCAAAGAGGTGGCAGTCTTACACTGCCGGGGTCATCAGGAAGGAAAGGAAAGGGAAATAGAAGGGAACCGCCAAGCAGATATTGAAGCCAAAAGAGCCGCAAGGCGGGACCCTCCATTAGAAACGCATATAGACGGACCCCTAGTATGGGGTAATCCCCTCCAGGAAACCAAGCCCCAGTACTCAGCAGAAGAAATACAATGGGGAACCTCACGAGGATATAGATTCCCCCCACAGGATGGCTAGCCACTGAAGAAGGAAAAATACTTTTGCCTGCAGCTAACCTATGGAAATTACTTAAAACCCCTCACCAAACCTTTCACTTAGGCATTGATAGCATCCATCAGATGGCCAAATTATTATTTACTGGACTAGGCCTTTTCAAAACTATCACGCAGATAGTCAGGGCCTGTGAAGTGTGCCAAAGAAATAATCCCCTGCACTGCAGGCCATACATTTCAATCCCTGTATCTTTAACCTCCTTGTTAAGTTTGTCTCTTCCAGAATCGAAGCTGTAAAACTATAAATTGTTCTTCAAATGGAACCCCAGATGCAATCCGTGACTAAGATCTACCGCGGACCCCTCGACTGGCCTGCTAGCCCATGCTCCGATGTTAATGACATTGAAGGGATTCCTCCCGAGGAAATCACAACTGCACAATCCCTACTATGCCCCAGTTCAGCAGGAAGCAGTTAAGAGTGGTCATCGGCCACCTCCCCAACAGCACTTGGGTTTTCCTATTGAGAGGGGGGTACTGAGAGACAGGACTAGCTGGATTTCCTAGGCCGACTAAGAATCCCTAAGCTTAGCTGGGAAGGTGACTGCATCCACCTTTAAACACGGGGCTTGCAACTTAGGTCACACCCGACAAATCAGGTAGTAAAATGCGAATTGGGCAAAAACAGGAGGTAAAATAGCCAATCATCTATTATCTGAGAGCACAGTGGGAGGGACAATGATCAGGATATAAACCCAGGCATTTGGGCCTGCAATGGCTACCCTCTTTGGGTCCCCTCCCTTTGTATGGGAGCTCTGTTTTCACTCTATTAAGTCTTACAACTGCAAAAAATAAAATAAGTAAATAAATAAATACAGTTCTTTTTTTTTTTTTGAGACAGAGTCTCGCTCTGTCTGTGGCCCAGGCTGGAGTGCAGTGGCACGATCTCGGCTCACTGCAACCTCTGCCTCCCAGATTCAAGTGATTCTTCTGCTCAGCCTCCATAGTAGCTGGGATTACAGGCACCTGCCACCATACCTGGCTAATTTTTGTATTTTTAGTAGAGACAGGGTTTTGCCATGTTAGCCAGGTAGGTCTCAAACTCCTGACCTGAGGTGATCCGCCCACCTTGGCCTCCCAAGGTGCTGAGATTACAGGTGTGAGCCACCATACTCAGCCTTTAAATTGATTCTTGATCTTCATTCAGATCCAGTGGAAAAAAAATAACCACATGGTATTCATTTTTAAGATCCCTTAGTCCTTAGTGTTGATTTTTTTCTCTCAATGGTCCTTTGCCTAACATGCTTGGCTGCCTGAAGCTGTTTGGAGAAAGCTATGGTATTTAGAGAATTATGATTGTGGTAATATGTCTAACATTTTCATTTGTTTATTCCATAAATATTTACTCTGCACTGCTTCAGCTATCTATTGCTGAATAACAAGCCACCCCAAAAACTTAGTGGCTCAAAATAACTATAATCTTCTTTTTCAGGATTCTGTGGGTTGGCTAGGGCTCCACTGGACAGTTGTTCTACTAGTCTTGTTTGAAGTCACCCATGAGGTTACAGGCATGTGGCAGGTAGGGCTGAATTATTCAAGATGGCTTCTTTACTCATGTGTTTGGCACCACAGGGTTCCTACATATGGCTTCTCTTTCCACTGGGCAGGCAAGATTTCTTACATTGTGGCTCAGGGCTTTGAGAGGTAGTTAATGGAAGCTGCCACTCTTTTTTAGGTCTGGTCTCAAAGCTTCAAGATATTACTTCCACTGTATTCTATTGGTCACAGCCAATCACAGATAAGAACAAATAAAAAGGATTTTAAAGGAAGGAAAAGAGGGTTTTCTTTCAGAGATTAGAGAGCTTAGTAAGACATCACTTCCACTCTTATAATAAGACAAAAGCAGGACAAATTGCAAACTAATGACATTTTTGTGGACCCTTTAGAGATCTGAGGTCACTGGGAAAACAACTACTTGAAATCTGGAGAGAGATGAGTACCTTCAGGGAGAACTAAAACTTGAGCATTTGTTTACCTGGGACACACACTACGAAATACCACATTAGCTGGTAAGAAGATTCAACTGGCCACTTTCCATAAATTGCTGGAGGTCAAGTATTAGCTAGAATGGAAGTATGAAGCCCCTGGAGATTACAGGCATGGAGGGATCGCATCCTCTTGCAGACTTTCCCTCCAAGATTTCCACCAGGTGCTCATAGGGAAGACCAGGGGAATCCTGAAAAAAAAACTCCTTCAGGTGCTTCCTGATGCAGGCAGCATCAACTGCTGCTACAGCTCTTTCCAGATAGATCTCCCCTAGATCCTTTATGGCACAAAGTCCTTAATCTAAAGGGAAAAGGGTGATAAAAATTGTAACATGGGGGTACTCACAGTAACATGAAAACTCACTGTAGTTAGAGAGGGAAACAAGAAAAAAATACTAATGGAGAAGGGCAAAAATATGTGCTAGGCCCAGCATCACATCTGAAGAAGATGCAAGAATACTTTCAAAGGGCATACTCCTGAGACCCAGGTTCGCACCACCTGCCAAAGACTGAGGCTTAATCACTGCATCAGAAAGAACCCCCGCCCCACCCCACCCCCGCCCTGATCATAACACTAACAAGTGTTGAGTACACATAACAGCACAGTACAAGGAGAAGACTCAAGAACAAGTAGGGAGCAGGTGTTGAGAAAACCCACTGACCAATTAACCCATGCCATAAACAGAAGATATCACTAGAGGGATTTGAAGCTCTACTTCACTAAGGGTAACCATAACAATAATACACATCAAATGTAGCCCAGCTTCTGACTAGATTACACAAACTCCAACTCTAAAAGTTTAGCAGAAGGAAAGGCATGCTTAGCTGCAAACTTCAAAAATTACTTTCTTCAGTATCTGGTATCTTATACAACATGACAGATTTCAGCAAGAAACTTATGGGGTATACAAAATGGCAAGGAAAAAAAATTTTTAAATGTCTGAAAAGAAAAAAAAAACAGTCATCACAACCAGACTGAGATATAAGACAAATATTGGAGCTATCAGAGAGAGAATTTAGAATACATACAAATTAATTTGTGAAAGACTCTAATGAAACAGAAACATACCAAGTCAGATATACAATTTCAGCAGAGAGATACAGACTATAAGAAAGAATCAAATGGAAATTCTGAAACTAAAAAAAAAAATACAGTCAAAGAGATGAAAAGTGACTTTGATGGACTTGTTAGTAGACTTTACATAGCCCAGAAGAGAATAAGTGAACTTGAAGACAGTCAGTAGAAATTATTCAAACTGGAACATAAAGAGAAAGAAAAGTGAAGACCCAAACAGAGCATCTTATAGCCATGTAATAATATTAAATGGTACAACATATGCATGCTTGGAATCCCAAAGGAAGAAGGAAGAAAGAATGGGGCATAAGAAATATTTAAAGAAATCGTGTCTGGAATACTTCCAAAATTACAGATATCAAACCATAGATCTAAGAGGCTCAGAGAAATCTATGAAGAATGACTTTGTAAATAAACCTCTCAAACAAACAAACAAACAAACAAAAATAAGCCAAGGCCATCATACTTAAACTGCTGAAAATCACAAAGAGAAAATGTCGGGAGCAGAGAAGACTCATCTACCAAGTAACAGTAAGAAAACTTACAGCAGATTTCTTACCAGAAACCATGCAAGAAAGAAGACAATGGAATAGCATCTTTAATGTGCTTGAGAGCAATTCTATATCTAGTGGAAATATCCTTGAAAAGTGCAGGAGCAATAAAGGCTTCCTCAGACAAAGGGAGAGTAAATCCATCTCATTTCTTCATTTGAGAAATGGCATGTGCATTCAGGAAGAGAAGAAATTAGTTGCGTGGTGCCCTTGGAAACTAGCTGTAACAAGTATCAACCATGTACAAGGTAACAATTAGGCTACTTGTAGTAAATTCATTTTATCTCATTGGACCTAGTGTTTCTTATTTGTAAAATGCTGGCGTTGGCCTAGATGATATGATTTCTCAAAAATTCACCATTTATTTTTCTCATAGATGTATATTTCTGTTTATTCTTCACCAATCTAGGAATAGATATTTCTTTGTAAAATATATAAAAATAACTTATTTTAAATTAAATAGATAAATATGTTTAAGAAATTTTAGAGTGGTTGACTATACATAATGACTATGGCTGATTACAATCAATCTAAGGAAACTTAATCATCTATACATAAGCCGATATCTATATGTCAATCAACAGTTCAATTAACAGTGGTCAACAAAAAAATTTTAATTTCAGAATTATGTTTATTATCTTTTAACTTTCATTTCCATCTCATAATACATTAAAAAAGAAAGATCCTGGGCCAGGCATGGTGGCTCATGCCTGTAATCCCAGCACTGGGAGACCGAGGCAGGCAGATCACCTGAGGTCAGGAGTTCAAGACCAGCCTCACCAACATGGCGAAACCCCAACTCTACTAAAAATACAAAAAATTAGCTGGGGGCAGTGGCGCATGCCTGTAATTCCAGCTACTTGGGAGGCTGAGGCATGAAAATTGCTTGAACCTAGAAGATGGAGGTTGCATTGAGCTGACATTGCACCACTGCCCTCCAACCTGGGTGACAGAGAGAGACACGATCTCAAAAAAAATAAAAGAAAGATCCTGGATATTCCAATTCAATTCTGACTAATATCTAGAGTCAATCTCTTCACTTTTTGAAATGCTAAAAAACATGATTGGAGTCAGTTCTAGATTTGATACTCTTAAAATTATTGTATTGCCACTTATAAGGATATTTGTAATGCTTTGCAAACCATGACTAAGCTGTGCAATTTCTAGAGAGTTTGAGTCATGCCTAATATATTCATATATATTCAATCATAACATGATAGTATATGTTAGAAGTAGCATAGAATATGCAATTATTCTCAAATTTGAGCAGGCATTAAAATTTCCTACAGATCTTGTTAAGAAATCAATTGCTGGGCCCTACCCTCAGATTTCTGGTTTAGTGGATCTGGGACAGGGCCTAGGAATTTGCATTTCTCACAAGTTCCCAGATAATGCTATTGCCTCTGGTCAGGGGACCACTCTAAAAATTTTTTGTATAGGTGAACAAACATCCCTTCAGGTCACACCTGAATAAAACCCATCTCTGCTATCAATTCACTCTGGGAACTTGGGTACAACTTTAATTTTTTAATCTGTAAAATGAAGTAATACGTGGGGTTGCTGCTAGAATTCCATACAGTGCTTGCCACAATGTCTGGAACAGATTGTGTATCTAATACTTTGAATCTGTTGGTACTACTTGGAATGTTTGATGATGAAGGTATCATTGAAACCATTATGCTTCCTCAATACATTAATTTATATATTCACATATATTGAGAAAATTGAGTAAACAGGCCTTTTGTTTTGATCCTGATTACATTAATAGGAAAGCTACTCTTTGAGAAGTGACTATTTCATTTCTGTCTTTTGAGGGCTGTTTCTTTTGTAGAACAAAAAGTGATCATTCAACCAATTGAATATCTTTGTGCCCAGACAAAATATACCCATAACACAAACACACTTATAGAGATAAACTTTAAAATGCATAAACATTGGCTGTTTCATTTTTCTTGCTCCCACTTGCCATTCTGTCTCTGGAGTTAGTGCTTGAGTCTGCAGGTTGCATTCCTATGGCCCTCCCCCTTTTTCCAACAGGCACATCTTGCATCAATTGAGGACCTACGGCAAAAGTGGCTAACATATGTGTGGGCTCTGTTGTATTTTGTTATTGTAATTTCCTATGACTGAAAAATATAAGAAGTGTCACCAAGGAGTCCAGGGGGATTTCCTGACTAGCAATGTCTTTGAAGAATAGTTTAAGACAGAGGTTTTAATTGGAAAGAATCTTAATCATGTAGGGAAGCATGCCTTTGAAATATTTTCTTTGAACAGTACACTTACCAGTTTAGAAAAACTCATTTCCATAAAATGATATTTTAATTTTAATGCATTTATTTCACTTATAGTGCATGTATCCACAAAGACATGATTTTATTCTTAGTTCTATTTATTACATTCTGCAAATTAGGCTACTTGCTTTAAGCTATTCTATGTAAATGTTTTTATTCCCAACACCCATCATTTTAGAAATGCAATTTTAGCCTTTGATTGGAGAAAACAATATAAAGTGGCTATGACTGAGATTTTCTGAGTTTATCCTCCTGCCATCTTTGCAGGGGGCTGTTCTCCACTTGAAAAGTCTGAGAATTCCCATTAATTCCCAGAAATAATGTATACCCATTAATTCTGGGTATACATTCACAAGTCTGGAGGAAAGAAGTCTTTACTTGTAAGTTCAACTTTTCTAAATAATTCAATTCACTTGAGGTTTGAATCAACTGGGCTCATCTTAAAATGAAGATTTAATCATGCAAAAGCTCACACGAGGGGGGTGAAATGATTGTCATTGCTTAAGACAGGAGAATGACAACTGTGCAAAGTTTATGTCAAAAAAATGCCATAAATGTTTTATTATTTATTCCAATTAGAAGGTAAGATTATATGTCTTGGCTTACATTCCTAAGTTGTGTGTGTGTGTGTGTGTGTGCGTGCACGCATGTGTATAATAGAACTTATCATATAGATAAGTTCTATATGATTAGTTGTGTATGATCACTGCAAGCTCCACCCTCTGGATTCACGACATTCTCCTGCCTCAGCCTCCCAAGTAGCTGGAACTATAGGTGCCTGCCACCACGCCCAGCTAATTTTTTGTATTTTTAGTAGAGACAGGGTTTCACCATGTTAGCCAGGATCAGGATGGTCTTGATCTCCTGACCTCGTGATCCGCCTGCCTCAGCCTCCCAAAGTGCTGGGATTATAGGCGTGAACCAGTGTGCCCCGCCAAACATAGTTTTATATACACACACACACACCCCGACCCACCCCTACACACACCAACCCACCCACCCAGGACCATTGAAGGCCGAATACAATGACATTCATCAGGAAGTAAGATTCTTCTAAATTAACTGCATTTCTGACATGAAACAAACATATTAGAGTTCATCCTGGCTAACACGGTGAAACCCCGTCTCTACTAAAAAATATAAAAATCTAGCCGGGCGAGGTGGTGGGCGCCTGTAGTCCCAGCTACTCGGGAGGCTGAGGCAGGAGTGAACCCGGGAGGCGGAGCTTGCAGTGAGCTGAGATCCGGCCACTGCACTCCAGCCCGGGCGACAGAGCGAGACTCTGTCTCAAAAAAAAAAAAAAAAAAAAAAAAAAAAAAAACACACACACACACACACAAACATTAGTTGCAAATAGATATGTTGATACCATCAACCTAGTCTGAATGAAATATCTACTATACTTAAAAGTATATTAATACACTACTTATGTACATACGTATATTAATACATCTTTGGCCCTAGAGTCTTTTAAGATTTAAGTGACAAATTTGGTTTCTAGGTTGCATGTTTTATCCAGTTTTTGTCTTTAGTGGGGTCAGTATTGCCACTGATACATTTCATTTTGATTTGAGGCAAGATCTGCTATTTTCTTTGATCTTTTCTATACATGTGTGTGGGGTTGAAACGAAGATGTGTGGCAAGGAAGTCCACACCAGTTGATGCAAGACAGGTGCGGTCCCTTGAGAAGACCACAGTGGTGGCCTTACATTTGTGTAGAGGAGAATCTACAGAGGGTGAATCAGATGGGTTGGGAAAACTTGGGGACCTGCCTTGAGACTGTGAACGTACAGCATGTTAGGTAAATCATTACATAAAACTGAGGAAAAGTCAGCTGCATGTGCCAAAGAATGAGGGGTTTGGGGCAGTTGCAGGATGATAGAGATCATGGTTGTGATAAGGATGATACAGAAAGAGAGTGAGAGATGGAAATAAAATGGCAAGTTTTAGTGTCATGAACACTTTTTTTTTTTTTCTTGGCTGGGAGACTTGTGTGCCAATTGACTCAATTTTTGAAAAATAAGAATCATCTGGACTTCCCAAATATGCTTTCGTCCCCGCTTTAGTGAGAAACCCAGGAAAAAATGCCTAAAGCAACTTCATAAGTCATCTTCATATTTGGTTAAAAACAAACAAGCATACACTAGAAACTCCCACGCTTGATCCATCCCAAACTTTTCTTAGAGTCTAATGAAAAGAGTCTTCCTTGTGAAAATTGGTATACTGGAAATTTCTGGTCAAAATCAAGGATGAATTTTCCATGGCATCTAATCTGATTATAGCTTCTCCAAACTTCTTACAAGAAAGGAAAGTTTGTGCTAAGTATTAGGTATTTCTCAAAGATTCCTTAAAAGAAGCTCTCAGATATTTTCTCTAATGCCTTAAACTAAAATTTCAAAGACCATGTCAATCATATTAAAATAGTTCTCTCCTTTTGAATTACAGAAAAGAAATTTAAAGTGAAAAATGCTTTCCTCTATTCATAAAGATCAGGGATTTAAGTCAACATAAACATCTTTTTTGTGACTACAGTTGAGGTATATTTTGATTTTAAAGCACAGTAAGAACATTTTACTTAATAAAATAGCATTTTTTAAATCTTTAGAGCCTGTGGTTGAGGAGACATGGAAATAAGACAAAAGGATACTTGGCTTTACAAAATAAAAAAAATGTCTTTTATTTTATTCGCCAACCATTATATAGGGCTAAAACATGAACTAGGCACACTGTTTTAAGAACACTAGAGGTATTAACTCTAAACTTTGAATAAACATGTATTGTCCTATAAAGACTATCTTGAAAGAACATTGTTTATGAATAATATTCTTTTAAGGAACAATAGTGACTGTTAACGAGTAACTTTTTTTTTTTGAGACAAGGTCTTGCTCAGTTGCCCAGGCTGAAGAGCACTGACTGATTACAGGTCACTGCAGCCTTGAACACCCCCAGCTTAGGTGATCCTCCTGCCTCAGCCTCCCGAGTAGCTGGGACTACAGGTGTGTGCCACCATGCCTGACTAATTTTTATAATTTTTGTAGCAGAGGGTTTTGCCATGTTACTCAGACTGGTCTTGACCTTCTAGGCTCAAGGGTTCTGCCCACCTCAGCCCCCAAAGTTCTGGGATTACAGGTCAGCTGTGAGAGCCACCATTCCCAGCCCAGTGACTTTTAAATGATTGATTTGCAAATAACTGATTACATGTCTCATCCTTCAGTATGCAAAGATGATGTGGTATTTCCTTTCTCTTGAGGATCCTTTTTTAACTTGGAAAACAACTCTGGACATGGAATTTAATCATTTGTTAGTTATAAGTGAAAATAAAGTATTCTTTTCAATTAGGAAAATCATAAGATAGGTCTAATGAGAGTTCTCAAATTTGCTGATCACCCTTAAAAAAAGTTGAACCTTTAAAAATTCCATAGAATGTCCACAGATTCTCGACAGATAGTAGTTCCTAACTGATTTGGAGTCCGAACCATCCAGACTTTTCAGAACTATCCAGATTTCACATATTCTTGTTGCTTGTCCCCGTGTTTGTCTCATCAGTTTTGATTTTAGCACATACAAAAAAAAATAACCTTTTTATCCATTGGCCTGAACAGTTTCTGATTCTGCTTCTTAGAAAATTTAAAATAAGTCAGACAATTGAGAAGCTGCTGTAATTTTGACTGCAAAGTGTTGTTCAAAATGGTGAACAAAAATATTTATGTCAGGAAAATAAGAGGAGACTTCTTTTACAGTTTTCCTCTTGTCTATTATTTCAGTTTTCTCAATCCTCGGCCTCTGTTTTCAGTGTAAAAGTGAAGTGTGAATAGAGGACGTGAAATACTGTCTAACCCTTCTGGATGGTCTCTTTCTTTTTTTTTTTTGAGATGGAGTCTCACTCTGTCGCCCAGACTGGAGTGCAGTGGTGCGATCTTGGCTCACTGCAAGCTCCGCCTCCCGGGTTCATGCCATTCTCCTGCCTCAGCCTCCCGAGTAGCTGGTACCACAGGCGCCCACCACCACACCCGGCTAATTTTTGTATTTTTAGTAGAGATGGGGTTTCACTGTGTTAGCCAGGATGGTCTCGATCTCCTGACCTTGTGATCCGCCTGCCTCGGCCTCCCAAAGTGCTGGGATTACAGACGTGAACCACCGTGCCCGGTCAGTCTATTTCATTTATTCTGTGAGATGCTTAGAAAAAGGCCACATCCAGCTTAGATTTTTTCTCTCTTTCAGAGTTTCCCTAACAACCTGCTGGCTGCCTAATGCTCCTGTAGAATACAAGTTTTAGTGAAGTCAACATAATCCTTGCCTTCAATATTCTGCTCAGTAAGTTACACAAATCTTTTAATGAGTCAAACTATGAGAGGTTGATTCTTGAAAGTACAGACACATTATTAACTTTAACACTTAGGAACATTCTAAAACTATAAAATAGGTATAAAATTGGTTTTAAAATACGCAGAAGAGAGAAGGGTACTATGTAATGTATTCAATAGCAACAAATGAACAAGACTTTCAAAATGAATCCACCAGGTTAAATCATCTCTCTCCATGAAGGAGTGATGGGCAATTTAAGGGATGTGGGAGAGGTGAAGCATTCTGAGCTAGCACTGCCTACCGCAGTAAATGAATCTGAGGTTCCCTTTCATGTAAAAACCTTGGGAATTACTGACCTGTGTCTCTGCCTCCTTTATTACAGTGCTCAAAACCCTTGGAAACTCAATGGATGTTCCTTGACACTTGAAGAGGGAGAAAGTGGCATAGGGAAATGTGGGGAATGGGGTTTCTACTGTATTCAGGTGTCACTTCTGTGGTGCATTTGCTCTGAGTATCAGGAGTTAATATGGTTTGGATGTTGTCCCCTCTAAATCACATGTTGAAATGTGGTCTCCAGTGTTGAAGGTGGGACATGGTGGGAGGTGTTTGGGTCATGGGAGCAGATCCCTCGTGGCTTGGTGCTGTCCTCATGATAGTAGGTTCTTGTGGGATCTGATTGTTTAAGAATGTATAGCAACTCATCCTCTCTCACTTGCTCTCACTCTGCCGTGTGAGACACCTGCTCCCCCTTCACATTCTGCCATGATCGTAAGCTTCCTGAGGTGTCATCAGAGGTCGAGCAGATTCTGGCACCATGCTTCCTGTATAGCCGCAGAACCATGAGCCAATTAAACCTCTCTTCTCTATAAATTACCCAGTCTCAGGTATTTCTTTATAGCAACACAAGAACAGACTAACACAGGAATATTGCTGAGCAAATCACACACAAGCCAGGCTGCAGCCTCTATGAAGCTATGATTTATAGTCTCATCTGGATCCTCAATTCTCTCCTTCCTCAGCTCTGATACTACAACCCAACAGATGAATTCACATTTTGTCTCACAGAGCAGGCATCAGAAGAAACTCCCTTTTGCCCAAACATGTCCAGACTCACCTGCACCACATTCGTGCCTACTGTTTTCTTCCGGTACAACAGAAAAGGTGTTCATAATCTGCTAATTCCTCCCTCTGTGTTTTGGATTCTATATCTCATTTATTCTCAGGAAACCTTTTCTATCAGTTTTCTTTCTCTCCTTTACCTTCAGTTTCTTTATCTTCCCTCCTTCTAGCTCCCATTCCCCACATACAACAAACTACTTTTTGTCTAAGTACACAGCACACTGTCTTGTCTGCAGGCCTTTTCTCATGATGTTGTTCCTGACTGGGCCATTCTTCCCTTTCCCTTCCTTAGTGAAACCTTTCTTATGATTCAGGACACTTTTAGAAATGTCTTCTATGAAGCCTTCTTTAACTGCTTCCAAGTTGGAGTGAGATGACCAGCACTGTATTCACAGCACTCTGTGCTTAGCCCCCTCAGACTATTTTTGTTTGTTTGTTTTGAGACAGAGTTTCACTCTTGTTGCCCAGGCTGGAGTACAATGGTGCAATCTCAGCTCACTGCAACCTCCACCTCCTGGGTTCAAGCGATTCTCCTGCCTCAGTCTCCTGAGTAGCTGGGATTACAGGCATGCTCCACCACACCCGGCTAATTTTGTAGTTTTAGTAAGACGGAGTTTCTCCATGTTGGTCAGGCTGGTCTTGAACTCCCGATCTCAGGTGGTCCGCCTGCCTCAGCCTCCCAAAGTGCTGGGATTACAGGCATGAGTTGCCGTGCCCAGGGGTCCCCTCAGACTGTTTAACCCAGAAGAAGTAAGGATGTTCCAGTGGTTTGGTGGTAGGAGCCATCTAAACCTAAGTTTTTCTGAATTGTTGCACTTGGGTACCAGGCTTTCTCAACTCATAGGTCTCATGTTGTTTATTTCATCCTTCTTAGGGATCACACGTCTAAGAACTGTTGTTTCATATACCAAGTCTGCTTATCTGGTTGTTTAAGATGAGAGACTAAATCCAGTCCATATTATTCCATCATAGCCTGAAGTGAGGAAGTCATTTCCTCGCTGTCTTTGAATACTGCATTTGCTAGCTATTAAATTTCTACATGTACATTTTTATTGGCTATTTATTCTATTACTCTAATATAGTTGCCTATTGCTAATGTCATATTCTTTTGATTACAGTGGTTTTGTATAAAGTTGTATGTTTGCAAGGCAAATCTCTTTTGCCCTTTCCATCAAGTATTTTATGATATAAAGACTCTCTTTTAAAGATTTTATGTGATCATTAATAATAGCTTACGATTATATTCTTTTTTTTCCTTTCCTTTTTGAGACAGAGTCTTGCTCTGTCACCCAGGCTGGAGTTCAGTGGTGTGACCTCGGCTCACTGCAGCCTCTGCCTCCTGGGTTCAAGCAATTCTCCTGCCTCAGCATCACAAGTCCCTGCAATTGCAGGCATGTGCCACCACCATGCCTGGCTAACTTTTGTATTTTTAGTAGAGATGGAGTTTCACCATGTTGGACAGGCTGGTCTTGAACTCCCAACCTCAAGTGATCCACCTGCCTTGGCTTCAAAAAGTGCTGGGATTACAGGTGTGAGCCATTGCTTCTGGCCTACTTATGATTATGTTCAAATAAGTATTTTGTTAGAAATAAATTTTGCATATTATATCTTTTGAACCATATTCTAAAGTATATTTTCTATTTCTATTTCTTGCTCTTTACTCCTAGTATACAATAAAGCTATATTTTTGCATATTTATCTTTTAAAAAGTAATCTCCTTATTATAGTATACAATCATATGCTATTATAGCATACAATCATATCAGCAGAAAGATAGTTTAATCTCTTCATCCCTTCTTAATGTCTACTGATATTTTATTTCTGTCTTAGTCCATTTGGGCTGCTATTAACAAAATACCTTAGACTGGGTAATTTATAAACAGTATAAATTTATTGCTCACTGTTCTGGAGGCTGGGAATTTCAAGATCAAGGTGCCAGCAGATTTGGTGTCTGGTGAGGTCCTGTTTCTCACAGATGGCGCCTTCTCACTGTGTCCTCACAGAGTGGGGCTGGGAGGCAAACAAACTCCCTCCCGCCTCTTTCATAAGGGCACTAATCCCATTCATGAGCTCCCTCATAACCTAGTCACCTCCCAAAGGCCCCAACTCTTATTACCATGACCTTGGGGCTTAGGTTTCAACATGTGAATTTGGGGGGAATACAAACAGACGATAGCAGTTACCTTATCTTAATATTATATATTCCCGAGAACCACTAAGTCAATATTGCTTAATTATGACAACAGAGAGCATTCATTTCTTGTTCCCATCTTGATGAAAATGGCTTTAGTGTTTTACCATTTGGAATAATATTTGTGGGTGGGTTGGAGTCCATATCCTTTATCATATTGAAGCCAATTCTTTTAATCCTTCTGAGAGTTTTTATTATAAATCGTTCCTACATTTTATCAAGTGCCATTTCAGAATCTATTGATATAATCAGAAAGTTTTTCTTCTTTAATTTGTTAACTAGTGAGGTATGTTAATTGGAATATTTTGGTTTTGAATCACACTTCCATTCATAAAATAAATTCTACTTGATTACTTTGATATACTGTTTATGACAGGATTGAATTCTATTATTAAAAGTCAGATCCTGTTAGGTTGTATTAGAAAGCAAACCCATAGCTTGCTTATTTCAAGAACGCTTAAAACTAGTAATAAAAAATAATGAAGATAAACAGGTGGGCAAAGAGAGATCAGGAAAACACAAATAAAAGAACATGGGAGTGATAATGCTGATATCAGATTGGTGGAATTTAAAATGAAAAATTTTAAATGTCATAAATACTTATAAAATATAGGATTATAATTATAATGTTATAATTAAGGACATAATTTATAAAGAATATAAAACAGCAATAAACTTTCATGTACCTAAAATGTAGCAGTTAAATACATAAAATACAAACAATTATAAATTTAACAAGATCATGATCAAGATCATGATAACTAATTATAGTGAATATTTTAATATAGCTCTTTCAGAACTGGATAAATTTGGAAGACAAAAATTAATTAAGAATATGATGGAATTATGCAATTCAACAAAATCTCAATTTTATTCATGTGTAATGTTACATTTTCAAAATTGAGAATATACTATTTTCCCACTAAATGATCATGCACATTTATAAAAAGTGATCATAGAGGTGCCCACAAATAAATACTTAACATATTTTTTAAAGTATATATCATTGATTATAATTTTTAAAATTAGAAATAAATATTAAAGAGATGAACAAAATCCCAGCACTTTGGGAGGCCAAGGCAGGTGGATCACAAGATTAGGAGATCAAGACCATCCTGGCTAACACGGTGAAACCCCATCTCTACTAAAAATACAGAAAATTAGCCAGGCGTGGTGGCAGGTGCCTGTAGTACCAGCTACTAGGGAGGCTGAGGCAGGAGAATGGCGTGAACTCAGGAGGCGGAGCTTGCAGTGAGCCAATATCGCACCACTGCACTCCAGCCTGGGCAGCAGAGCGAGACTCCGTCTCAAAAAATAAATAAATAAATAAATAAATAAATAAATAAATAAATAAAAGAGATGAATAAGATGAATGAGTTGGAAATTAAGAAACACACTCCTAAATAGCCATGGAATTAAGAAATCAAAATAGAAATTGCAAACTCTCAAGAAAGTCGTAAGAAGAAGAGTGTTAAAACCAATGAGATGCATAAAAGAGCTGTGCATAGAAACAGGTGTACCCTTAAATGCCTTCATAATCAAAGAAAAATGATAAATATAATTCCTCATTATGAAGCAATTTAGCACTCATCTTAGAAAATTAGAAAAACAGCAACAAGGAAAATGTGAAGAACATAGGAAGAGGAAATCAGTAAAGATAAGAAACAAAAATAAAGAGAAAACAATTGTAGACACTAAAATTTCCAAAAGCTGGTGGCATGCACAGACCAGTGAATTAGAACTCTCTCACAAACCTGGTTAAGAAGAATAGGACAAAGAAAATATATAAGATATTATCAGTAAGAAAGGTGACATTACACTGGTGTGGGAGAGATTAAAATATTAGTTATATAATTTACATAGCAACAAATTGAAAAACTAGGAAGAAATAAAGGATTACCAAACAAAGTATAAATTATCAAAATCTTTACAGGAAAAAGGAGAAAATATCAAAAGGGGTTGTAAATTAGGTTATTTCTACTATTGAAAGGTACCAGGCCACCTTGTGTGGATGGAATGGCTTAATCACTGACTCCTAGCTAGTGTTGCAAAACATTTGAGTGTTATTTAACCTGTTCCAGACCACAGATTTTTCTTTCTTTTTTTTTTTTTTTTTTTTTTTTAGACGGAGTCTCGCTCTGTCGCCCGGGCTGGAGTGCAGTGGCCGGATCTCAGCTCACTGCAAGCTCCGCCTCCCGGGTTTACGCCATTCTCCTGCCTCAGCCTCCCGAGTAGCTGGGACTACAGACGCCCGCCACCTCGCCCGGCTAGCTTTTGTATTTTTTTTTTAGTAGAGACGGGGTTTCACCGTGTTAGCCAGGATGGTCTCGATCTCCTGACCTCGTGATCCGCCCGTCTCGGCCTCCCAAAGTGCTGGGATTACAGGCTTGAGCCACCGCGCCCGGCCCAGACCACCGATTTTTCTAGACATCTCCTTGTTGATATTAACAATCCAGTTTAACCTTAGTGGCAGAGCTTGTTAAAGGGAGCCCAGAAAACTACTTAGCCACTGCTCTTATGAATATAGATGCAAAATCCTAAAAAGCAGAATATCAAGTGGAATCCATTAAGTTGGTATTGTACGGCTTGACCATATACAAATGTATGAGGAAAGGATGTGAGCGCTGAGAGAATCCCGTCAATGATACGCATGTTTTTCCGTTTTCTTGCTGAGAGCATGCCCTCCCTTTCCCTCATCCTTGATACTCTTCTCACTGTCCACAGGTTAACCTGAGCTGGGCTGCAGTTACAGAGCAGTACTGTACTTTTGTTGCAGCTAAATCTAAGCAATTGGAATATACAGAGTCTCTTAGGGCTTAGCAGTTGTTAAAATGAGCAATCAATCCTTCTCTGCACTCTCTCAAGGAATGCATGAATGCCAGGGCATAAGAACATCCTTATGTCTAAAGAGACACTTTTTAGAGACCCGGATGTGTGACCTGTAACACAAGCCCACACATTATTCTGTGTGGCAGCTGTGGTGGTTGTCCTGGAACTTTGGAAGTCTGAAACTTCTAAAACCCTGGCTCTTCCCCTGTGCATTAACATGTCTCTTGTTTATAGCTGATTTTGCAGTCAAAGCTGTTCTTGCCACCTCCAAAACTGCCGTTGGTTTTAACTGAAGGAACGTGTAGCCTTTCCCAGACCATTCATGAGATCTCTACCTGTGCAACCAAGCTAGGATTGAGTACTTCTTTCCTCTTTCTCATTTTGTCCTTTATTTCTGTGTCATATCTTCTGTCTTTCCAACTTCATTTATTTATTTATTTAGTTAGTTAGTTAGACCCTCTTGACACACTGTTCTCAGCTTAGTTTAGACTGAAAGCAGTCCAGCACTTTGGCAGTAGCTGCAGCTCATGTTAAACATTATGGTCACTCAAATGTGGAATAGCTTTGTAATGTGGCAGCAAGGAACTTGAAATATTGGCCACAACTATGGCAGAGTCAGAGGTGGCAATTCTTATGGTGGCAGGTGAGACAAAGGTAGAAGCTGCTTCCATGGTGACAGCATTGGCCTCAGTAGAAGCAGGGGATGAACAATGCTCAGGGAAAGGGACTTTTCCATGGTCAGTTGCTACCCTCCCCAACCTGTGCCTCTCTAGTATCCATTTCACTGCCTCCTCATTTTGGGTGGGATTAAACTCACTTTCAGCTCTAGGAATAGGACCCGATTTTACCTAAGCCCCTCATGGCAATCTCTTGCTACAACATTTAGTTCAAGGATACACAAAAACTCAGGCCTATGCCAATAAGTGCATGGAATTTAGCCACAGTGATTGCTCAATGGATCAGCACATACCATTAAAATTGTCTACATAGAAACAAAAATTCAGAACTTCTTTTAGATGTTGTTTCAGTAAGCCATTGCTCATGAACAAAGTCCTCAAAACTTAGTGTCTTAAAACATCCATGATTCATTATTTCTCTCAGTTTTTTGAGTTGGCCCTGTGAGTGGTTCTTCTGGTCTAGCCTGAGGTCATTCACATAGTTGCAGTCATCTGACAGCTCAGTTGGAACTGGAGGGTCTTGATGGCCTCATTCCCATGTCTGGCAATTGATGGTGACTGCTGGTTGGAGTATCTAGGTCTTCCTCTACATGGCTTGCTATCCTTTAGTAAGCTTCACTAGGCTTTTGCCTAGCATGGTGGTTGCAGGTTTTCTAGAGAGGAAAAGTGAAAGTTACAACTTGTTTTAAGGTTTAATCTCTGAAACTTGTATGTCATCACTTCTATTATATTCTGTTAGTAAAAGCAATTCCCAAGGCCAGCTAAGATTTAAAAAGATGGAAAAAATTGACCCTATCTCTTAATAGAAACAGCAGGATTGTCAAATTACAAAGGGGTGAGGACACAAGGTGCCATAATTTATTACTGGACATTACCTACTATCTACAATGATTGATCGAGGTAAGTTCTGCAGTGAAATTAACATAGACTGCTCAACAAATTATCCACTATTATCTTTTAAAAATTATCATGTGGATTCCTTCATCTAGAGCAAGCTTGTCCAACCCATGGCCATGGGACCACATGCAGCCCAGGATGGCTTTGAATGTGGCCCAACACAAATTCATAAACTTTCTTAAAACATTATGAGGTTTGTTGGTGATTTTTTTTTAGTTCATTAGCTATTAGTGTTAGTCTGTTTTACGTGTGGCCCAAGACAATTCTTCTTCTGCCAGTGTGGCCCAGGGAAACCAAAAGATTGAATACCCCTGTCTAGAGTGTATCCCAGTTTTCATTACTTTCCTTTCAGAGCTGGTGTTCCGTTCTACCACATTTCTTCATGTGTACCTGCATTTAAGGGTAAGTGCACCTGTCATTAATTAAGATATGAAGACACCACTGGTCCTGTTTTCTGGCAATCATAAATCCTGGTATCTATATGTTTCACTCGCAGCTGTATTATATGAAATTTGAAATTTCTAGTTGAGGATGGTTCAAGATACTTGGCTGAGGTTATGTGTTTTTCCTGAATCTCTTCAAACCATCCCTCCACCACCAATAGATAAAAGGAGAAAACTCATTGCCATAAAGAGAAAGAACTTGTGCAGCAAAGAAATGTCTACAAATATCTGCAAGATAAAAAGACAATGGAGCCTTTCTGACAAAGAAAAGAGAGCAAGGAAATGGTAGAACAGAATGACAGGAGGGGGCTGCAGCGGGGAGTGTTGGTGGGTGGATCAATTGAGAAACTTATCTGCAGAGCAGCTTACTGCTGTCTTCCTGACATGTCCATTTCCTTGCTTCTCTTCTCTGTGTTTTCTGATCTTTAGCATAGGAATGAAACTTCCATCTCCAAAAATACCCAATGCTTCTCCTCTACTGAAATGTGAATATCTACATAGGCAGCATTAGAACTTCACGCCATACCTCAGAGTAAAGTTCTCCCATTTTGGCAGTTGGAACTTCTACAGCGAATGATCTGCTCCCTGCCTGTTCCTCCTGAAGGCTTCACTTCATCTAGACAAGCCCTGGACACATACATAAAGTCCCCGTTTAACCTTCCTGTTAATGACTAAGACTAAGCAGGAAAAGAGACCCACATACAACAATAGAGGAAACATCTTTGCTACAGAAAGAAATTATTCCATTCCTCTCTCTTAAATAGAATGGATGTCTGAAGACCATCAACCCATTAAAGAAAGGATAAGTCTAAGAAACAAAACTGTCTCTAGAAGAAACAAAGACGTTTCAGAGAAAAATTTAAGAGGGTAGTGTTCCCAAAGTACAAAAGCAGTGCTGTGAGAAAGAAACAATTGGGGATCAAATTAGAACATTTGTTATACATATAATCATATGGCAAATGAAAATTTCCAATGAGAGTTTGAATATAAAGTAAGTCTCTCGAAACATAGAGAAAGAACAGCAAAGAGATTGGAGAAAACAGAGACAAAAACAAAACAAAACAAAAAGGTTGAACACTTGAGTTAGATAAGAGATGCAGAGAATATTTCTAAGAAGTGCAACTCAACTAATAGTAGTTCAGGGAAATGGCCATGCAATAACAGAAGGGAAGACATTTTAAAGATATATACAAAAATTTGGCCAAAGGTCAAAAGAGATCACGTTTCTGTTTGAAAGATTCTAAATAATTGAAAGAACACTCATGTAAACATAGTCCTGAAATCTTTTTTTTTACCACAAAAGATAAAGAAAAGACTCCTGAACACTTCCAGATAGATAAAACAGATCCTCTACAAAGGATAGAGAGTCAGGCTAGCATTAACTCTCATCACCAACACTGAATGGTAGAAGAATGAGCAATGCATTCAAAATTCAAAATTCTAACAGGCAATAATTCTGAACCTAGCATTCTTACACAGAATATCAACAAGGCATGATGGCAAAATGATTATATTTTGGACATAGCAGGACTCAGAAAATGTATATCTCTTGTACCCCTTTTAAGGAAGTTACCTGAGATATAACTTAACAAAATGAATGCAGATATCAAGTGGTGTTGGTCGAACTGTCTTCCCAAAAGATGTTGAAGTCCTAACCTCCAGTACCTGTGCATGCCACCTTCTTTGGAAATAAGGTCTTTGCGGATTATCAAGTTAAAATGAGGTCATTAGGGCAAGCCCTAGTTTAATATGATGGTATCTTCATAAAAAGGGAAAATTTGAACACAGAGACAGACAGCATAGATGAAAGGTGAGGTGAAGACCCAGGGAGAACACCATCTATGATATAAGGAGTGCATGAGGCTATTAGAAAATAGGAAAGAGGCATGAATGAATTCTCTCCCATGCTGTGGACACCCTGATCTTGAACCTCCAGCCTCCAGAACTGTAAGATATTGGTGTTTTGTTACAGCAGCCCCAGGAAATTAATACATCCAGAGAGATTTCTCTCTTTTCTTTTCTTTTCTTTCTTTTGTTTTTTTGAGAAGGAGTCACCCAGGCTGGAGTGCAGTGGTGCGATCTCGGCTCACTGCAATCTCCGCCTCCAGGGATCCAGCAATTCTCCTGCCTCAGTCTCCTGAGTAGCTGGGATTACAGGTGCTCACCACCAAGCCCGGCTAATTTTTATAATTTTAGTAGACATGGGGTTTCACCATGTTGGCCAGGCTGGTCTCCAACTCCTGACCTCAGGTGATCTGCCCACCTTGGCCTCCCAAAGTGTTGGGATTACAGGCATGAACCACCATGCCCGGCCTCAGAGAGAAGATTTCTGATGGAAAAGATGAAAGATTTCACCCAGAGGCTTTGGGAAAACAATCCCCTGGTGACAATTATCTGTCAGGTTCTGAAGCAATCATTCCAGGTTGGGAACAGAATCAGAGGGCTCTGAGGAAAATGAAGAACAGAAGAACCAAAACAAATGAAATTTAGCCTAAGGAGCTAGATAATGTTAATGAGTATATGAAGAAAGAATATATATTTCTTCTTTCCACTTAGGATCCCTACCAAAAACAGAAAATGAACAAACAGGCTGTGTAACAAAGTCATGGTTCAAATATAAAGGAAACTAAGAGATGTCATGCATACCTTTCAGCAATGATGGTGTGTTATGAAACAGAAACCATTTAACCTAGAAGTGATCCCTCTGTCATGAAGGTTATGACTTTGGTCACAGAGAGAATGAGATGCAATCTTATATTATGTTTCTTCAGTTAGCATTATTAAAATAATTGTATAGTATATATGCTGTTTATTAATTTTAAGCTTTTAGAAAGAAATATGGGTGACTTTCCTGTGGTTACAAGTTAAATATTACCAAATCTGCTACTAAAGATACAGCTCGGAAGGTAGAAGTAGAAGGTGGCAAGAGGCAGGGAGATGGGCAGAATTGCTAATCGTCTCATTGGGTAAGGTGTGCAGGCCAGAGACATTGCCCAAATTTTCAAAAAAAAGAAATAGTAGCTTAAGTGTATTATACATTGGCATGAGGTTATCAACATCAGAATTAAAATTGTAACTAAAAATGGACACAACCTTCCTCAACTCGCTAAGGAACATTTGCAAAAAACCTGCAGCTAACATCATACTTAATGGTGAGAAACTAGATGCTTTCTCACTAAGACCAGAAATAAGGTAATAATGTCAGCTTTCAGGTCTCCTTTTCAGCATCATACTGCAAGTGCCAACTAACCAAATAAGACAAGAAAAAGAAATAAAATGAAAATAGAAGATTGGAAAAGAAGACTATTAAATAAAACTGTCTTTGTTTGCCAAAGACATGATGGTCTATGTAGAAAATCCCCCAAATTAACAAAAAAGACTCCTGGAACTAATGAGTAATTACAGCAAGCTTGTGAGATACAAGATTAATATGAGAAAATCAATTGCTTTCTTCCATACCAGCAATGAACAATTGGAATTTAGAATTAAAAACACGAGAGTATTTGCATTAGCACCAAAAAAGAAAGAAAAAAATACTTTAGGTAGAAATTCAAGGAAATATGTATAAGTTATGAAAGAGGAAAAATACAAAACTTTGATGAAAGAAAAAAGATCTAAATAAATGGAGAGATATTCTATGTACATACATAGGAAGACTCAATACTGTCAAGATGTCAGTTCCCCTAATTTGATCTATAGGTTCAATGCAATCCCAATCAGAATCCCAGCAAGTTATTTTGTGGATATCAGCAAACTGATTCCAAAGTTCATATAGAGAGGCAAAAGGCTTATTATAGCCAACTCAATATTGAAAGAGAAGAGCAAAGTCAGAGCACTGACACTACCTGGCCTTAAGACATACTATAAAGCTTTCTATAGAGATGTACAGTAGTCAAGATAGTATGGTACTTGCAAAAGAATAAATTAGATCAATGGAATAGAATAGAGAGCCAGATATAGACACATACAAATATGGTCAATAGATTTTGGGAAAAGTAGTAAAGGTAATTCAATAGAGAGAGGGTACTTTTTTTTTTTTTCAACCAATAGCCCTAGAAAACTAGATATCCACATATAAAAAAAGGAGAATCTAGACACAGTTATTATATCTTTCACAATCCAAAAAGGCTTCATACTGTATGATTCCAGCTTCATGACATGCTGAAAAGGGGAAGATTAAGGAGACAATAAAAAGGTCAGTGGTTGCCAGGGGCTTGGAGGGGGGAGGTAAAATTGAATAGGTGGAACATAGGAGATTTTTAGGACAGTGTAACCATTCTGTAAGATACTATAATGGTGGAAACATGTCATTATACATTGGTCGAAACCCATAGAATGCACAACATAAAGAGTGAATCCTAACGTAAATTACAGACTTTAGTTAATAATACTATATAAATGTTGGCTCATCAACTGTAACAAATTTATCACATTAATGCAAAATATTAATGGGGAAACTAGGGGGAGACATATGAGGGTCCATATGGAACCTCTGTATTTTCCACTCTGTTGTTCTGTAAAGCTAAAACTGTTCAAAAAATAAAGTCTAATTTTTAAGAAAATGGTAGAAGAAAGCTATTTTACATGGTTCTCTTTTATATTTACATGACTCTTGAAGTATTCCAGAAGAGACAGATTCTTCTCCATTACTAAAATAGGTCTAATACATTGAATATCTGTTTTCAGTAAACTTGTTTTTGTACTTTGGCAATTGTGATTTTTCTCCTGAACTTATTATCATACATTTCTTTCACTCTGTGTTTTATGGTTCGTTTGGGTGCAAGATAGATGGATTTGATTATGTGATTAGCACATTTCAGGTAAGACGAGTGATACTTCCTTGAGAATATAATAAAATAAATGTGATATTTGTAGGTTCCTCTTTTCCTCTACACAGGCTCACAATCCACAGCAAAGATTGTTTACTTATAGAACATTTTTCTCTGAGGAAACTACACAAATATTTATGTTGGCTTCTCTTATTAAAGAATGGATAAAGGAAAAACAAAGTCAGACCTATCCTTGTTTAGAGATAGAGTGATTAAGCTCTAGAAGGCCAACAGAGTTCTATTGTGTTCTATTCTTCCATGAATTCATTCATATATTCAGTTAGCAAATGTTTATTGAATTATAATCGCATGCCAGGTTCTGGGAAGGCTCTGGGTCCTTTCCTTCAAGACACTGTTGTCTGTCTGTAGAGAATCTCATCAATTGATCTGCAATTATGAAAAAGTGTACTCAGTTTTTTGTTAAGAGAAGAAGACTGCACTATGGAGCTTGACATTGTAAAAATTATCAAAGTGCTCTATGGTGGCAGGGGTGCACATTGCAAAGTGGAAAGTGGCATGGAATGAGGCCAGAGAGTCCTCACGTGATACAAGACATTTGCCTCTATTCTGAAGGATTTGGAGCAGGGTCAGACCCCTCTTGTATTCCAGGAAAAACTCTCTTGATCTCTTCTCTTATTCCTGATGACCATGAGATCAGTTCCACAGGTGCTTCCACAACTGCATACAGGAACAAGCAAAGAGTGTTTCACCTTTCTTGCTTCCTGACTCAAATCTTATCTGTGGAAGCCTCTAGGCACTCATGCATGGGTAACAGGGAAGTACGGGAGTCAATTAATGCCCAGTGGGGAAATCCTTGACTAATTGGGAATGGGAGATGTCGAATAAATGACCCAGAGAGACTAAAAAAAAGAAGGCTGAGGACCAAGCTCCAAAGAACATCAACTTGTAGAAAACAATTTAAGAATTTAAAGATTTAGAGATGGGTCCAGGAAGAGAACTCCTCTAGGAAAGGGTACAGGGATCCAAAGAAAGAACATTGACATCTTAGAAGGCAGAGGAAGAGAGTTTTCCTAGGATGAGAGGGAACCAACACTGTTAAATGCTGCGGAAGGTCAAATAAGACAATAAATGAGAAGCATGCATTGGAATGAAAAACATAAAGACATTAGTGATCTGTATCAGATGAGTGTCACTGCAGCAGTGGGAGAGTAGCCACATTATAGGGATTGAGAAAAGATTGGGAGGTAAAGAAGTAAGGACCATGTGTTAGTTTTTTATTGCTGTAGTAACAAATTATGACAAACTCAGCAGTTTAAAACAACAACACACTTATTATCTTATTGTTTTGTAGGTTCCTACTGGGCTAAAATCAAAGTATTAGCAAGACTGCGTTACTTCAGGGGGTTCTGGAGGACCCTTTCCAGGTTCTAGAGGCAACCCATGATCCTTGACTTATGGCCCCTTCCTCCATTTTCAAAGTCAGTAATGTTGCATCTCTCTGACCATTCCTCCAGTCACATCTCCCTCTGAAATCATACCTGAAAAGCTTCTCTGCTTTTAAGGGTTCATGTGCTTATACTGCCCACCCCCAACTCCCATATAATTCAGAAAAATCTCTCCTTTCTCCAGTTCCCTAACTTAGTCATGTCAGCAGGTAATTGCCTTTTGCCATGTAAAGTGGCATTTATAGTTCTGGGGCTGAAGATGCAAACATCTTTGGTCTGCCATTATTCTGCCTGTCACAGACAAAGAACAGAACTCTTCCGAATTTTTTCCAGGAAGAAGAGTAATGTAGCATAGCTTAAAGGCATGTGTGGTTGCAGATTTTTTAAGGAAGTGATGGGGAGCGAAGGCTTAGAAGGCAGATGGACACTGGAAGGATGATATTCTTCGGAGACAACTCACAGACAAAAATTGGCTGTTTATTTTACTGCGATGATTGTAGATTAAGTTTTCATAATGAGAAAGTGATTATCCATTACATGTTAGATGATGGCTATGATGATGATTTGGTCTAAAGCTAGTCTGATCTGAAAATGATTGCATCTTTAAGAACTTTAGATTCTTGCTAAAGTAATACTATCCAAACATTGATTTAGTTTGCCATAAAACATTGTATTAGAGAATAAAATATGGTTTATGAAAACTGCATTTCATGCTTTAAGCAATACATATTCTAAACTTGTTATACTGGCATGGTAGAATTAATTACATGCTCTAGAACATCCTGTGCTTGTTATGATTAAATTTCCAAAAAAATTAAGTGGAAGTAACCAGGGGATTAAGCATGAACTGTAAACAAAATTAATAAATATTTTTAGAATGACTTATTGTCCAAGAGTCTTAAACATGTATTAATATAGTTCCAATGTGTCTATGATAGTCTTCTCTATATAATTATATGTATATAATATATAATCATATATACACATATATGTATACTTATATATATAAACATATATGATATCATATATAAAATATGTATGGAAATATATACATTTGAGTGTGTGTGTGTGTATATAGGATCTAGAGTTGTCTATCATAGGCCAGAATAGTAAACAAAATGACAGAATCAATTTTACTGTATAAAGAGCTTTACTGTATAATTTACTGATAAAGAGCTGTCTGACTCTTCGAGTTCCCTATTTAGCCAGACAGCCATGCAACAAAGCAACCTTCTATTTTTTTCTGTGCTATATTTTTTCCTGAAGTTCAGCATCAAATTTGATCTAGTGAAATGGCAGAAAGGCCAAAATGACCTCTATCTGAAATATGACCAAGGAGTTCCCTTTTTCCAAAAAGGCAGCTTTGTATTTTTTAGGCTTTTAGTGTAGGAGTAGCCCTTCTCTGGGCCTGACCAAAGGAAGCTTACTGTGCCCTGGGCTTTGACTCTTTGAACCTTATGATAACATATTATTATCATTATTTTCTTTTTGGAGACAAGGTCTTGCTCTGTCACCCAGGCTAAAGTGCAGTGGTGTGATCATAGCTCACCGTGGCCTTGATCTCCTGGGCACAAGTGATTCTCCAGCCTTAACCTCCCATATGATAATAGATTCTAACCACATAAAGTTCATGCATATGGAATACATTCAATGGCTGAGCTAGTTTCCTACTCAGTCTCCCCTATTTTCTTTTCTCCCATCTCCTTTTCACTGGATGCTTCAACCTCATTAGTATTTGAGGAAAAAAACTGGATCCTGTCCATCATTTTGGTTGTTGCTTTCCTTTTCCTGGCAGACAGGGCCTAAAGTTTCAATAGAGGAAGTGGGGAGGGATATAGCACATTCAGAGTTTATGAAAGACCTTATTTACCATCAAAGTGAAGGTTTCCAGATACTCCAGTCCTGTTTTCTTATGCTCTTAGGTCTTTGATGAGGAATTAAGAACTCTAGCCAGCACAACAGAAGACATTGAGAGCTGGTTGGCAGAAAGCACTACATGGTGTCCTGAAGTTGTTCATTAATTATAAATAATATTGAGGAGTAGACCAAGGAGTAGAAGTGTGTTCAGAAACTTTAAATATCTTAAGAATTTCTACACAAGCACTTCCGAGAGACATTTGAATTTACACAGTTAAAATGAATATTTTCTGCTAGCTTCCATCACACTAGTTTTGTTTTTTTGTTTTGTTTTTTTTTTTTTTTGCAAAGCATTCATTGCATCTTACCTTTTAAACAGAGTTACATGTCACTTTGACCCTCTTCCTGACTTAATTGTAAGTCTTTAGGTGGTGTTCTCAAATGTTAGTGAGTTTAAGAACAATCTGAGGACTTTGATAAGAGAATTTAGGGCAGACATCTCTGGGATTCTCATTCAACAAATTTGTGGGATCCAGTAACATTCATTTTAACAAGACCTGAGGTGATTGTAATTCAATGGTCTGTGAGCCACCTTGAGAAATAGGTGTCTGCAAATCAGAGTCTCTGTGGCTCTTGGGCCTTCCCACTATGCAATGATCATAGAGATCCTCAGTGCATGTTTGTGGAATTGAGGTAAGTGATTTGGATGGGTAAAATCCCATTAATGATTCAAACTCAAGTGTCTGCTTTCAGAGATGAGCCTGCACTCCTAACGGGCTGTCCATAGACTAATTTTTTGATAGAAGGAAATTGCATAAGCAGTTCTTTACTGGGGACAATTAGTACAAGAGATTCTATTTTATCTAGGAGAACAACGGATAGAAAGTTGCTTTATTTACTTGCTTTCTTCCCTAGGGAAAGGTGCAGACCTGGGAAGGAAGAAATGCTGCCTGTAGTACATGGGGAGAAGGTTCAGTCATGCTTGCGTTTCCCATTCATTTCTGGTTGTGTGCTTCCTATGTCTTCTGCTTCTTTTGTTTATTGTTTACTAGGTGCTGTGAGGTCTGCTCTTTAATGTGCTTGCCCTTTGTTCTTCTGCCATAGGGTGTGAAGCCATCTAGGTTGTTTGCCCTTTGCTCTTGGCTACCTCTAAATAGTCATTTGTAAAAGAAAGAGGAAAATCACATCTTATCCACCAGCTTTGTGTACATCATTTGAAAATTTTATCTTTAATATACAAAGAAAGTACAATCCTTCTTCTCGTGGTTACAGAGCGGAGTGGTCACACCATGCTCTGGAAAGACATCATCTGGAAAACCAATACGTAATTATTTTAATGTAAATATAGTGAAAAGCATCTTTATGTTTTAGAGTTTTGCTAATGCTTTCAGTGACTGCAACAAATTAACATACCACTTTCTTGCATCGACACTATTCACTCGTCAGTTTATTTAAATGCCATTAGTTTTAGATTGTTTTAAGTTGATCTGTGGAAATTATATGTGGATAATACCAATTCAAAAATATATATGAATTGTTTTGTCTGTTAAATGTATTGGAAATATTTAAGGCTTAGTTTCCAAGTGAGAAGAGGCAATAAACTTTAACTTTAAAATCAAGCATGTTCTGTGTGTCTGTCTTCAAAACCTAAGGTTATTTCCGTTATCTACCTAGCTTTCTATCTTCTGATAAGCATCCAACAACAGCTTTATCTTTTCAATTAGTGACACCGTCTTAAATCACAGCAGCTCTTAGAAACAAAACTGGCACAAATACCCTCGCCTCTCAATGGATTTACATACTATGTTGATGTTGAAAAAAGTTATAGACATGGAAAACAGCACAGTACAAGGGTGACGCTTATTTTATCTGGGGTTTATTGCATGGGCAGAGGCTGTCATTTTCCCATAGTGTCTTCATTTATTATGCTAATTGACTTTCCAAGCTCAGACTGGAGGGTGTCTGCCCTGTGAACTATTCTCAGTTGGAGGGTTTTAAAAGCAAACCTGTTTTGTGCTTGAATGAAACCAAAAATCAATGTGTTTCTTTTCAAAGACGGGAGGGTCAATACCGTGGTTGTTTTTGTTCCCATCCAGTTATGTAACCGTGGGGACTTGTTTCTTTGCTTTCAGGATTCGTACAAAACACATTAAAGTTAAATAATAGGGGAGTCTCAGGAGTAACCCTCGAGTTGCGCCTTGGAGTGTGTGTCCCTGGGACTGGGAACCTCCTGTGAGTTCCATCTCAAGTGCTGCTGCTGCTGCTGCTGCTGCTGCTGCTGCTGTGTGTGTGTGTGTGTGTGTGTGTGTGTGTGTGCGCGCGCGCGCGCGCGTGTGTGATTAGCCAGCACGCAGCACTTCCCCAGGGTTGTGTTTCCTTTTTCCTGAGATTTGGCGAAGGGTAAAGGGTCGGAGTCACATGGATACAAAGCTTTTGATTAATGTCCAAGTCACTGCTGTGGCTGCCGAAGCCGCTTCCCCTCCAGCCCCGGCCGTGTGAGGCCAGAGCAGCGGGACCGGGCGCGCAGGGCCTGGCAGGACCCCCAACTCCCAGGAATTTTCTCTGCGGAGCCCCGCGCCCCCCGCGTCGGGATTCCAGCTCGATCCCCTCCTCTCCCTGCGCCCAGCCTCTCCCCAGCATGTAAAGTCGTCTGTCCCTCCTCGGAGTTGGCGGAGGCGGCAACTTTCCATTCTTGCCGCCGGGTGCCGGGCAGCAGCGGGCTCGCGGGTCAGCCCTCAGCACGGCGGGCAGCGCCGCGCACCGCCGCCGACCATGAGCGAGGACAGCCGCGGGGACGGCCGCCCCGAGAGCGCCAAGGACCTGGAGAAGCAGCTTCGCCTGCGCGTGTGCGTGCTCAGCGAGCTCCAGAAGACCGAGCGGGACTATGTGGGCACACTGGAGTTCCTGGTGTCGGTGAGTGTCCTCCGCAGACGCTAGGGGACCTCGGGGCGGCGCGGGGCGCGGGTCCCGGAGCGGCTGCGGGAAGCGCGCGCGGCATTGTCTGTGCGGGGACCAGGGACGGGTCGGGGCATCGCAAGCGCGGGAATCGGCGTGTGGACGCTGCGTTCGCGGGGGCGGTGACCCTCGCGGGCATTTGTTGGTGCCCTGAGACTCACTGAGTTGCGGGGGCCTTGGAGAGCTCCAGGTCTGAAAAGTTAGCTCTAGAGAAGAGAGCTCCAGTCCAGGGAATCCCGGCTGCCCCATCTTCCCTCACTTTTCTTTTACCCTCCTCTCTAGTCTGCTTAAGTGCACTGTGTAATTGATTTTCCTTCTTGTTCTTTCCTAGAGACTTTGTTTTAAAGCTTTGGTTTAGTGATTAAAGATCCAGTCGGCTACATTCAGGTACACTAAGTTAAAAAATGTCCTTGAATGTGCTCGAGCTTGAGTTCGTTACTCAGATAACATGGCAGTGGCCGCTTTAGTTATGGTCTTTGAAACAGAGGATTCTGGTGTGGGGGTACAGAGAGAGCAGAGGGGTGATGATCTCTAGCAGCTGTTGGATATTAAAGCCACATGTGGCGCTCACCCCGTCCTAGTCCTACAGTCTCCTCCCCACTGGCTTAAATCTGTCTTCTGCTCAGTTTCTGGTCCCCTGTTTACATGGCCCATGGGAGTGCTGTAATCAAGCTTCGGGACTTCGTGGAAATGGGGATGTACTTACTTTCCACGTTTCTGCTTGACTCACTGCCATCTGCTTTGAAAACGTTTCATTCATTTTTAGGGCCGAAGGGGCAAAACTGAGTGAAAGTAGCTGCTGAGATAACACTCAAAAGTTGAATTTTTCCTATTCACTGCTGAAAAAAAAAGAATTTAAGCCTTGGCTTCTTTCCACCCAGATTCCTGGGAGAGCATCATTCAAAGAACCAGGAGCTTCAGTTTTTGTGATCTCATCCAAATCCTTCTTCTTCAAACAACCAATTCCATGCCCCCTTGGTCTGAAGGAAAATATTTCAGGTGCCAAACTTCCTGCTTAGTGTTCTGAAATCTGTCAACTTTCTGCTTATAATCATGACAGATAAAATTCACTTCTTGGCTGTGGCAAGAAGGAAAGAACAATGTCTCAAGTGATGTAAAATGTACAGATTGGGTTATGGTTGACTTCTCAAAATCAATATACGTGACTCTTAGGGGCCACATTCTCTGCAAATGTACAGGTATTTGAGAATATCCTGGTAACTGGAGATTTTTAGAATTATTATATACTTCCTTGTAACGAAGATTGTCAAAATGTATGTTTTAAGATTTGATTTTAATAGCTTTAAATTTGGCTTTCATGAAACTTTTTTGGTAACAAAGTTCTTTGTCTTTTGAAGAATCTGAGTCATTTCTTACATAATTACTCTTTTCTGAAGATCTGTGTACAAAGTACTGTGCAGAATACTTTGCAGAAATAGACAGTTAATCTAATTATATTAAAAACTTAATTTGTTGATCTTTATTTAAAATATCAGTTTTTCTTCTAATCTTAAACCTGATCATTACAACAGAAAACTTACTATTAGTATATAGAGTTAGGTAAGAAAGTATGGAAAGTATAAAATAAATTTTCCCCTTTTATAAGGAGAACATCATTTCATGATTTCTTTTTTTCTCTTTCAGAATCTATGGGCTCTTCCACTTTTTGTTTTCTTTGTGCATCATTTGTGCCCGTTCATGTTTATATGCACAAATGCACTAATTAGTCTGAATGTCATCCTAAATAAAAGTTTACTCTGGCTTACAAAACCTAAGATCTATTTATAATACATTATTAGATTTTCTTTTTAGGGTGTTATTTATAGCAACATTTACACCCCATAGAGTTTTCTTGGTTACTTGAAGTTGATGTAGTCACTCTGGTTTTGATATTAGACTATGCTAGTGTGTACCAAGAGCTTTTAAGCTATTCAAACCGTTTGGCCTGGTAATTCCTCTTCTAGGAATCAATCCTAAGGGAATGATCAGAGATGGAAACAAACAATGGGAGTTATTTTTAAAAGTTAACCATAGTATTAAATAAGTCGAGTGGTAAATTTGTTGCCAAAAATTGATAGTTTACTCCTAAGTCAAATTAAATATTTGTTAGATTAGTCATTAATCATTTATATTATTGCTTTAAGCCATTAACATGGATGAAGGATGACTAATCTTTAGTAGAAAGAGGAAGAAGAGGTAAAAAGCATATTTTTAGTTCTACTAAGAATGTAATTTTACTTAACCACCCTATAAATAAGCAAACAACATGGTATTATTACCTTTATAAAAGATCTTTATAAAAGATCATCAGCACTTTTGGGGTCAGCTAAGATCAGGAGTTCGAGACCAGCCTGGCCAACGTGGTGGAAACCCCATCTCTACTAAAAATACAAAACAATTAGCTGGGCGTGTGGTGAAACATATTTAATCTAGTTACCTCAGGAGGCTGAGGCAGGAGGAATCGCTTGAAACCCGGGAGGTGGAGGTTGCAGTTGGAGCGGGAGATCGTAGCCACTGCACTCCAGCCTTGGGGCGACAGAGCAAGACTCTCGTCTCAAGAAAAAAAAAAAAAAAAAAAAAAAAAGAATACTGGCTAGAGGGAAAAGCTTTTCTAACATCTTTCATCTTTCCTATTTCTCAGCCCTCTCTCGCCTCAATTCCCACACTGTGGCCTTTAAGGAAAGAGCATCTTACCCCACTGCCATCCCCAAGACAGCCCGTGAGCATTGCCTTTCTTCTCTATGCCATGGTATTTGTCTATCTGCATCTTCTCTGTAGTTGCCCCCAGGCACACACTGCTGTTTGAACAAAGCTCTGTGCCTTCACCTGGCTACTCTTTCCATGGTGGGCTGTGCTTCCTCAGCACAGCCTTTGTTCTTCCTGGGGCCTTCCTTTTGTACCTTGTGGATTCCTTTCAAGGCTCAGTTAGCCCCTTCTTCGCAGGTGCTCCTTGCTTATATCCACTTTACCCTGCATTTCCTTCTTCCATAGTACTCAAACTCATTGATTTTTGTTTACTTTGGTCTCATTCTGTTAGACCTCCTTGAGGAATAGGGACATACCACCTTGTCTGCCTGTGCTTTCCATAATTGTGTGCAATGCTTGTGACATTGTAGGTACTCAATACATGCTTGTTGAGTGCATGCATGAATCAGTGAGTTGACCCACCCTCTCTCCTCCCACTCCATTTTTAACGATAGTGCCTCAATTATCGTGAACATTTTGATTTCCTGTTTTCTTCCATTTGGTCTAAATAGACAGTAGAATTTTCAGTTTTGCTCAGGCACGTATGAATTTATGCAGCAAAAACTTTCAAATTAAACATGTAGTACCTGCTTTTAAAACAGAAACATGATTTAAATCAGGTATTGAGGTATTAAAGACTTTGCATGCACTATTGTTGCATATATTTTAAATTTTTGTTTGAGATCATGGATAGGTTATTTTTAGGTCACAGATAAAATGTTAGAGAGTGATCTAATTTGCTTGAATTTATGTTCTTGTTTTGCTTGGGAAATGAAATTTTTTGCTTTGTTAAAAATATTTCTTCTAAATAAATGATTATATGAACCTAACATCCAGTATTTAACATCCAAAGTCTGGACAATAGTAAGTTACAACCTGTTTCCTGTTTGCAAACCTGTGACAGAGCCTGCCGAGATGACAGACTCATGTGAGTGGACAGAGAAAAGGAAGACCCAGGGCTGGCTTCATCGATGCACATCCTGTGCAGTGGCCCACGGTTCTGAGCTGAGAAGGATGCCCAGGTTGTTTTAATGCTCTACTATTGCCATCTTGAAATTCTTGCCAATTTTATCTTTGACCTTGTGTTTTGCAAATGAAGTCTGATGGGACAATGGACATGAGCAGAGCAGACACATGAAAGAAAAAAGCGTTATATTTCAGCACCTTTAATAGCATATTCCTCAACAGCCCCCTGCTTTTTGAACAAGAGACCTCACATTTTTATTTTGCACTGGGCCCGGAAAATTGTGTAGGCCAGTTACATTGTGGGTCAGTGGCATTGAGGCAGGATGACCATATAATTTACTGTCTAAACTGGGACACTTCTGAGAGTGAAAGGGAGTGCTATTAGTAATTACACTGGGAAACAGATGGAAACTGGGATTGTTCCTGGCAAAGCAGAATGCATGGCTAGTCTACATTGTGGGCATATTAAAAGAATGACTTCAAGCTATGTATCTCGTCATAAACAGAATATTTTCAAATGTGTTGCCTGTCCAGGCTTTGACCTTGGATACCTTAGCATTTGAGTCCCACCTCTAATTTGCTTTGTGATTTTAAACACATTCCTAACTTTTCATGCCGCTTTTTCTTCATTTGTACAATGGAGAACAATAGCATTTCTCAGGGGTATTGTAAGGATGATATGATATATGCATTGGGCTTGGCCCATCTGGCTCAGGAGAGGGTCCTATAAGTAGTTACTGTTATTTTGCTGATGTTACAGTTGTTATAAAGAGCCATGCCTATGGTTATCATTAGATATAACTTTTGTTTCTGTTATATTCCTTCTCTACCCTTTCTATATGTCCCCAATTCTCTTCTTTGTTTCCTCCTTCCTTGTTTTCCTTCTATTAGTGTAGTCTTTTTAATGATATTCTTATAAATGCTTATTAGTTGATTTTAAGACAGTGAGAAAACTTTATACGTAACAACAACCACAGTTGGAGTTTAAATGGTTGCATCCTCACTCTCTTATTCAGCTTAATATATGTGTGTCTCTTAGCTCTTTCAAATTGTGCTCCCTGGAGCTCCAGAGGCCCTTGCAAGGGCTGCTGGAGAGCTAGATGTTATGGCTTCAGGAGTGCCACCCTAGCTTCTCTGTGCATGGCTCCACCTTTCTCAGATTTGAGCTTTCGTAAAAGCAGTTAGAAAAAACATTTGTCTAAATGGCAAATTCCCAGAGAAAAGGGGATTTGCATTTACTTCCTGCGTATGCTTTTCTTGGCCTAAACACAGTGCTTTGTAAATAGCAGGTGCTCAAGAAAACAGACAAACAGGCAAACAAAGCAAAAGCAAACAAAGCCGAATTTGAATGCATCTGAAATCAGACTCTTTAAGTTGTGACCTGACTCTTCCAGACAAAGATGATTGATTCAGCACATTATGCTTAAGGTTTATGTTATGGACTGAATTGTATCCCTCCCCAGGAGTCATATGTTGAAGTCCTAATCACCAGTACTTACGAATAGGACTGTATTTGTACATAGGGCCTTTAAAGAGGTGATCAGGTTAAAATGAGGTCATAAGGTAGACCCTAATCCAATTTGACTAGTGTCCTTCAAAGAAGAGGAGATTTGGACACACAGATTCTGGGGTGTACAGAGGAAAGGCCTTGGGAAGACATGGGGAAAAGACAGCCCTCTGCAAGCTAAGGAGGGAAGCTTCAGGAGAAACCAAACCTACTGACACCTTGATCTTAGACTTCTAAGCTTTCAGAGTTGTGAGAAAATAAATTTCTGCTTAAGCCATCAATCTATGGTATTTTGTTATGGCAGCCTGTGCAGATGAACACAGCTTCTATTAGGTGCTGGATCATCACAATACTCTATGGGAGCTGCGACACTAGAGCCATAAGCAAAGTCACATGGAGGCAATAGAGATTCTTTCAGTCAGGGAGTCAAGGGAAGTTTTGGGAAGAGATGATGATAGAGCTGGCTTCTAAAGGATGTGGAGGAATGTGTCATACTGGGAGAATTATCAATCCCCAAAGTACAGCATGCCCAGTGTGACCTCAGTGTGGCAGAGCCTGGCATTTCAGGGTCTGAAACAGTCTTATAATTATACCCTATTATAATACCAATGACTTTAATATAAAACTAGTAGCTATTGTGATTAGATTTGTTTCTTAGCAAGAGAATTCTGTTTACGAGGTTGAGGAAGAAAGATTGAAGTCTAGTTACCCATTAAGAGCCTGTCATTGCATTAGTCCAGATAAGAAATGTGGAAAGTCTGATCTGGGGTAGAAGCCTTGGAAAATGTTAAAGAACAATAACAACAAAAAAACCCAAACCAAACCACAAAAATCAAATGCCCAACTATGAGGGATTTTTTGGGTAGAAGCTTTAGTATTTTGTGTACTCCTCTCAGAAGTGGAGGTTTAAGTAGAATGAAGAACATAGGGTGGGGCTAGGTCTCTAGTTTTGAAGACTAGATGGGTAGTGTCATTAACTGAGAATTGGAATGCAGGGCACAGAACAGCACTAGGAGGAGAAGGAAAATGAATTTGCTTTTGGACATGTTGAGCTGAGCCACAAATACTACTATGATTTTTGAAGATAAGAATGTAGAACTTGAGAAATAATTGGGGCCAAAAGTGAGAGATCCAAAAATTAACTAATCATGTATTTTGAAACCATCAGGTGAGTAAGATGACACAAGAAGACCAATTAGAGGAAGAAAATACACAAACAAAAGGTAGGATGTTGGAGAGTCAATATTTAAAGGATAGAGGAAGAGTAGAGTGTGCAGTTGACTTAGAGCTATCAAAGGCTGAAACAAAGAACTAGGAGAAAGTGATACTTTGAAAGCCAAAGAAGGATCTAGTTTTCAGAAGAAAGGTCTCTTTAAAGTGGCAGAACTTGAGGGAAGTGGGGTGTGTGAAGACTGAAGAGGTCGCTGGATCTGGCGGTTAAGAATGTCATTGGGGTTTTAGCTTTAGTAGAGCGTGTGAGCCGAAGCCAGACTGTCAGAACCAGTTGAGACATGAGTGGAAGCTGAGGATGTGAAGGATGATGGATAAACTATTCAAGGAGTTTGGTGGTAACTGCAAGGAGAGAAGGGAATGATTTTGTCTAGGGATGGGTAAGGCATATGAGTCTAGCCAAGGGGACAGAGACAATAAGAAGGGAACTAAAGCAGCAACAACAGAGAGTGGCAGAAGGCAAATGGCACCTTTGTGGGAAGCATAGCAAGCACCCCCATGGCACTGGGAGACAAGACAAGGCAAAATTTTCTGAGCCATCTTGCCCTGTAACATACCTGTAGTAAAATATCTTTGCAGACACTAAGAATAGGCAAGCTGTCACTTGTGTATTTTAAAAATTCTGCTGCTTCTCCAGTGTACAGCTTGTGGAACTGCCTAGGGTGGTCTTTGTGGCCCCTTGTGAACACATACCAGAGGCTCTCCCTCCCACACTGGGACAGTGAGGTGAACTGCATGGCACAGAATCTGATGAGCTGGTTTAAAATCCTCACACTGAAACTCTCTCACTTTGGTCAAACAACACAGCCTCTGTATGTCTTAGTTTCACATTTGGAAAACACATTTGATAATATCTCACAGGGCTGGCCTGAAATTCAAATCAGCTTCTGTAGGTAAAGTCCTGATAGGTAGGAAGTATTTGTTTTTGTTTGTTTATTTATTTATTTATTTATAGTATCGCTCTGTCGCCCAGGCTGGAACACAGTGGTGTGATCTCGGCTCACTGCAACCTCCCTCTTCCGGGTTCAATTGATTCTCCTGCCTTAGCCTCCTGAGTAGCTGGGACTACAGGCGCATGCCACCATGCCCTGCTAACTTTTTCTACTTTAGTAGAGACGGGGTTTCACCCGTCTACTTCGAGACTCCAGGCTGGTCTCGAACTCCTGAGCTACGGCAGTCCCCCTAGCCTCAGCCTCCCAAAGTGCTACGATTACATGCGTGAACCACCGTGCCTAGCTGGAAGTGTTTTTTTTTCCCCCCTCCCTAAACTCCAAGCTTATCTCCCTCTCCTCTGTCTTGTCTATCCACAGACTGAGTTTGGCACGTGCTCAGGCCAGCTTGAGAGTCACCAGCCTGGTCTGTCAGTCGCCCTGTCTTTTCCAAGCCTGGAGGCATAAGGAAAAGTTTAATAGAAGAAGGTCCTGAGAATGCCAGCAGGGCCTAGGGAATGCAGGAGAGGGGGTGTTCTGGAAGCCACCAGGGAGGGATGGCTTTCCTCCAGAAGGAATTTATGAGTAAGGACAAGGGCCACTTTAGCACTTTAGGGGAGAGGCAAGTATGGAGGTTGCTACCCGATGGCCGTTCTTCCTCTATGAAGTTGAACTCTGGTTTTCTGTCTGATGTTCTGTTTTGTTTTGTTCTTGTTTTGTTGTTTGTTCTTGCTGAGAGGGCAGTGCCCTGAAGAGAACAGTAACGATCTGGACACACACTTTCAGGAATAGAAAAGGGAATTGAGCTTGGACATCTGAGGGTGGATGTATGATAGGCTTTGTTCAATTATTCTTTTAAATGTGATTTTTTTTTTTTTTTTTTTGAGACGGAGTCTCGCACTGTCGCCCAGGCTGGAGTGCAGTGGTCGGATCTCAGCTCACTGCAAGCTCCGCCTCCCAGGTTTATGCCATTCTCCTGCCTCAGCCTCCCGAGTAGCTGGGACTACAGGCGCCCGCCACCTCACCCGGCTAGTTTTTTGTATTTTTTAGTAGAGACGGAGTTTCACCGTGTTAACCAGGATGGTCTCGATCTGCTGACCTCGTGATCCACCCGTCTCGGCCTCCCAAAGTGCTGGGATTACAGGCTTGAGCCACGGCGCCTGGCCTAAATGTGATTTTCTTAAACACAACATACAAATTTAGAGGCTCAAGTAGAGACATAAGCACTTCTGGTTTATTACATCTAGTATGAATAGGTTCAAATCTCAGAAACCATGGTGCAAATTGTATAAAACTTCTACTTTACATTTAATGCACGTATCAGTCATTAGCCATGTAAAAAAAAGAAACAATGATTTATCTGACATTTTAGTGTGATTATAGTTTCTTCAGCACTTGTTTTAAACAGTGTTTTCTTAAGTATTCTTTTACTATATACCTGGCATTATATTTTCATACCAAACAAAATCATTATGTCTGTGTTTTCAGCACTATTAGTTTGACCTAAAAATAATTGTTTTAGTTTGCATTATTTCTTTAACATTTTATTTATATTTACTTTTCATGAGATGGATTTTGTTCTTCTTCATTAAAAGCATTATTAAATTTATTAAAATTTTTCAAATGTGAATTTATTAGAGTTATATTATTAGCTACGTTAAAACCAAGGTCTTTGATTTACATTATAATTGTAAATTGCAGAATTTACAATTTATTAAAATTGTATTAGCTATATTAAAGTCATCTTTGATTTACAACATTGTAGTTGCCTCAAGCAATCAAAATTTCAGGAAAAGCATTCTGTAGTAAATGTTTCATTGATTAAAAGTGTGGCTGGGTCACTTTTTCCATGGTATTGAACATAACTATTCACATGATGATACATCTAATAATAACTGCTTAAAAATTTCCCCTATTTTCATAAACTATTGCATTTCATCCAAGAGTTCAATGATTGAAATTTTAAGGAAAATGATATGTTAATTTGAAGTTATGATTTTTAAGCACTTCTACTTAGTATAGGTGATTTCAGACTTTGATTTATTGAATAAATTTGTTGTATAGCCTTACATATAACAGAGCATAGTATACAAAAAGGGATCTATTTTGCTCGAAAATATCTCAACCAAGGACATTGTGTTTTGTCATTAATGTGAAATGCATATTTTCCATTAAAAGGCAAACCCTTCATTGGAAAAAGTTAAATTATATAGTACTTAAGAAATGACTCCATCTGATTAAATTTAGAATATCGATATAAAATATTCTCTGGTTTTACAGCAAAATATCACAATATAGAATACAGATGGATAAACATTTTTATTCATTTGAAAACTTTGTTTCTCAGAGAGAGTCAAATATGGATTGATATCTATGTTTGATTTTGCTTTGCCACTTTTGTTATTTTAATTATCTATTTAAGTTGTCTTCTTGCCAGTAGGAGAGGCTTTATAGATGGTGACACAGTTTCAGAAATTGTGCAAGAAATGCTGATGTTTTACCCTTGGTGCCTTGTAATACCTCAACTTGGCCTTGCTTTCATGCTTCCTAGGAGTTCCAGCCTTTTCTTATTTGAGACTGTTGCCTCGAAGAAAGAAATCTTAGGATTCCAGAAATAACATCTCCCATTCCAAAGCCTTATTTCTATCAGTAGTACTAGGAGAAGATCTGTGGAAAGGCATTATTATACTCTATTAATTGACTTAAATGTTAGTCCCACACCCACAGGCTCCAAGATTGTTTTAAGAATTCATTATTTTCCCAGAGGTATGTGGATGAAGGGATGAAGGGGTCTTTCATTTTCAATAGAGTATAGCTATGTCATATTTGGTTTTCTGTAATTTTATATATAAATATATTTGTATTTACATATTTTATTATTTATTATTTTTTTTTTTGAGATAGAGTCTTGCTCTGTTGCCCAGGCTGGAGCGCAGTGGCATGATCTCGGCTCACTGCAACCTCCACCTCCCGGGTTCAAGTGATTCTCGTGCCTCAGCCTCCCAAATATCTGGAATTACAGGCACCTGCCACCACGCCTGGATAATTTTTTGTATTTTTAATTGAGACGGGGTTTCACCATGTTGGTCAGGCTGCTCTCGAACTCCTAACCTCAGGTGATCCACCTGTCTCGGCCTCTCAAAGTGCTGGGATTACAGGTGTGAACTACCATGCCTGGCCAATTTTATATATTTTATATATTTACAAAATGTATTTTGAATATTCTAGAAACAACTTTATCTGGTTTTCTTGTACCGCTTTATAATGAAACCTCTGGCAGAGACTTCTAAGTGTCCCCAATACCCAGTGTTCTTTTCTTCTATAGTGATAAAAGTTTTAGGTCCAGCTTAAGACTTCATTTCCCAGCCTGCCATGCAGATAAGTGTGTAAACCTTTGTAAAGGTTCTGGGTAGTGGGGTGAGCAGAAGTGGCCTGGGTAACTTCTGCAGTGTGCCCTTATTGTGAAGAGTATGCATTCTCTTTTCTCCTTTCCCTCTTCTCCCTGTGGTATGAGGATGTGATGGCAGGTGACGGGGCAGCCATTTTAGACCATGAAATGGAAGTTACATGTTCAGGGTGACAAAGCAACAAAATACAAGGAGACTATATCTTTATTCTTTCTTATTAAGACCATGTCTTAAAGGAGTCTAACCTATGTCCTGTCAAAAATGGGCCTATAAGAGAAATCAATATTTCTTTAACTCTGTCCTAAAATCATCACATTTTGATACCAAGGCCTCATTGATTTATGCAAATCATTAATGAATTGGCCAACTTTAATATCTTTTTTCTGTCTTTGTGTTAATATTTTTAGTTTATTTTTTGTTTTTTCTTTAATAAATCTCTAGTTCAGCCATAATTTCCTCGGATTATTCTAAAACTGCACTTTTTTGTTTTAATAGTATACTTTAGTTTTCCTTTAGAAAAGAATAGTATTTTTTCTTACCTTTACTTAACATATTCTTTTTTTCCTGAAGGCCAGAATTTTGTGTTTATTTGTAAGGATATTTGTTCAGCTGCTTTAACTGAGACAAAATAACAATAGTTTGAACAATGCAGAAGGATTGTTTGTGGCTAGGAAAGCCATATGCAATCAACATGGCCTTTTTTGCATCCTCTCTTAGAACTCCGGTTATTTAATTTTTAAATTAAATATACCCCAGTGGTGTTCCAGTGGGGTTAGCAGCTCAGCTGCATCAGGTCATTCAGAGACCACTGTTTCTTTTATCTTATTGCTCTACCAGCCCCTAGGACCAATTAAATCTGAGTATGTGGGGGTGAGAGCCAGGCCTCAGTATTTATGTATATTCTCTAGGTGTTTCCAGTGGGTTAGAGAAGGTGGGGGAACCAGTACAGTAGGGTGTTGTCCTTTTCCCTATGGTTGAAGCTGACTTACCACTACACTTTTCACATCCCAGCCCCAGGGGACAGAGGGTGGGAGAAAAGTGGAGGGCAAGCACTCCCTTTAAGGATGTAACCCAGAAATGACACACATCACTTTCCCTCTCATCCCTACGGCCAGATCTTTGTAACCTGGCTAATCTAGCTCTAAGGGAGACCGGGAGATATGCTGACTGGCTGGACAGCCTTGTGCCCAGCTGAAACTTAGGGAGTTCTACACTGAAATAATGACATAGGAATAAATATTGAGGGGCAAAGGGTCGTCTCTGCCACATTTTGAATCCATTGATACTTTAGTCTCCTGTCTCAGAAAATCATTTATATTAATTATTAGATTCCTTTACTATAAGAACCTATTGTATTTAAAATATAATTTGGATTATTTCCCTCTAAAATAATATATTCTTTCCCACATAGCAATCCATCTAACATTTGTCTCTGTCTTCACATGTATTTGTAAGAGCTCCAGAGCTCTCAAGGCTCAAGTTTGTTTGTTTGTTTTTTTTTCCATTGGCTTTCACTACAGAAAGGCTTTGGGGTATTTGGTGATTTTATGTAATTTTAAAATTTTGTGGAAGTTTCCAGAAAAAAAATTCCAAGATAATATGGAAATTCTGTTTTTGTTATGTGTTTCTTATGTGTTAGGCACTGCATATTCATATTTAACTCGCAACTTAGAACTACCTTCAAAGCTCGGATCATTGTGAACTCACACCTGGGGACATTTTGGTCAGTTCCTAATTGGGAAAGTGGGGATTCTGAAAAGATCCACCGCAAAATTTGTATCGCTCTTCCAAGATGTTCCGCTGATGAATCACTGGCCCGGACCCTTCTGAATTGTGGGAATGGTGTGATTAATCAGGACTGGGAAAACCAAGGCAGATGCTGGAGCAGGGACGCAGAACTTGTTGACTCCGGAAGTACACAGAAGCTAGAAATCAGGAAGGAACAGTAGTTCATTTCAGGCAAACCATCAAGTGCAAGAGAGCAACAGGAGCTTATGGTCAATCCAAGACAGAGTCAGAGCCAGGCAAGCACTCAGGAGCCAAAGATTACCCAGAAGTCAGGAGTTTCCCTCGCAGAAATAAGGAAACACATGAACCTTTCAGAAATAGAAAACCTTAGTTCTCCCATTGGCATATCTGTTAATATATGTCAGTACTGATGCTATTTTCAGCTTAATTTAATCCTCTGGGATCATTTTGGATCTCTGAGTATTTATGGTGCTTCCTAACAGGTTTGAACCCTTGGCTTTGTGTTTAAATACAGCTCATGTGTTTATCCTATGTGTGATCAAATCACAAGACATTTGAGGCAAAGATATAAAATTAATTTGTATAATTAACATATGTAATTATTATATGTGTATATTTATATATGTGCATGTGTATGTATATGCACACACACTGTCCAAAGTGTGTGTATGTCTGCATTTAATGGATATTCTATTGATTGCTTAGGTGAAAAGCATTAATGTAGTTTAAACATATATTAAGTGAATCCATTGTTAAAAATGATCACTATTCTTTAGAGTGTTCTGTTTGCCAGACCTACTTCGTTTGACAGGATAGAGGAATGAGAGTAAATGGCCTTCTGGTAGTCATAGAACGAAGTTTGGTAAATGGGTCATGTTATACAGCTAGAGACATTTTCCTCAGTTTCTAGCAAGGACTGTTAGCACAACCATATGATTTTAGGGTCCAAAAGGGAATCATGTTATTGATGGAAGAGCATAGCTTTCAATTGAAGTATGAGAAGATGATGTTTCTCCTGCATAATTTTCAGTGTGCTAGTAATTCTCACGTATAAGTAGGGTCTTCTCTGTATCATTAAATATTTTGAGGGTAGCAAATATTCTTTGGGATTTAAGATTTTTAAAAAATTTCTACTTATGGTTGACTTCATTATGAGGAACATGATGGGTTGGATGTCAGAAAATTTGAGAGCTTAGTTAGTACTTGACTGGATCTTTAATTTTAAATATATGTATTTCTATAGATGTGGATTTGGGTCAGATTCACCTTTGATGGTGTTGTGAAAATATAAGCAAACCTTAATGAGAGATCTAGGTAGTCAGCTAGGATATTTGAATACATTTTTTAAAAAGAAAATGTCTGCTAACATTTAAAGAAAATAAATTGCCTATAGTTTTACTATATTGTACCATATATCCTTCCTACAAATTATTTCTTTTCCAGTATGTCACAATTCAAAGTTCCAACTCCTCTATGATATTCTGTAATTTCCCTTAATACTGAATATGTGCTAAGTAAAATCTACAGGGTGTTTTTTTTTTTTTTTTTTTTTACAAATAATACAGAACTAAAAAACCTGTAAAAGAGAAAAAAGGAATTACCATAATCTGTAAAAGAGAAAAAATGCATCAATCTGGGCGGAGCTTGGGAGGCTGAAATGGGAGAATCACTTAAGCTCAGGCGTTCAAATCTAGCCTGGGAACATGTTGAGACCTCTGTCTCTAAAAAACAAACAAACCAAACAACAACAACAAAAACCAAAAAGAAAATGCAACGAGAGCTATTTATAAATTAATGTGCAAAACCAACTTTATTAGGTGAAAAACCTTATTTTCAGCATTGTGTAATTTATGAATCAGGCAACCTAAAAAATAACCCCTAATATGCTACGCATTATGATTGATTCTCTCCAATGATTGCTTTCAAAATCCAGATATTTTTATTCTTCATGGTCCAAGGCATATTTTTTGAGCATCTACTGTGTGCCAATCACTGTTCTAGGTTCAGAGGACATAGCACTGACAAGCATTAAAAATTCCTGCTTTCATGCAGCTCTGACTCTAACCCAGGAGCTACAAGATAAATGAGTAAAATATACGATATATTAGCTAGTCTAAGTGCCTGGGAGAATAAGTGAAGCAGAGAAGAGGATTAAGTGTGCATGTGTTTTGACATTTTGTGTAAGATGAAAAGCAGGCATTCAGTCTTTTCTGTCACTCTTCTTTTTTTGTAAATCTCTAAAATATTTGAAAGAATTTTATTTTTTTAGTAGGCAATATCTAGGAGGAAAGTGCCAATTGATTTATTGTTTAAATCTTCAGTGTAGTGATAATTCGGAGGTGAAATTAAACCCAGATGTACATTGCTAATAAATAAAGTTAATAGAACAGATCAGAAAAAGCACGGTGACACTAAGACTTAAGGCTTTAACTAGTGTCATTTTTTGGTTATCATTTTTAAGTCTGTTGACTTTAATATAATAGGCATATATTTTTTAAAGGTGCAAACTTTAAAATCCACTGCCTCACTCTGTTCGGTGTTTATACCATTGAGGAGCTTATTTTGTGGAGCGTTTTGTCAATAAGGTTTCATGCCCAGCAGCTCTGTGTCTAGTGGAACTGCAGCCAACATTCAGATTCATCATGGATGAGAACCCAGCACGCTGTGCAGTTGGGGCACCATTGGCTGAAAAGCTTCTGCTGGAAATGAAGTATCCTTTAGCAGCGAGGGGACGGAAGCATTGAACAAGTGGGGCAGGGGTGGGAATTGGAGATCTTGAAGGTGCAGCAGGCTCTAAAAGCCGTTTTATGACCGTCGTCTTAGATAATCCCAGACGTGAGTTAAAAGCCAAGGTATGAGGTGCTTTCATACATTTTTCTTATTTGAGGCCTTTCCCTGAAAGGGGATAGGAAGGATCAATAGTACCTTGCATTCTGAGCAAATTATCGCAAGGACAGAAAACCAAACACCACATGTTCTCACTCACAGATGGGAACTGAACAATGAGAACACTTGGACACAGGATAGGGAACATCACACACTGGGGCCTGTTGTGGGATGGGGGGAGGGGAGGGGAGGGATAGCATTAGGAAATATACCTAATGTAAATGACCAGTTAATGGATGCAGCACACCAACAGGGCAGATGTATACATATGTAACAAATATACATATGTAACAAACCTGAACGTTGTGCACCCTAGAACTTAAAGTATAAAAAAATAAAATAAAAACAGTACCTTGCAAACCCTCCCCTGTTTTCTTCCTGTGGTATTGTCTCTCTGATTGCCCTATAGAAATGACTCCCTTGAGACTTGTGGACAGCTGGAAGAGGTCCCTATGTGGCCTGTAAAGTGCCATTGGAAGCCTCTGCCAGAGACTGTGGGGAGGGGAAAGGTCATTTGAGGACTGTGGAAAATATTCCCTTTCTCCTTAGCATCCTGGATCCTCGCCTCTTGACTAATTGTTAATAGAATCTGGGAGCTCAGATTCTGGTGCTGACATTTTTTTCAGGGTTAGTTCTGGAAATGATATTTCTTAGCAGCCTTTTGCAGAGCTTCATTCTTCGGTTCACTGAATTTGCAGCACAAAGAAAAGGAAATAGGTTTATTACCATCATCATTACCAACTTCAGAATAGGAATGAGTGAATAATTATATTGGGCTTTTAAAAAGTATAACCAACGGGAAGGAATTTAGCGGTCTGTATTTTTTTGATAAGGTTATGTGCTTTCTTCTTCCTGTTTCTCTTTAAGGAGACCTTTCTGTGGCTCATACATCATAAAAGTTTAAAGGAAGTGCAAACACAATTACTACAGAAAGTTGAAATCTTTTGCATCCACTTCTCTTTTGTGCTATTTGTGACCTGTCTGCCTGATTGTTTCAAAGTAAGGAAAATCCTGGGTTTCCTCTCTATGCTTTTCAGGGGAACTGGTTTTGATTGTGGTGTGAATCTGACAAAATGGGGACAATCAGCCTTAACCTAACAGCTGTTGTACCAAACTAACCCACAAGAATGCAAAGGATATGTAGGTGAACTTTAAAGGCAAGACCTGCCTAAGAAAATAATGCAAGATACAGTGCCTAGGAAGGAAATCAGATATGTAAAACTCCTTGAACTCTGTAACAGAATTTTCAGTCCATCGGTAGCTCTTACTTGGAGGCTTTGAGATTTTCTCCCGCACTCTGCTCGGTGTCTTAATGCTCATGCCAGTTATTAGGTTGCCCTGTGGCTGGGGTCACCATGCCAGAGCCTGACCTGGAGGCCCTGAGTGCTGACGGTGCTCATTTATCAAGAGCACAGTGTTTGGTTGGGGTTATCACTGGGGAGCGAGGCCGCATTTAGAGTTTGCTCTAAGACAATGTCTGAACATGGCAGGGGGTCATGAAAGGAACTGGGGAAAAGGGTTAACTCAGCTTAGTTCTCTCTGTGTGGTCTATGAATGCCACAGCCAAAGCAGCAGCTTCAGAGATCTCTGCCACCTTTTGGAGAAATGTCATTGCTGTTGCTTAGCCCACTCTCAGGTATTCTGGTCTCATCACCCCCTGTATCTTTTCTCATGCAGGAGCCTCTGGCACTGACTGTGTAGCTTTGAGTGTGGTCTTCAGGCTTGTGATGACTCTGAGGGATGGACCATCCCATAATAATAAGGATTAGGACCAAAATTACAACCCAAGGAGAGGTAGATTTTGACTGCTTTTAAACTTACTTCCTGAGATGATTAGAGTAACATTTGAGATGGTTGGTTTGTAGTTACTCCCTCAAGTCCATTTTCCACCTAGGAAGGTTTATTAATGTTTTACGATTATTGTATAATTTAGAAGAATATTTACCAGCTGCTGGGACTTTCCTTAATACATCAAGTTTGGTCTTTTCTGGAGATGGAACCCACAGGAAAAACCTGAAATTCTTCCTGACAGCTTGTTCGAAGGTTGCTATTTATTTTGGCGAGTGGGTTCATTTTGCTACCACTGTGTCAAAATTGGAAGTCTCTTCCTTCAGCTCACATAGATTCCCAGGTGAGCACAGGTGAAATGGGTTGCTACAAACAAAAGAAAGAGAGTTAGAGAATCTTATGCCCATCATCTGAGTCTCACTCCGGTCTGAAAATTTCTATAATTTCTAAAATTTCTATAGCCCAATTTGCTCTAATTGCCAATACCTTCCATATTTCTTCCTCTTGGTTGTTTATGCTTAGAGATTCCATAAGTATGGAGTTAATCTGCTTAGAGATTCCATAAGTATGGCAAATAATAAGAGAGAAATCAGTTATCTCCATTTTGGGAAGCCAAAGTGTAAAGTGGTTTTGTTTATTGACCTGATGGTGTATATTTGTGTAACAGCTGTTGCAAGTGAGTTAATCGCAATCTGTTAATCTAAACAGATTGAAATCTGTTCCTTGGAGTCATAGCCTCTAAATTTCATGTAAAGCATTGTAAAGTTCAGATACAGTTTAGTCATCAAACTACTGCCCCACACTAAAAAACGGAATAAATAAAAAGGCCCAAATCCTGAAACCTCAACTGAGAACTATTCTTATTCATATGAAGAAATAGTGTAATGAGCATCAGCCTTTCAACAACATGGTATTAATTATGCCAGCAAAATAACAATACCCCTAATCTATTTTATGGTCCTATGTTTCTGATGGAACTAATTTTCAAATAAAGCCTAATAACTTACTTTGCAGTTCTCAGCTCCGCCAACCTCCTACAGAGATTGTGTTGGGCTGCTAGTTTGGGAAAATACACCAAACATACTTGGAGTTAGAGTTCTCACACTAATAGCTACAGACTCATGTTTTCTTGATCAAGAAGTAATCCTCTTTCAGCTTCAGAGTAAGAAATATGAAATAAATCAGGAGAAAATCATTTTCCTCCTCTGCGATTGTGAAACAACTGATTATCGTACAGGAGCCTATTCCAAGTGCATGTCAGGAGGCTTGAGGGTCAGGACAGAAACTGGTGGTGCAGGGCTCACTTCATCCACCTGCTAACACAGCAGCAGACCAGTGCTATGTGCAGCTATTTTGCAATTATTATTCTTATATTAGTTTACTCAATGCAAACAGATTCCCTTTCATCTGTCATTCTAGTAACAAAGAGTAAAGGCCTGTGACTTTGACTAGATTTTACTTTTCACAGGAACTGTTGAAAAGGTTGTCCCATTTCATGGTGTTGCTTTTGTGGAACAGTGATTAAAATGGTCCCATTGAAGAGTAGGTGTAGGGGTGTAGAGTGGTATAGGGGGTGATAAAGGTAGCTTGGAGCCAGATGGTGGATGGCCTTGAACAGCAGTAGAGGTAGTTTAGAATTAATTAGTAGACAGTGGGAGTTAGGGGAGTTTTTTGAGTAAGGAAGTCACAACATTGGGCCTTGGTTCAGGAAGGGTCATTTGGGAGGCTGACTTCTAGCCACAGAGTGCAGGAATGGCTCTATTGGGCACAGGTGAGACCTGAGAGAGACCAATTCATTAAGCCCAACAAAAGTCAGAAAGACTAAATTGGTGAGGAATATTGCTGATGCTTGGACCTCAGTCCAGACCAGCTTAATTAGAATCTCAGGGTGTGGGGAGAGAGGGTGGAAGTCAAGAATTGCTAGTTTTAAAAAGCTCCCCAGGTGATTCTAATGTGGGAGTAGGGTTGAGAAATACAAGGAAATGAATACATGACATTAATATAAATATATAAATCAAGGATTGAGATACATGGTTTCCAATCTGCCCTAAAAAATAGATAATATCATAATAGAATGAATGATGAGAAGAGATGCATTGACAAAATTCACTTATAAAACCAAGAAGTAACTCAACATTGAAGAGGAAACTAAACAGAAATGAAATTAGCTAGGAGGCTGCATTTATTGGAGATACAGTTATCCAGTAATACTTTTCAATAGTAATGAGAAATATTGGTAGTGGAAAAGATATAGGTAAAGTTTTGATTTAACTTAGGCAGAAAGCAGTCAACAAGTCATTTTCCACGTGTCTGAGCAAGGCAATAAGACCGCAGCAATTAATGGGAAGTACTCCTGATGTGGGAAAGGAAGTATGCTACTTTGGGAAATAAGGATGTTGTAGAAATTAGTATTTAAAGCCTTTGGAGAATTCCCATGGAGGACTGATGTATTTTCCAAAGTTCTTTGTTGTGATGAGATATGGAGAATTATTTTCTAAGTGCCAATTTGTGAACATAGCATATGCATGCCAAGGGAGATTTGAAGTGCAAGAAACTGATTTCTGTAAAGCCACTTGTTTGATGTGATGTCCTTAATGGTTTTGTTTTGTTTTCCAATTTTCCCTTATGTCTAAAGATATAATTAAAGTTCACTGCTGTGAGGGGCTCAGGTGTCTTTACTTTTGGCCAAATGAGTAATCTCCCTTGATTTCTGATTGCAGTAATTTCTGTAATAAAGCCCATTGGTGATCTCCACAAAACTTATTACCTCTACATATGAGTAAGGAACAAAGGTGTAACTTTGAATTCTTCCTGTTTATGCCATCAGATATAGTCAGGTATTCTGTGTTGAAAGTATGTGAAACCTCTTCTGAATCTCATTGCCTCTTGCAGCTCCTGTGTAAATTATCTCCCAAAGCTTTCAGATTCCCTGACTACATCATTGTATTTGCTGCTGAATTTACTGCATTCTCTTCCTCTTTCAGCTGCTTCCCAACCTGGCTTTCAGACCCTGTTTTTTAGAAGCGAGGCTCCTGAAGTCTCCCTGTGACCATCTTTTAACCATACCTCTTAATTCTGTCCCAGTTTTGAGCTCCCTTCACTTCCCCGGCATTGTTCATCAGTGTTAGTTGTATGAAATTCCCTCCCTGTAGGGCCTCCCTTAGGTTCCCTGATGAAACTCTAGTTATCCAGTTTTCTTCTAACTTTCATTTCTTACCTTCGCATCCCTGTCTACATACTTTTATCCCTTCCAGTAAGCTTATCAACTGATGATGGCCTCTGCAATTATCTTTACATAAGCCAAATTAAATTATATTGCTCCAGTGAAGATTTTGAATCCCAAAGTCATGTCTTCTGTATAAAGGACATTGCATTGTATGTCTCACTTTTGCCTCAGACTCAACATGTGCAAAACTAAATTCATCATTTTACCTTAGAGGACATGTAACTCCTCTTTGTCCCTCCCCTATTTTTCTATAATTGGTCTTCTCTGGTCTCCCTGGACTGGAAGGCTCAGTGTCATCTTTGTCTCCATATCTTTCATCCCTTTTCCAGCCAGTCTCAATGCCCTGTTGATTTCTAAGTGTCACTAGATATACCCCTTTCTCCAGGCCTCCCCTGCTTCTTCTCTAAAGAAGTCTCCTTTATTTCAGGGGTGATATGGCAATAAAAGTATGGGCAGACTGATATCCATCTAGCAAACATGCTCAGATTAATCTTCCTAAAGGAGTGTTTTCATCTTTTTATTTCATTTTATCACAGACTTTTCCTCCTTGATGCTCAAACATCCTAATTTATCAACTTGTCATTCTAGAACCTTTTTATTAAAAAGGGTCCTTGGCATATCTGTCAAATTAACTTGTTGTAGCTACTCCTGAAGAATCTCTCCTATAGGGTTCTCAAGTGATCCATTAAATATCTTGCTGACTTGCCTTTCTGCCTCTACTTATGTATGCTCTTCTTTCTTCTTGAATATACATACTTGAATATCTTTTCTTTTTTCTTCTTGAATATCCATACTCAGGATCCAATTCAAACCTCACCTCTCTGTAATGACATCTCTTCCTAGTCTATTTCATACCACATACCACTTTTATCTCCTTGTCGCTTTCTATATAGGTTCTTGTCACTGCTAACTATGGGTTTTATTGTTGGTAACACTTAAATTAGCACTTTAGTAGTATTGGTCCTGCATTACTGTGTATGTGAGTTTTGTAATAATTTTTTTGTGTGGCATATCACAGTTTATAAAACATTATCATATTTGGGCCTGAGAGTAAAGCCAGTCAGACATTTTACAGCTGGGAACAGTTGTATTAGTAGTAGCCCGAGAACACGTGGATACCAAGAGTTAAATGTAAAATGTGAAAGTGGAACTTAAGAGTTAACATCAAGAACAGTGCTAGTTCAATTGTTCTAACTTTCAAGTTCCTTTCACTTATTGCAAAACTTAACACACCTTTTTTTCGTTGATATATTCTACAGAACCTAGCATATGTCTATTATATACTAGGTGTTGAGTATCTTACTGGCTGAAGTAGAGTAGTATATGCTATAAATAACCTAGAGAATATTCTATGAATTATAAAAATGTGCCATATACCTTACTTCACTTCGATTGAAAACTGGAGAAAGAGTGAATTAATACTAAAAATTGCTTTGATGTGCTCTGATAAACAGCTTTCTTAAGATAATGTGAATTCTAGGAACCTTGTGTTTGAAAACTTTTCTTTCAGTGGTGCCTTGGTGTACTACTTTGGACTTAGACTAACAAGATACAATTTTGCCAGTCTCTTGGTTGGGAAGAAGCATGATTGCTATGAAAAAAAAAGAGAGAAAAAAGTAAGAGAAAATCTATAGAGTTTTAAAAAACATTCTCATAAACTTGATTTTAAAAGTAAAAATGGATGAACATTCTTCATGTTCTGAAAAGATATTTTAATAGGTATTATATATTATAACATTACATCAGTTAGCTAAAATCCTACCTAGAAATATGCTAGTTCATTACATTTTGAAGCTAACTTTTCCATATAAGGGATAACAAAGGATGCATGAAAGGGAGTTGACATTTTTATTGTTTTTGGTAGATTAAAATAATCGGGTTGGCCAAATATGAGGGTGAGAAAATTTTCCTACTATTTATCATGCAAATTCTGAGAATTTATTTGGAACTAACTGTACAAAGCTAATACTAAGAAAAAGTTACTTAACTTTTACTGGAATGAATAGTTATGATAGTCCTCCTAACCTAGAGGTGATGCAGTGATAGCATTTTAGAAATAATTTTGTTTCAAATTCATTTATTGCTTTGGTCTCTTACAGTGTTACTACCTTCTTCATGTAAGGATATAAATAATTGGATATTAAGTTAGTTGTAAAACCAGGTAGAAAAATGGACAGTTTTTGTGTGCACATCCAGTCTCTGCTGCATCCTGACTGTGGTGATTCAGAATTTGCTCCGGAATCCATCCTTGCTGTGTGTTCCTCTTACCACTTCTCAGTCTGGGCTTGTGCACTTCTCTCTGGAGAGCTCTGGCTTCTGCCTTTCTTCTTCTTCTTCTCAAGCCTTCCCGCACTTCTTAGAAACTAGTTTTCCCAATGAATGGATGATTTTTATTTTCTCCCTCGCTTTCTCAAAACTGTAGCGCACCCTGACCTACTGAAAACCAACCAGAGCTCATCTCATGGTCTCCTCTAGTTGGGGCCTCTCAGTCTTTTGAAATTATAATGAACCAGTGGATCTGGCTGATGTTACCTGCACATGGGTTTTTTTTTTTTTTTTTTTTTTTTTTTTTTTTTTTTTTTTTTTTTTTTGTGTGTGTGTGTGTGTGTGTGTGTGTCCTACTCATTGTGCTGTTATATAGTACCTGTAGGCAGGAACTGGGCCTTTTCACATTTTATTCTCTATATCTAATTGCTAATGCAGTGCCAGGCCTATAGTGAACCTGAACAATGAATGAGTGAATACATGCTTTTAAAGTGAAACAAATGTTAGTATGTATCTTTTTTTAATTGCCTACATTTCCAAGTATATAGTAATTTCTTAATACATTGAACACAGGAGAAAATGAGAGCAACAGAATTCAGCAAACAAATATTATTATGAATAGCTAGTGTGGCAGGGAAACAGTGCCTAAGTATTATATTTTAGCATGTCTTTTTCAGCTAGTATACTTAATATTTATCAGGACAGTACATGATTTTTCAGTTTTTTTTTTGAAATGGAGTCTGGCTCTGTTGCCAAGACTGGAGTGCAGTGGCACAATCTCAGCTCACTGGAATCTCCACTTCTTGGGTTCAAGTGATTCTCCTGCCTCAGCCCTCTGAGTAGCTGGGGCTACAGGCGCGTGCCACCATGCCCAGCTAATTTTGTGTGTGTGTGTGTGTGTGTGTGTGTGTGTGTGTGTTTGGTAGAGATGGGGTTTCACCATGATGGCCAGGCTGGTCTCGAACTCCTGACCTCAGGTGATCCACCTGTCTTGGCCTCCCAAAGTGCTGGGATTACAGGCATGAGTCACTTTGCCTGGCCAGGGTAGTAACTGATTTTTGATTAAAAAAATGCATAGATTCTTCTATACTTTTAAGCTTTTGATGAAGTTATAACACACTGTTGCAACTAGTCCCCAAAGTTGTCTTCCTAATGAACCAAACCCCCAGCAGTTGCCCTTCATGTAGCAGCACCCTTTCTTTGATTCTGGGCGAGCTCTGAAACTTGCTATTGACCAATGACTCCTAAGGCTAGGTCTTAAGGGCTCTTGAAATTTTATCCCTGGATCTCTTGGAAAATGTGCTTTTAGAATAGCTTTCTCTTGAAGATAGCTGCCATCGAAGCAGTGCCGCTATTCTGAGACAAACTTGCTGTGAGATGCCTCAGCCATGTGGAGAGATCCTGAAATATGAAACACTGAGAGAAAGAGAGAGAGACAGAGAGGGAGGTAGAGAGACAGAGAGACAGAGACAGAGAGAGAGGGGAGAGAGAGAGTGAGACAGAGAGAGAGAAGCCAAGGTAACACATGTCACTAGGATGAAGAGATGGAGCCATCTTAAAAATGGATCCTCCAGCCACCCCAGCTGGTACTACATGTAGCAGAGTGTCTAGCTGAACACTTCTCAAATTTTTAATTCACAAAATCATGAGCAAAATATAAATAGTTATTGTAAGCCACTAAGTGCGGCATAGTTTGTTATACAATATAATGGATTGAATATTTGTGTCCTCCCCAAATGTATATGTTGAAATTCTAACCTCCCAATATGATGGGATTAGGAGATGTGGCCTTGGGAAGCCGCTGGGTCATGAATACGATTAGTACCCTTATAAAAAGAACTCCAGAGAGCTCTCTACCCCTCTTTCATTTACAATAGGATATAAGGAGAAGTCATTGGAAGAGGGTCCCCACCATAGCCTGCTGCCACCCCAGTCTTGGACTTTTCAGCTTGCAGAACCATGAGAAATAAATTTCTGTTGTTTACAAGCCACTCAGTTGATGGTAATTTGTTTTAGCAGCCCGAACTATGACATGCAGTGACAGATAACTGAAACAACATACAGGAACATGTGTAAATTATTAATAAATTTTACTAGTTAAACACAGCTGTTGTGATATTGTGATTTTTTTTTTTCTTATAACAACATAGATATATTTGGCCTTCATCTCCATTTCCTCACATACGACTCCTATAGTCTTTGGAATCCCAGGAGTGACAGAGTGACCTTTGTATGTTGTTGGTTTGACTGGTGTCTGGAATCCCCTAGGTAGAATGAGGACAGGAAAGGCCAAAGCATGATTAGAGGGTTGGAACTTTTCAGCCCCACACTCAACCTCTGGAGAGGGGAGAGAAATTGAAGGTTAAGCTAATCAGCAGTGGCCAATGATTTAATCAATTATGTCTACATAATGAAGCTTCTGTAAAAACCCTAAAGTACTAGGTTTGGGGGGCTTCTGAATAGCTGAACATGTAGAGTTTCCTGGAGGGTGGCATGCCTAGAAAAGGCAGGGAAGCTCTGCATCCCCTTGCACAAACCTGCCCTATGCATCTCTTTCTGACTGTTTATCTGTATCTTTTGTAATATCCTTTATAATAAATTGGTAAGCATAGGTGTTTCCCTGAGTTCTGTTAGCTGCTCTCACAAACCAATCATTCCCAAGGAAGGGTGATGGGAACCCCAGTTTTTAGCTGGTTGATCAGAAACACAGGTCACAATCTAGGGCATGTGATTGGCATCTTAAGTGGGTGTTAGTCTTGTGGGACTGAGCCCTTAACCTGTGGAATATGATGCTATCTCTTCACTGCAGAATTGATTGCTTACTTGGTGTGTGGGGAAAACTCCCCCCGCCCCTCCCCCCACACATACACATTTGGCAACAGAAGCATTCTGTGTTGTGAGAGTATCGTAGGAGAAACTTGAATTTTTCTCCCCATATCCTTACACCTGTGTAACTAACATCCAGAGCAAGGAACAGAATATTGCTGACACCTCAAAAGCCATCCTTGTGTTCCTTTTCAGCAACAGCCTTCTCCAAGAGTAGTAACCACTTTGACTTCCAGCACCATAGATTGTTTTGTCTCGTTTTAAAATTTCATATGAATAGACTTATCGTTTATGTAATCCATTATATACTCTTTTCACTTATTATTATGTTTGTGGGATTATCCATATTATTATTATTATTATTATTATTTTTTTATTATACTTTAAGTTCTAGGGTACATGTGCATAACGTGCAGGTTTGTTACATATGTATATTTGTGCCATGTTGGTGTGCTGCACCCATCAACTCGTCAGCACCCATCAATTCATCATTTATATCATGTGTAACTCCCCAATGCAATCCCTCCCCCCTCACCCCTCCCCATGATAGGCCCCAGTGTGTGATGTTCCCCTTCC
>NW_016812395.1:99914-171942 GCF_001698545.2 Rhinopithecus bieti | reverse complement strand
AGTTAGCTCTTCCTGTTGAATTGATCCCTTTACGATTATGTAATGGCCTTCTTTGTCTCTTTTGATCTTTGATGGTTTAAAGTCTGTTTTATCAGAGACTAGGATTGCAACCCCTGCTTTTTTTCGTTCTCCATTTGCTTGGTAGATCTTCCTCCATCCCTTTATTTTGAGCCTATGTATGTCTCTGCATGTGAGATGGGTCTCCTGAATACAGCAGACTGATGGCCTCCGGGTTAGATCGCTGCAGACTGCTGTGTTAACAATGAGGGAGGCTCCGTGGGCGTGGGACCCTCCCGGCCAGGTGAGGGATATATTCTTCTGGTGTGCCCGTTTGCTTAAAGCGCGGTATTGGGGTGGGAGTTACCTGATTTTCCAGGTGTTGTGTGTCTCAGTTCCCCTGGCTAGGAAAAGGGATTCCCTTCCCCTTGCACTTTCCAGGTGAGGCGATGCCTCGCCCTGCTTCGGCTCTCGCTGGTCAGGCTGCAGCAGCTGACCAGCACCGATTGTCCGGCACTCCCTAGTGAGATGACCCCAGTACCTCAGTTGAAAATGCAGAAATCACTGGTCTTCTGTGTCGCTCGCGCTGGGAGTTGGAGACTGGAGCTGTTCCTATTTGGCCATCTTGCTCCGCCCTGGATTATCCATATTATTGACTGGCCCTGTGGTTAAAACATTAGCATTGCTATGTAGTATCCCATTATATGAATGTAATACACTTCATCCATTCTACTCTTGATGGACAGTTGGGTAGTTTCCAGTTGTCCACTATTGTGGATAGTTCTTCTAACAGTCTTCTAAATGTCTTTGGTAAATGTATGCACACTTTTCTCCTGGGTGTTTTTTCAGTGGTTTTATAATTGCTTTGAACTTGTTAGTTTTATATCTGTAAGTAGCCTATAAGCCACTCTAGAGTGTAATGACTAGCTTATCTATCTATCTATCTAGCTAGCTAGCTATCTTCTCATGATAATGCCGAGTAAACAGAGTTTATAGCTTAGTTATTCAAGAAATATATGCTGATTGATCATTTAGAAGTTTTATAGCACATATGCTTGGTTCTCTAAAAAGAAGTTCTAAATTAATCATGCACTTTACACTACAGTATGTAAGCATAAAAAATAGGAAATGTCCTTTCAATTAGACATTCTTGTTGAATTAATAAATATTTATTGGAAAATATTTCATCTGCTTAGAGCTACCGTTTTGCAAATAGCATGAGAAAGAAAATCACTTTGTTTCTTATAATGATAAAAGGCAGGATACTAATAAACAGCTGAAGTTTCTGGGTACTGTTATACTGAAGGGGTTTAAGCTTCAGTGAATCACTTGTTAGGATAGAAGTAATAAATTATGTTGGTGTGTACAACTGAAAAGCATCTTAGGGCACTATTGTTATTTTGTTGAGTTATGTCCTTAGAGTTGTATCATATCATTTACTGTAAGTTAAATTAATGAGTTCTGAAATTACATTTTCTTCACATTTACTCAACGTGAGGAATTTCCCTTTTCATTGCTTTTTTGGTGTATCACTGGGGCTCTTTACTTTAAAAATTGCAATGAAAAAACTGTCCCAAATAAGCCAGGTCTGATTATTTTCAATCCCAGCACACTTGCTTAAATGCCAATATCATATGGAAAAGTTCAACTCCAAAATGCCAGATTATTTTTTCCTCTTTTTTGGTAAAGTGTAGCTCTTGGACAAAAATAAATGACATGGAAATTCAATGTAATGTCAGATGGTTTTATGGGTTGTGGTTTGTGTTTTTGGTTGTTAACTCTGAAGAATCAGGACATATAAAATATTAAAGAGTCTACTCTTTATTTTCAGCTACTAAGCTTAAAATATGTATGTTTACAAACAAATGCCATACACTTTCTCTCTTAGTTTATCCTTACTTCTTTAGTTGCTAGCATGCTTTTTTTTTTTTTAATACTAGGATGTCTTTTTCATCTTCCCATTCATTTATTTATGCAGTAAATATTTATTGAGTGTTTTCCATGGAGCAGATACTACTCTGAGTACTTCAAGTCTCACAGACTTAACTCTTCCCTGGAGAAGATCATGGTCTACTGCAATACCAGACATGTAGACAGACACTTACAATATGCCATCTCATAGACAGACAAGCATACTAGGTTCAGAGCAACTCCTTCTGCTTAGGGGAGTCCAGGAAGTTTTACAGCACAGATAAAACTTGAATTGAGACTTTAAAGAAGTATAGGAATTTGAGCAAAGAGGTGAAATAGGTTTTCTATGCAAGAGAGTAGCGTGATACAAAGGCACAGAGCTGAGAAAGGTTTGTCATATTCAGAAATCAGTAGTAAGTTCCCTTTGCTTAGAACTTAGGGCATGTTGGGTAAAGAGGAGAGGGGAAGAATGGGGATGAAGTAGGTTACCATTTTCACTGTGAGAAACTAAGAGCCCAGCCTTTCCCCAGGGTCTCCCCTCTTCTTTTTAACTTGGAATACTGCAATAACCTGGGACTGGTAACCCTTTGTGGAACTGATAGGAGTTGAAGAAAAGATAGACTTTTGAGCAGCACAAAGAATAGGATTGGATGTTCCAAAAATAAACAAAAAGGATATGCAAAATAGAGGGGGGTGCCGGCAGCATGTTCTCAGAACAAAAAGTAGTTCAGTTGGCCATTCCTAAAGGAGGGAAGCTACAGTTTAAATGGGAACAGTGTTTGCAGGGAACCTCCGTTAGAGTACTGCAGAACACTGATGATATGGTTTGGCTGTGCCTCCACCCAAATATCATCTTGAATTGTCATAATCCCCATGTGTCAAGCGTGGGACCAAGTGGAGATAATTGAATCATGGGGGTGGTTCCCCTATACTGTTCTCATGATAGTGAGTGAGCTCTCACTAGATCTGATGGTTTATAAGGGGCTTCCCCCTTCTTTTCACTCTGAATTTCTTGCTGCTGCTATGTGAAGAAGGACCTATTTGCTTTGCCTTCTGCTGTAATTGTAAGTTTCCTGAGGCCTCCTCAGCCATGCTGAACTGTGAGTCAGTTAAACCTGTTTCTTTTATAAATTACCCAGTCTTGGGTATTTCTTCACAGCCGCATGAGAATGGAGTAACAAAACTGCACGTGGCTTTCTTTATCGCTTTGTTCATTCAACAACCTGGTGTAAGTAATCTCAAGGGCAATTGGAAGGAGTAGCAGCTTATGTGGTAAATAACAGGAGCAAACAACACAATTATTTTTGATAGGACGTGTAATAGCCTGAAAATAGGAAAGTAAAATTTAAAGGCATAAATACAGTATCCTACAGTTCACAGTTATTGGGAAAAAGATGTTGGGTGTTTCAAACAAATGCCTAACATAAGGGAACAGCCTTATGACATTGATAAAAGAAGCCAATGTCTTGTCAGGAAGACCTGGATAAAGGAGGTTGATAGCACTGTTCCACACTCTATCAAGGGATTGCAATTTGTTCTGGATGCCATCTTTTAAAAGGGACAGTTACAGAGAAAAGAATGGCCAGAGGAAGGAAACCAATGTAGTGAAAGTCTGAGAACAATATTGCAGGCAAAACAGATAATGAAACAGGCTATTTACCCTCTAATTGAGTAAAGGAGACATCACAGTTGCTGAGAGCAAGAGGGGAGACAATAACCACTAGAAGGAAGTCCAGGAGGTAGGTTTAGCTCTGTGATGAGATGATCCTTCTAATGCTTTTCCTTGTGAACAGGAGACTAAATAAGACCAAATAAATATGTCTAAATGACAAGTTCTCTGTGTAACTGGGAGTGTTTCAGCTAAGGGTGGTGCTACCTTGTTAGAGATACTGTGAGCTGTCAGAGTTTTACTTCAATGAACTTTAACACCACTAGAAGACATCTGAGAGTATAAAATACAGATACTCTTGATATCCTTAAAATATGTATTAATCAGGCAGCCTCAGCTGCATGCACTTAGGAACTCTGAAGCCAGCGAGCCCTTGGCATGCGGTAAGAATTATGTGCTGAGAGGTTTTCTTAGTGGTTTTACTACTGGAAAGTGACTTGGTTGCTCAATTGAGAGGCTTCCATAAGAATTGCAGCTACCAGGGATTGAATGCTTGTTAGTGCCTGATGCTCAGCTGTGCACTCTATAGACTCTGTCTGGTTAAATTATCACAACAAACTTGGATAGTTGGATTGTTTTAATCCCTTCTCTCCTTTTGCCAGTGAACAAGTAGAAGTTAAATAACTTGAGTCCAGCTGCAACATTTTCTAGCTCTGTGATCTCAGGAAATTTACATAATAGCTTTGTCCCAATTTCCTGACTTAAAAGTGTGGATAGCCTATGCATGCAGTGGCTCACACCTGTAGTCCCAACACTTTGGGAGGCAGGAGGATCACTGAGGCCCGGAGTTTGCGAGAAGCTTGTGCAACATCGTGAGACCCTGTCTCTATAAACATTAAAAAAAATTAGCCGGTATAGTGGTGTGTGCCTAGAGTCCCAGGTACTTGGGATGCTGAAGTGGGAGGATAACTTGAGCCCAGAAGGTTGAGACTACAGTGAGCTATGATCCATGCCATTGCACTCCAGCCTGAGCAACAGAGCAAGACCCTGTCTCTCAAATAAAAAAACTAAAAGTGTGGAAAATAATAATGCCTGCCATGCTGTTTGCAATTGTAATACCTGGATTCCCCCTCAGATAGTAAGGGGTGGAAGGGAATTTGACCACTAACAAAAGAAATGTTGACTATTAGAATTGTCATTGTTTACAGGTAAAATATTTCAAAAATATATATATTTCATTTGGGAATTTGGTAGGGAGCCTAATGAGAGCTGCTGATCACTTGCATAGACATATTTTTATGTATCAGAACAGCTGATAGTACTTTGCCTTTATATTTCCGTCTTTATGCATACAACCTCTCAAAGCCAATCTAAAATGCTACCTACTTTGTAACACTTTTTCTGACCCTCAAGATGGAATGGGGTTACATTTTCCTTCAAACCCTCATAGAATGTTCTGACTTGTCTATGACATTAATGATTTCCTGCCTTAATATTATATTTACTTGTGCAATTGTCTGACCCTCTCCAATTGACCTGATGCTCAGTTCTGGCATGGCCTTCAGCATCTTCTTTGTGGTATGTCTTGGAATACCTCAATTTCGGTATACAGGTCCTCAAATCTTTATTTGACTGAGTTGAACCACATTGTTAAGCTTTAGTTTTTATATCTGTTTCCTGATTCCTTTACATAATATTGAAAGAGATTTACAGAACATTTACTTTATATGGGCCATAGTGGTGGTGGCAATTTTTTAAGCAGATATGCTAATTTCTAAAATTTCAAGTTTGTGTGCTTCCTCAAAAACAAACATTACTGCAATGACAACAGATTCTGAACCTTTGTTTAGTATCTGCATGCTGATGATGGTGAATCAATGGTGAAAGAAACAAACTATGTTTTACCTTGGACCTGCCCCACAAGGCCTTCATGAAAAGAGATTAAATGCTCCCTCCAACTGACCCAGCTCCATGGACCTGCAGATGCAGATTCTTCCCTGCATTGCCCAGCTGTGCTGGCTGAGTGATGTTCAGATGTGTAAGCACTTTGTCATTTCCTTCATCTCTCCTTTCTCCTGTCACTTAGTTTGTATGCTAAGATTCTCACCTGAGTTATCAGAATAGCCTCCTAATTGAGGTTCCTGCCTCCATTCATTCTTGACTCAGATGAGTCCCCAACTCTGCCATGATAGCAAACTTTCTATGTAATTCAGTCATCCACAATGGCCACAGGGCAAGTTCAAGCAGTTAAGGTGCCCATGAGGGCCTCCAGGATCCCAAATTTCCAGTAGTATCTTCTTCCTTCTGCCAGACTCCATGAAGTTTTTGCTTCAGGAATGAGCATTTAGTTTTCTTCCTTTATTTACTCACTCTTTGATTCTCCATTAGCTATTGTTATTATTGAGTGCTTCCTTAGTAGTGATTAGGGTTGTGAGCTCTTCGTGAGCTCTGGGTTCACATGGCCGGGATCAAAGCTGTGTGATCCTAGAAGTTCTTAATCTCTGTCTCCTTCCATTTTCACATCTGTAAGATGGGGATGATATTGGTGCTGACATCGTAGGGTTGCTGTGAAGATTGAAGTGATACCTGTAAAGAGCATAGGACAGTGCCTGGCACACAGTAGTGCACATCAGTCTAATGCTGTGCTTGGTACTGCTCTGGGAATTTGTGTTCTCATGCCTCTGATCCTGCTATTCTCCCTATGTTGACTGTTTTCCCCATTTCCCCCACAACTTGCATTTCTGTCCATTCTTTAGAATCGTTCTAAGGTGTCAGCTTCTTAGTAAGGCTTTCCCATATCACCCTTTCCACCTTCAGAAAGGACTGATCACTTCATCTTTTGTTCTACTTCTGAACCTTGAAAATAAATATTTGTGCAGTACACTTTCATGCAAGTATTCATATACACATATGTGTCCCCTACTGGATCATGAACTCATTAAGAACAAAGAGTGTGATTTATTCAACATTGATTTCTTAGAAGCTAGCTCAGTGCCTGACACATAGTATTCAATAAATAACTGTTGAACTGTGCTTTTTGAATTGAATAGGAAAGCACTTTATCACTTGAAGTTTTAGGCATGAAATCCAGAGCATGTTATCGCAATGTCATGGTGATGTGTATACATATATGCATGTGTATACATGTATGTGTAGTTTGATTAGCACATGCCTGATTAAGGAAAATAATTACTGTGAGTTGTTCATTTATTTAACTACTTCTGGTAGTTTATAAGAAAGGAATTTCTCCAACTTCCTAGCTAGAAATGCAAGCCAGGACTTGTGGCGATTCTGTGCCAAAGATCTGTTACTGTTAGCCTGGAAGACTGCATGTCTGCCGGTTCCAGCTGTGCTTTAATAAACAGGAGCTCGAACACTTCATGATGGGAAGTACAGCTGAGGACTCTCGAATGCACAAGCTGATCATGCTGAATGCTTTTCTGGGTCATGTTCGTTTCATAAAAACAGCCAATTCCCAGCCTTCCCAGAAGAGGAAATGCTGAAGGTCCTAGCTGCCATGTGGGGTGAGGAGGAAACCAGGACGGAGAGGGGGAGGGGGACTCACCACCTCCCCTTTCCTTGGCAAGGAAGCCAGCCCAGGCACCCAGCCCAGTCGCACGGGTCCCCGTTTGGACTTTGGGCTGTGCTTAAGTGCACAAGTTTTTTTTTTTTCTTGCCTTTCGTAGCGACCACGTTGTTCCAGTGACCAGAGCAACATGACATAGAAGCAGCAAAAACATAGCAAGTTCTTGCCAGTTGCTAGGCAGAGAAAAACGCTTTTGGATGTTTGAAGTATGCTTCCCATGTTGATTTCCTAACCATGACTTGTTTTCAAAGCCAAACACAATAACATCGTGAATACTCATCAGCATTTGGTAGGCTTTGCTGCCAACCTAATTAACAGATTTCAATTTAGAGGGATGAGAATAAAGGGGATGCTTTTGGTAAAGAAATAGCTTCGTGGGAAATTTGATTTTTCTCTATTTAAGGATTATTTCTTCTAATGTTTTGATATAATGTAATATTTAATTTCAACGACTATATTTGTCTCAATTTTAACACATGCAGTTTTTAGGTTATACTTAACATTGATGCTAATATAGTTGCAGTTTTGCAACTTGGGTAAAACTTGCAATTTTACCAAAGTTTTCTTTTTAAAAATCTAATGAAATAATTGAAAAGGTAGTTCTCTTTGGTCTAAATGTCAGTATTAGAGCTGTGAGTGTGATGATTTACCGTGCACTGATGAAGCTTAATTTTTCTTATTGTCGGATATAGGAAAACAATCATTTGTTCTGGGACACCAAGCTCTCATTGTTAAGTGGGGCAGCCGGTGAATCCTGAACTCAGAGGTAGAGACTCCCTAGGAGGGCCACTGAGTACAGTAGGCTGGAAGGGAACTAAGAAGGATACTCTTGTCTGCATGGCCAAACATAGTTACAGAGGACAGTTTCAGCGTGATGTTGGGCAGGCCATTGGACTTGGCTGGTCGTAGCGGCAACTTTTTCCTTGTGGGTGACAGGGCTGCTCCATCCATGCAAGTGACCCGTGTTCCCCACCAGAGCTATCCAGAGTAATTTCCTTTTAATTCTATTATCAGACCATGTGGTTTCTAGCAGGGAATGTAGATCTAATTGAAGTTTTAAGGAAGCTTTATGAATAGGAAGCCACAAACAGTTGTAGAAAGATCTCAGGCCAGCTGTCACTTGGGAGATGGAAGTTCAAGGTGAATTTCACTTGATTGGCAAAAGCATTTTGAGAGAAAAGTTCGTTTTCATAATTTTTCTTTTGGTTGGAGACAGCAAAAATTGGGAAAAGATTAATATGCCTTTCTACTATCTCTTTTGGGATAATCAGGTTATATTGATGAAAATGATTTTATGTGCAAGTCAAGTAGGTATAAATTCTTTCAATCTCCACCATAATCCTGGAGAGTAGGCATTCTTATACATGGGGAACTCAGGAATAGGGAAATTAGAGAGATTCCCAGAATCACCCAGCTCAGAAGTGGCAGAACTGGGATTTGAACTGAAGGAGTCTTATGATGGAGTTCCTGCTTTTGGCTGGTACACTACATTGTCTGGGCATGCAGGGAGCGTAGGGCTGCTCCATCCATGCAGGCATCCTATCTACAGGTGGCTTGACTGCAGGTGGCTTGTCTACATGCAAGTGACATGCTTGCTTGCTACATGTAGACATTTTAGCTGGATTAGCCTCTGAGCCCTCTGTAACACTTTCATGGAGATTTATTTCATTGGGTTTAAGCCATAGATTTACATTTGTATCACTTCCATCATATAGTGAACTTGGCAGGGGCTTGATTTTGAGTCGCTGGCACCCAGCATGGTGCCTGTCTTTCAGGAAACTTATGGAGTTGAAGAACGCAGTGCCAGCAACCTGGGGCAGAGAGTAACAGTAAGGCCAAGAGCTTCAAGTGATCTCTAGGACTCTTTTTGGCTCTTGTCAGTGCTAATAGAGATAATGTCTTGTGTTGCGATTTAGAACTCACTAAAACAAAACTTAAAGATTTTTAAAAAAAGAACGTCACTAATTTCCAATGTATTTCTTTGCTCCTTTTTAAAATCATTGTTTTCATTTTTTTGGAGCTATATAAAGCCAGTCAACTCTTTTTTAAAGTTAAGCCAGCAAGGTATTTGGCTATCAATGCTAAATAAATCAATTCAGAATCACTATTGGCACCATAAAGCTTAATTCTTTTCCCTTGTACTGTCTGGGCACCTTTAGAATAATTCTTATTCCTCTTCAATTGGCTGGATTTCTGCACAGGTCCAGGGGTTGTCTTTCTGTAGGGAGAGTGATGTGCACTGGGGGCAAAATTTCAGTTACCAAGTGTGTCCAGCATGAAGTCGCAGCTGGCATTGAAAGGCATCCACCATTCCTCTCCAGGTACATTTCAGATTCATCTCCTGCCTTGCTCTCCCGTGTCCCCATCACATGTGCTGGGCTAATCATCTGTCCCCACACAGATCTGGTAGCTTCTGCCTCTGGATCTGGCCTCAAATGGTTCCCTTTGCTAGAAGCGCCTTTTCCCCTGCAACCTCACCTGCCTGCTGAAGCTGTTCTTGGTCCGTAATGCTCACACTCCATCTTCTCTAAGCATCTTTCTAGGATGCCCCCCAGTTCCATTTAATATCTCCCTTCCCTGTGCTCTGTTAATTCCCATTTCTAGACTGTCACTTGCCAAGACAAGCCCCACATCAGGTATTTGTGAGTGTCTGTCTTCCTCAGGAATTCTGAAAGCCAGGGAGTATGTGTGTGTGTGAACACACGTGCACATACACACAGTGTCTTTGCAGTCCCCATAGGTAGAATAGCAGGTATGCAAAGATAGTTTTTCAGTGTGAATAACCCCGCCTTTCATTTTTGCTCCCTCACGAAATGAATGCTTCATCCTGGTACCATAGAAAATATCTGAACACCTCTACCTTCTAGTCATAGACTTTTGGATTGCCTCTCTTCCTATTCTTTTAATTTTTTAAAATATGCCAGAGCCCACACTTACCTTACTATCTGCCTCGTAAATTCTGGTCAGCCTCTTCCTTCACTCTGGCATGGAACCAGGCTTAGAATAGTAGGATTGATGGTGATAAGAAGTTGAGTGTGACTGCACGCCATGGCTGAAGTGCTGCTGAAACCTTTATGAACTGGACTTTGAAGCCAATTTCTCTAACCAAAGTCTCTATTGCTCCCTGAGTCAGCTGAGCTCTGCCATGTGCCTGGCAGAATGCATCCATCTCTTTACTTAGTCCTCCTCACCGTCCTCATCAGAGATGAATGAAAGTGCCATTGTTCACAGAGAAGCCAGGCATCCACGGAGGTCCTACAACTGAGAGTCCCATGACTGAGCCCCTGATGGAGGCTCAGGTCTACCTGACTCTTCTCTTTCATAATAGAACACTGGCTTCTGAATGCCTGAAATGGACACAGGAGACTTTTCCCATCTTCTCTGTTTCCCAGGGCTGGTGACCACTGTTCGCTTTCACCTTGCAGGCCCCCACCCTACCTGTGGAGTCTTGGGCGTAAGTTAGGGGCCTCCTCCTTGACCAGCTCATCTTTTTGTGAGAAAGTTGGGAAGCCCCCAGAAGCTCGACATGTCACGTGTACATGACAAGAAGGTGGTGGGGAAGGTGACAAGGTGGAGAAAGCCTGTGCCCCACCCCAAGGACTGGGAGACTCAGCTCCAGCCAACTATTGCCAAGAGGCAGCATGGCCCCAGTGATCCTAGAACACCTGATTTTCCAGAATAAGTTGGAATTCTATATTTTCAGCAGAGTTTTCTAAATGCTTTTAAATGCAAACCAAGCACGTGTGTTGGCCAGATTCACAGGCCACTGTTTTGTGACCTCTGCCTGGGGACATGAGTCCCTGCTGTCACTTTGTTCATTGTGTCTGCCTGCCCTGGAGCCATCTGAGTGTGTGACCCCCAGTTTAGGAGAAGGAGAGAAAAATTAATGAGGAATGAATGTGAAAAAAGATAGGAAAAGAAAGCTAATATTTAATAGAAAGAGTGATGCTAAAATAAGTAGAAAAAGTTCCAGATTTACATTTGAATACAAAAGACATTTTAATTTAGTGACTAGAAAGAATACCAGATTTCCTTATAATAGTTTTTTCAAATTAAATAGTTCTTTTTTTCTACCTAAATTTTGCTTAAGAATGGTTTTAAATGTATATTTTAAACTTCTAAATCTTAACTATTCTAAGAATTTAAAATTTTCAGATCTGGTTAAATGAAATATTAGATTACTAAAGAATGATAATAACATATATCTTCTCAACATTGAATGAATGACTTGTGTTTTTGTTACTTTGTCATTCTTGATACACTACTATAATTTGATAAGTATTTGAACTGTTTAGCCAAATTGGCACAGAGATTACACATATGTAGTGTCGTTTTAATAATGTTTCTCTATACAAAACTGTTGATGATTTTGTCATTTTAAGTGGAAAGTTTTTGACTTTACCTTAGCAATTTAAAGTTGTCTCAGTATTACATAAAGATAGCTTTGTTATTCTTTAATTATTCAATGTGTTTTTGCTAAATTCAGTGACCTTCTGAAGATTCAAAATTATCCTCTGGCGGTGGAAGTGTACCTAAATAAGCATTTAAAATAACTTGTCTAGAGCCACTCTTCGAGAAATGTCACATTCTGTAAACAATTGTCTCCATATGTTTCTAAATATGCAGCTGATAGATTCAAAATGCAGGCATGTTTACAAACAAAATATTTTCTGCTAGATAGACCAATAATTTCTGAATTTTAAGACTTTGTAAGCTGCTCATCTGTAAAAATGTAAACCTCTGGAGTGAATCTTTTTTTTTTTTTTTTTCGAGACAGTCTCGCTGTGTTGTCCAGGCCGGAGTGCAGTATCACCATCTTGGCTCACTGCACCCTCTGCCTCCTGGGTTAAAACGAGTCTTGTGCCTCAGCCTGCTAAGTAGCTGGGATTACAGGTGTGCACCACCACACCCACCTAATTTTTATACTTTTCGTAGAAATGGGGTTTCACCATGTGGCCCAGGCTGGTCTTGATCTCCTGTCCTCAAGTGATCTGCCCATCTTGGCCTCTCAAAGTGCTAGGATTACAAGTGTGAGCCACTGTACCAGGCCTGGAGTGAATCTTAAGAGTCCTAGTGTTGCTGGGTATGGGTGATGCCGTCTGTGCCATAGGTCAGTGGCTGTCAAGCCTGTATGTGTATTAGAATCACCATGGGAGATTAAAAAAAAAAAAAAAAAAAAAAAAGAACTAGGTCAATTCCAATGGATTCTGCTTTACATGGTCTTGGATAGGGCCTGGGAATTGTTTTGCCTTTTAAAAATGTGCTCCCAGGTGGTTTTATTTTTTAATTTTTTGTTTTTTTTGAGTCTGATTCTCACTCTGTCACTCAGGCTGGAGTGCAGTGGCATGATCTCAGCTCACTGCAACCTCCGCCTCCCAGGTTCAAGCAATTCTCCTGCCTCAGCCTCCCAAGTAACTGAGATTGCAGGCGCCCGCCACCATGACAGGTGGTATTTTATAGTATTTTTAGTAGAGATGGGGTTTCACCAAATTGGCCAGGCTGGTCTCAAACTCTTGACCTCAGGTGATCTGCCCACCTCGGTCTCCCAAAGTGCTCTGATTACAGGCGTGAGCCACCGCGCCCGGCCTCCCAGGTGGTTTTAATGTGCAGCCAGGGGTAAGACCCATAGTTAGCCTTAAAAGGGAATGTTAGGCATTAGTGATACGGTATCAGTTTCAGTACTAAGCTCACCTCACCCAAGATCCCCAGCAGCCTACCTAGATCATGCTACTGGGCCCTTGGGCCATACACTTTGTTTGAGAGCTTCCCAGAGGTCACAGCTCTACACACACTGCCATGGAGGGATTCTGAACTAACCCGATTTGTGTGTGTCAGTGAGTTTTCCTTAATCATAGTAATATTTATGGAGGCACTGGGGTATATGCTTCATTTTAGAATCATGTTTAATTCTCCCCGAAACCCCACAAACTAGTTATTATACTTTTATTAGGAGAAAACAAAAGAGCAGTAAGAAGAAGGAAAGAATACACCTAAGCTCATACGACTCTTAAGTGGTATAATTTAAACCCAAGCACTCAGACTCCAGAGTTCATATGCTTCATCTTTGTACCTGGAGGTTCAGATAAAACACTTGTGGGGCAAGGTGGAGAGCAAAAATGAGTACATTAGTCCATACACACATTGCTATAAGGAAATACCCAAGACTGGGTAATTTATAAAGGAAAGAAGTTTAATTGACTCACAGTTCAGCATGGCTGAAGAGGCCTCAGGAAACTTACAATCATGGTGGAAGGTAAAGGGGAAGCAAGCACCTTCTTCACAAGGTGGCAGGAAGGAGAAGTGCCCAACGAAGTGGGAAGAGCCCCATATAAAATCATCAGATCTCGTGAGAATTACTAACAATCATGAGAATAGCATGGGGGAAACCACTCCCATGATTCAATTACCTCCACCTGGTCTCTCCCTTGACACGTGGGGACCATGGAGATTATGGGAATTATAATTCAAGATGAGATTTGGGTGGTGACGCAAAGTCTAACCATATGAATGAGCAAAGCTGTTCAGGGGTAAACATTAGGGAGTGGTGGTGACTGAGGAACAGTCCCAAGACCCCCAGTAGATTTCTGAAACTGCAGATAGTACTGAACCGTATATGCTGTTTTTCCCCCTGTGCATAAATACTATGATTGTTTAGTTTATAAATTAGGTACAGTAGATTAATAACAATAACTAAGAAAATAGAACAATTATACTAGGGATAAAGGGGGACTACTGTATTTGTCCACTTTATGCTCATTCTACTTGTTTTGATTACTGTACCTTTATAACAAGTCTTGAAATCAGGGAATATAAGTTTTCTAACTTTCCTTTTTTTTCCCCCAAAATTGTTTTGCCCATTCTAAATCTTCTGTATTTCTCTATAAAATTTAGAACTGGTTTGCCAGTTTCTTCAAAAGAATGTAATACTGATATTTTGATTGGGCTTGTGGTGAATCTATAGATCGATTTTGGAAAGCTCAATATTTTTAAGATATCAGTTCTCAATATTTTAAGATATCTTAATTGATATCCGTTCTCCATATCTTAAAATATATATTGTCTTAAAATATTTATTTCTCCCAAGATCATGATATATTTTTCTATCGTTTCTTTCTAATATCTTAAAAATATTGAGCTCTTCAATCCGTGAACGTGTTAGCTCTCCATTTAGATGCTATTACAAATGATAATATTATTATTTTAAGATTTTTTATCACAGTATTTTTAAAACGTTTTACCTTTTATTCATTTGTTCACCACTAGATTCAAATGTTTGAATGCGGGAGCAGGACTTACCCTTCTGCTGGGCTTGGGATTGGAGTACGGCTGAGGATCAGGAAATCTTTTTAAATATTTTATAGCCTGGTTGTCAACCTGTGAGAGATCTCATTGGCTCTGCAGCTGTGTTGCCAACTTTTTGCATTGCTGAGGAGTTTTCTTAGTGCCTTAGTCCCATCCTGGCTTTCTATACCTCAGAAGTTCTCTTTCTATCCTGCCACCCTGAACCCTGGAAGGTCTCAGAAGGATGCCTCTAAGCTCCTCTGCCTGGCCTCCAGTTTTTAGTGGGTCCTGCCTTAAAGTGGGGAAAGTTATGTGTGCCTCATGGGGGACCTTTCTTATTTCTCCTGCCCTGTCCCCAGCCTTCAACGTGCTTTAGCACTTGGTGAAGGGTTACTGGCTAGTGCATGTAAGCTTAGCTTGTATCTAGGGCTCCTTGGAATTCTAATTTCATATGCAGCCTCTAAAAGTTCCTGAATCCAGGTACGTTGGCTCATGCCTGTAATCCCAACACTTTGGGAGGCCAAAACAGGAGGGTTGCTTGAGGTGAGGAGTTCAAGACCAGCCTGAGCAACACAGTGAGACACTGTCTCTAGAAAAAAAAACCAAAAAATTTCACTAGGCACGGTGGTGCATACCTGCAGTGCTAAGTACTCAGGTGGTGATGAGGTGGGAAGGTTGCTTGAGCCCAGGAGTTCGAGGCTGCAGTGAGCTATGAATATACCATTGTACTCCAGCCTGGGTGACAGATTGAGACCCTGACTCTAACACAAAAACAAACAAAAAATTTAAAGTTCCCGAAAACTTCAGCTGATTTCTCTGTGCTCTGATCTATGGTGAATTCACACTCCTGCTGCACCTAGTGCTGCAGGTTTGAGAAGAGCCATAGGTCCTTTTTCACTTATGAAGGGCTTGACACTTTCTGGATTTTTTTCCTTTAGGTTTCTTTGCATCATTCGCTTTCTGAAAGAGAGCGATTTTGTAACTTATGTAGCTTGTTCTGCTTGTTAGTGTGGGAGCAATGGTCTCTTGCAACTTTCTACCTCTCAGTTGAAATACGTAAATTCTGGGTAAAGCTTTTAAAAATATTTATTTAAGATACACGGAGGAAAAATCAGATCTAAACTGAAGGAGATTGAGAAACAAAAACCATTCAAAAGATCAACAAACCCAGTAGTTGGGTTTTTGAAAAAATTAGTAGGATAGATAGGCTGCTGGGTAGACTAATAAAGAGGAAAAGAGAGAAGATTCAAATAAACAGAATTAGAAACAACTGGATGGTTCCTCTGACCTAGAGAAACACAAACAACCATCAGAGACTACTGTGAATGTGAACTAGAAAAACTAGAAGAGATGGGTAAATTCTTGGACATACCCATTCTCCCAAGACTGAACCATGAAGAAATTGATTCCCTGAACAGACCAATATCGAGCTCCAAAATTGAATCAGTAATGAATAGCCAACCAACCAAAAAAAAAAAAAAAAGCCCAGGACCAGACAGATTCATAGCCAAATTCTACTAGACATACAAAGAAGAGCTGGTAGCATCCTACTGAAACTATTTCAAAAAAATCAAGGAGGAGCAACTTTTACACAACTCATTCTATGAGGCCAGCATCATCTTGAAGAAACCTGGCAGAGACACACCAAAAAAAAGAAAACTTTAGGCCAATATTCTTGATGAACATTGATGCAAAAATTCTCAACAAAATACTTACAAACTGAATCCAGCAGTACATCAAAAAGCTTGTTCATCATGATCAAGTGGGCTTTATCTCTGGGATGCAAGGTTGGTTCAACATATGTAAATCAATAAATGTGATTCATCACATAAAACAGAACTAAAGACCAAAACCACGTGATTATCTCAATAGATGCAGAAAAGGCTTTTGATAAAATTCAAGACCCCTTCATGTTAAAAATCTCTCAATAAACTAGGTATTGAAGGAACATGCCTCAAAATAATAAAAGCCACCTATGACAAACCCACAACCAACATTATACTGAATGGGCAAAAGCTGGAAGCATTTGCCTTGAAAACTGGCACAAGACAAGGATGCCCTTTCTCACCACTCCTATTCAACATAGTATTGGAAGTCCTGGTCAGGGCAATTAGGCAAGAGAAATAGGAAGAGAGGAAGTTAAACTATCCCTATTTGCAGATGACATGATCCTACATCTATAAAACCGTACTATCTTAACCCCAAAGCTCCTTAAACTGATAAACAATTTTAGCAAAGTCTCAGAATACAAAATTAATGTGCAAAAATTATTAACATTCCTATACATCAACAACAGTTAGGTGAGAGAGAGCCAAATCAGGAATGCAATTCCATTCACAGTTGCCACAAAACAAACAAACCTAGGTATACACCTAACCAGGGAGGTGAAAGACCCCTACAACGGGAATTACAAACCACCATTTAAAGAAATCAGAGATGACACAAACGAATGGAAAAACATTCCATGCTCATGGATAGGAAGAATCAATATCATTTAAATGTCCATACTGCCCAAAGCAATTTACAAATTCAGTGTTGTTCCTTTTAAATGACCAATGATATTGTTCACAGAACTAGAAAAAAATGATTTCAACATTTACGTGGAACCAAAAACAAGCTTGAATAGCCAAGGTAATACTAAGCAAAAAGAAAGCTGGACACATCGCAGTTCCCAACCTCAAACTTTATTACAGGGCTACAGTAATCAAAACAGTATGGTACTCGTACGAAGACAGACATATAGACTAATGGAACAGAATAAAGAGCCCAGAAATAAGGCCACGTACTTATAACCATGTGATCTTTGACAAAGATGACAAAAACAAGTGATGGGGGAAAAAACTCCCTATTCAATAAATAGTGCTAGGATAACTGGCTAGCCATCTGCAGAAGATTGAAACTGAACGTCTTCCTTACACCATATACAAAGTTAACTCAAGGTGGATTAAAGGCTTAAATGTAAAATCCACACCTATGGAAACCTTGGAAGACAACCTAGGCAATACCATTCTGGACGTAGAAACTCACAAATATTTCATGATAAAGATGCCAAAGCAATCATAACAAAAGCAAAAACTGACAAATAGGATCTAATTAAACTTAAGAGCTTCTTCACAGCCAAAGAAATTATCAATAGAGTAAACAGACAACCTACCCAATAGGAGAAAATATTTGTTAACTATGCATCTGGCAAAGGTCTAATATCCAGCATCTATAAGGAACTTAAATTTACAATAAAAATGAACAAACCCATTAAAAAGTGGGCAAAGGACATGAACAGACACTTTTCAAAAGACGACATGCATGCAGCCAACAAGTGTATGAAAAAAAGCTCAACATCACTGATCATTCCAGAAATGGAAATCAAAACCACAGTGGAGATACCATTTTACTCCAGTCAGAATGGCTAATATTAAAAAGTCAAAAATTAACAGATGCTGTTGTGGTTGCAGAGAAAAGGGAACACTTACACACTGTTGGTGGGAGTGTGAATTAGTTCAACCCTTGTAAAAAGCAGTGTGGCAGTTCCTCAAAGAGCTAAAAACACAGCTACTGTTCAACCCAGCAATCTCATTGCTGGGTATATATCCAAAGGAATATAAAGCACTCTACCATAAAGATACATGCACATGTATGTTCATTGCAGCACTATTCACAATAGCAAAGATATGGAGTCAACCTAAATACCCATCAATGGTAGACTGGATAAAGAAAACGTAGTACATATATACCACAGAATACTATACAGCCATAAAGAATGAGTTTATGTCCTTTTTAGGAACATGGATGGAGCTGAAGGTCATTGTCCTTAGCAAACTAATGCAAGAACATAAAACCGAATACTGCATGTTCTCACTTACAAGTGGGAGCTAAATGATGAGAACACTTGGACACAAAGAGGGGAAGAACAGACACTGAGATCTACTTGAGGGTGGAGGGTGGGAGGAGGGAGAGGGGCAGAAAAAATACTAGGCTTAGTACCTGGGTGATGAAATAATCTATAAAACAAGTCCTGTGACACAAGTTTCCCTATGTAACAAACCTGCATATGTACCCTTGAATGTAAAGTAAACTTAAAAAAGAAAGTGCATGGAGAAGATACTAATTTTGTCCTTTTTTTTTTTTTTTTTTTTGAGGTGGAGTCTCACTGTGTCATCTAGGCTGGAATGCAGTGGCATGATCTTGGCTCACTGCATCCTGCACTACCTGGGTTCAAGTGATTCTCATGCCTCAGCCTCCGAGTAGCTGGGATTGTAGGTGTGTGCCACCACACCTGGCTAATTTTTGTGTTTTAGTAGAGATGGTGTTTTGCCATGTTGGCCAGGCTGGTCTTTAACTCCTAACCTCAAGTGATAATCCCGCCTCGGTCTCCCAAAGTGCTGGGATTACTCCCACCTCCGTCTCACAAAGTGCTCTCCCAAAGATGTGAGCCACTGTTCCTGGCTGGAAGATACTAATTTTCTTAATATGACTATCCCTGTAGTTCTTTGTCCTACTAGAAGCGTTCAGTGTACCCCCTGTAGTATGTGAACTTATTGGTAATTTTTGTAATATGGGAACTTACAAAATTCAGATGATATTCTTAGGTTGATGTTTACATCATCAAATTCATTTTATTTGCTTTTTAATTCATTTTTTTTCAGAGCAGCATTTCCTTAAAAATGTGCTGCAAAATGTATGTGGTTCTTCCTAAATTTAAGAGGTTTGGGAAATGTCATTAATGCATTTAAAATTATAATGCCTTACTATGTGGTGGAAAACAGAGTTTGTTGACCCAGGAGCTTCAGAAAAGTATAGATACTGTAGTTTACAGACTGGTTAAATCAAGTTATATGGCTGTTTGAATCATGAACTTTAGAGCTGTGATATTAGGGAAGTTGTGCTGTTTGAGGAACTCGCATTTCAATATTGTACAGGGGACAGAAAGCTCTCTGGAGGATGTGTGCTTACTATAATAATTATAGTTAATTTTTATCATTAACTTCATTGGACAGTTTCAAAGGAGATTTTTATGCTACTTTTATTGATTTGACATTATTTTGAAAAGATTTCTGAAGACTGTTTCAGGGTTTGGGATTTATTCTAACTAAATCCTAAACTTTTATAAGTCCCTGTATTTCTCCCTGTAATAGTGTCTTTTTTTTTTTTTTTTTTTTTTTTTTTTTAAGGTGGTGAGGTCTCGCTTTGTTGCCCAGGCTGGACTCAAACTCCTGGGCTCAAGTGATCCTCCCGCCTCAGCCTCCTGAGTAGCTGGGATTATAGGTGAATGCTGCTGAGCCTGGCTTGTATAATAGTTTCTTAGTATTTTCTGATTAAAACAATGTGACTTTCAGTATCTAATTTTCTCAGACAGCAGAAGATCATTGGAGGTTAGGGGTCTGGGGCCACCTTTCCTGGGTGGAGCTACTGAGTACTATAGACCAGGAAGACTTTAGCTGGGCCCTGGTAACAGCTGGAACCTGTTAACTCAAAGTGGGCGCTCAATTGTATCTTGTTCTGTAATGTGGTCGTCTTAAGTTACTTGCTGTAATTAGGATCAGAGGAAAGGAGTTCTGGAGAATTTTCTTCTAGGAGCAATATTCTGTTGCAGAAATATAAGATTACTCAAATTCTGTGATATTTATTCAGTTAGGAAAAAGTCAGTACCATCAGCCAAGTTAACATTAAAGAGAAGAGAATTTCTTTGCTAAAAGATGTGAAAAGGGTGACATCCTTTTCTAAGGCAGGGATGGAAACTTTGGAAATCAGATTTAGAAACTAACTGAGTATAATTTGGTTCCTATTTCAGCCTCCACAGGAGGTCTTCTGGCTTTTGTTTTTTTTTTTGTTTTGTTTTGTTTTGTTTTTGAGACAGTCTCACCCTGTTGCCAGGCTGGAATGCAGTGGCGCCATCTCGGCTCACTGCAACCTCCGACTCCCTGGTTCAAGCGATTCTCCTGCCTCAGCCTACCAAGTAGCTGGGACTACAGGCGTGTGCCACTACGCCTGGCTAATTTTTGTATTTTTAGTAGAGATGGGGCTTCATCATGTTTGGCCTGACTGTTTTAACTCACCTGTGGGAAAGAGTGGGCGGAATATATGCAGCTTGGCAGTGAGAGAGCTGGGGCTGGGTCAAGTGAGGATTGAATCCAGGCTCCTTCATTTCCTGACTGTTCCACCTTGGAGAAGCTACTTAATTTCCTTCAGACTCAGTTTCTCCATTACTAAAATGAAGCTAAGATTACTTCCAGCCTCACAGGATTACTGAAGCGTGAATTGAGATAATTTGTACGGCTGGTGAAAAATGAATACTTTATCATCTTTGCTATGACTATTTATGATAGAAAAAGTAAGTTCAGATGGTGACCTTCATTTTTCTCTCTCTGCCTTTCTTGATTTCCCTGACTTTCTGGCAATGGGTAGTTATTTCAGGTTCATTCTTTCTTGTGTACATTCATTTACTATTTAATGAATGGACATCACAGCTGTGCACATCCTTATTGACTCTGACTCTGTTGAAAAATCAAAACTGTATTTCTTCGCACTGATAAAAGGACCATGTCAACTGATATGAAACATTCTCCTTACTTTAGATAAGCTTAGTATTGATGCAAGTAATTTCTTGCTCAAAATACTTTTAATATTTTTCTTAAATATTTGTAATCTCTAAAAATACATTAATGTCTGAATCCATATTCCCTCAGGTATGGGCATTTGACATTGAGAGGTTTTCATTTATTTGTATCCCACTGGAATAAAAAAGAATTATAAACCAAGCATGGCCATATCTCATTTATTCTTAATTTATTAAATAGAACATAATCAGAAATCAGTTGACATTATTTCCTGCTAATATTTTTTGATGGCTTTCCTACTTCAGCCCACAGAAGGGGAGATTTTAATGAAGTAACAGAAAATGGAAGAAATCGCCATGCAGCTCTCCCATAAATGGTGTTTTAAATAATTTTGAGAAATGGAAAAGGATTCTTTGGATAAGAGGGGATTCCTTATTGATTGAAATTGCTTTTGTGTTGATTGAATCTGTCGTGTTGCTTTATGTATTGCTTTGATAAGATCCGTTGCTGTGTCTCCTTCAACCCTGTTCTCCCCAGGGTCTCTCCCATGCCAGTAAATGGCACTGGTGTTCATGCAGATGCTCGGGCAAAAAACTTAGGCGGCAACCTTGATTTCTCTCTTCCTCTCACAATTCACAGTCAATCCATGACCAAATCCTGCCAGCAATAACTTCATAACATAGGCAGATTCTGACTGCTCCTCACCACCTTACACACAGCACCATCATCTTTCACTTGTCTTATTTCAGTGGAAACCTAGGTGGCCCTCTCCATAGCCAGTTCTCCACGAAGTAGCTGGGGTGAGCTTCACACCATCTCTACTTACAGACTTTCAGTGGTTGCCCATCACACTGAGAATAAAATGAACTCTCCACTGCCATCCCCCAGGCCCTCCATGACCTACCCTCACCTGACAACCACTTCTCAAATGGCTCTTTTTCTCCCTTTTGCCACACACAGTCTGTCCTTCCTTTGGGTCATACATACCCCTACTTCACTCCAATTGTTGGTGCATTTGTCCATGGATCCTTCTTAGATATTCCCATGCATTGTACTCTCACTTCCTTAAAGTCTCTCCTGAAGTGATGCCTCTTCTAAGAAGCCTTTCCATTTACTTGTTTTATTTTTCTTCATAGTACTTACCACCATCTGAACTTGCATTGTCCATTTAGTGGTTTATTCATCTTTTGCACATCCATTCCCTAGAATGCACACTCACTGAGGGCAAGGAACTGGCCTTTCCATTGTTATTTACCTAGTGCTGAGAACAGAGCCTTGCATAGAGTGGGTTCACAGTGACTGTCTCATACAATGAGGACATTATTCCATTTTGTCTAATGACAAGAGGTAAAAATACACAGATAATTTCAGGACATATGCATTAGTTTCCCAGTGGGACACTCACCCTCAATTGATTTTGGGATATATTGTTGAATATGCATTTTAAAATTCAATTCCTACCATTATTCTTTGACCAGAATGTACAAGTTTACAGTTGACCTGCAGAGAGCAACTCATTAGCAGTTTGCTGGTTCTCTAAGCTCCTGTATGCTCAGCCTCCCCCACTGCCCTGGTGCAGCCCTGGCTAAGCTGGAGGGTAAGAGGAGCCTCCTCTTCCCTAGCAGGCATGGTCTGGAGTTAGTTTTGCTGTCCTAAATTAGGTATCCCGGGATGAAGGGAGGCACCAGTTTCCCCACTGAGATGCAGTTTAACCTGTCTCAACAGTGTCCATCCACTCTATACAATTAGATTCTATCCTCACTCTTGATTTTTATTCCAGTTTTTAAAATCAGGCCTGGGGCTGAAACCTAAATCCCACTGCATTTCGAAGAAGTCAATTATATCCTATTAGATACTAACCTTTCTTCACAACCATTTTTATTCCTACTCCACCTCAAGCAGCATCCATCGGGGTCACCTTTAGACCAGTGACCAGCTACTATATGCCATCTCCCTAGAGTGAATCCTGTCACTGTTGCCTGGAGTCTACTTGCTGAGCCTCTTGGGGCGTCCAGACTATACCCCCCAATATTGAACCTAGTTCAGATTAGATTTCAATTTACCATGACCTTTTACATATTATGTGCACGTTTAAGCTTTAAACTCTGCAAATAATTGCCTTAAACCAGATTAATTATCACACCCAGCCTAGGGAAAGTTTCATTTACATCCCCAAAAGGTTTCTTATTGAGTACCTAAGGTGATTCAGATCCTGTGAAACAAGAAAACTGTTGATGTTAGGGGTATTTGGGATTTTGCAGTAGTTGAACAAGTCTGCTGCATCTTTGTGGTTATGTAACAAAACTCATAGACAAAGGTATATAGACAGACACTAAATTTTTTTGATGGTTAAGTTTCATAACCCAGGTCAGAAAAAAAGTGCTTAAAATATTTGCTAATTATCACAGCTTTTTGTTTTTCCTGTGGAAGTAAAAGTTTCCTTGTTTATTTGTACCTAACTTGCTTCATGAATATTCAGCTGTCAACGGAGCTGCAAGCCAATATTCATAGAAATGAACTCATTAGGAGCATTTTGTTGGCTGCTATTTAACTCATGAAGTATGTAGAAGTATTTATGATATTTCATATTTTATTTTTTCTTGATTTTGAAACATAAAAGATTATTGATAATAATTGTTATCCCAGATTTTCACAGTTGAGCTTATTTAGTTTTCTCATATTTCTTGAATTTATAAGAAAATGCTTTCAGATATTTGACCACTTACACAGATTTTTTACAAAGTAAATTATGAATAAAATGTAATGAATGACTTAAAAGCAGTTTAAAAATGTTTTAGATATTTATACATATACAATACTTGTTCCTCCTAGTTGGTTATTAATGTCATTGATATAGCTTGCTATGTGGATGATGTAAAAAGGATGGTTCTCCTTTTTGAAGGTCTTCCTTCAGAAATTTTGCTGTTATTTAATGAAAATAGCATTGAAGAAGGATATTTGGTTATAAGAAATAGAAAAAAACAGTAATAACAGCAAACAGACATTGACACTCGATGTACCAGTTACTTTTTTGTTTTGTTTTGTTTTGGGATGGAGTCTTGCTCCGTCACCCAGGCTGGAGTGCAGTGGCATGATCTCAGCTCACTGAAAGCTCTGCCTCCTGGGTTCACACCATTCTCCTGCCTCAGCCTCCCAAGTAGCTGGGACTACAGGTGCCTGCCAACATGCCTGGCTAATTTTTTGTATTTTTAGTAGAGATGGGGTTTCACCGTGTTAGCCAGGATCGTCTCGATTTCCTGACCTCATGATCTGTCTGCCTTAGCCTCCCAAAGTGCTGGGATTACAGGTGTGAGCTACCGTGCCTAGCCCTCAGTTACTTTACATATATTAATTTGTTTAATTCTTATAGCAAGTCTATAGGAGTAGATACTATATTACTCTTATCTTACAAATATGGAAGCTCTCTGCCTCAGAGAGGTAAAGTTACTTATGTGGTCACACATCTAGTAGTTGGCAGAGTTGGGATTCAAACCCAGGCAGAGTGGCTCCAGAAAGCTCTTCACCACTTCATGTTGCTGACTTCTGTCATGTTTTGGTAAAGACTACAAACTGGACTGCCTGCTGTCCCAATACCCGGCATTCTTTCCCCACTGATTTGAAGTGCTACCTGTTTCAAATAGTAAATTCTACATACTCAGGATATTTCCTGGACTGTCCCTGTGCCATCGATCTATTAATATTTGTCCGTATCAGCCCAGCACTAACCGTTTTAGTTACTTTATACTAATTCCTTTTAGGAATAGTGTATGAGTCAAATGGAAAAGGAAAGGAAACAAATTGCAGACTAAGGAAGGGGTGATATGTTGAATGAAGAGGGTAAAGACAATATTTGGTCATGAGAGAAGGAGAGAATATGGTGAGTCAGAAAGGGCCATAGGATACTGACATGTATTTTCAGTCAAATGTGTTTTAAGGATGATGGTGGACAATTTTAGAAGTCAGTTTTAAAGAAAAGATAAAGTAAGTGCCTAAGTTTCTGAGGTATAAAAGTTGGAGACAAGTTGATATGGTTTGGCTGTGTCCCCACCCAAACCTCATCTTGAATTGTAGCTCACATAATCCCCATGTGTCATGGGAGGGACCCGGTGGGAGGTGATAGAATCATGGGGGCATGCCTTTTCCATACTGTTGTGGTGATAGTGAATAAGTCTCATGAGATATGATGGTTTTATAAAGGGGAATTCCCCTGCACACACTGTCTTGACTGCTGCCATGTAAGATGTGTCTTTGCTCCTCCTTGGCCTTCTGCCATGATTGTGAGACCTCCCCAGCCATGTGGAACTGTGAATCCATTAAACCTCTTTCTCTTTATAAATTACCCAGTCTTGGGTATGTCTTCATAGCAGTATGGAAATGGACTAACACACAAAATAAATGTGTTTAAAGAATACAACAAATTCATGTTAATTGAAATAAATATTTATTATGAAACCAGTTTATAAATCTTTCTTTTATACCTCATGGATTGCACGGTGAGTTAGATCAGAGTGTGAGATGAAGGAGGGGAGTGGCCGTCGGGCAGCAACAGATCTTCAGGTTGGGATCCTCATTCATTTCTCTGGGTTTTCTAGCATTAAATACTTTTCCTTCTCCACTGCTTACATTTCCTTTTCATGGGAACTGCATTCTTGAATAACGATTAAAACAGGAATAGTGTTCTGCACTGTAAATTCGGGAAATGACCAGTTTCCTGTGCCAGAGAAAAATATGTACTTGAGACTATTATCTATACAATGTACTTTGTACTTCCCACTTACCCTTTTCTTTCATTGTGCTGTGTTGTTCAAGTGATCTGATATCAGCGTAAATTCCTGACCAGCACAATATGAAGTATTATTATACGGGAGACATAATTGTCTACTGGCATCTCTGTATAAATATTTGTATAATATTAAAAATAAGGCAATTTAACAGGGAGCTCTTCAGAAAAAAGTTACAATTATGTTCATGTAAGCTTCTGAAATGCATTTAGAAATCCATTTTGTGTCATGTTTTTCACCAGCTGACACCATGAAACATAATTTTATATGAAATGATACCAGAAAAATTGTGGGATATATGAAATATCTTTATTTCTTTGTTATAATTCTGAGCCTCATTAAAAGTTCATTTTCATCTGACATTAAGTTTCTTTACATGTATAATGACATATGATACATAAATACATTTTAATTTAAATTTTGTAAACCTGTCTTATAAATTATTTTTGTTTAAGTGTTCCATTGGTGCTGTAAAGAGATGATAGCACCCAGAAGAAGGCAGCTTCCTTCTTCTTTTCTGAACCTGGCTTTTCTGTAGTGGTCTTTTCAGATCAGGTTGTCGTTTTACTTCCAGCCTGTGTGCTTCTGGTCCATGCCTTGTTCTTGTGACATCTCATTGAAATTAAAGCTGTGGTCTGACCAAACTTCATATGCATTCTTCCATTTTTATTAATACCTTGTGCTCTAAGTTCTTTCAAGGATTGAATACATAGACAACAATCCCTATTAGTACCTTAGAGTTTGATCCTCAATAAACTTTTTGTATCTTCTACTCTTTGTGAATCTCCAAATTTCTGCAATGGGTGGAAGATAAATGTATGAATAGAGAGATTGACATATATACCAAACATCTGGGTGCTAGCCTGGGATCCTGAGCAGAAAAGATCCACTACATTGTGGAAGATCCAATTGTTAAAAAATAAACACAGAATTTTTGCCTCAATACCTTGAATTATATTACTTGTTCTGATATCAAGGACTTCTCCAGAAAGTAGAGTCTGTTGGATTAATTTACTGTTAATATAGGAACAGAAAGGAGGAGAAAGGGGCCTTAACTTACCCCTTAGTTCTGTTCTCTCTAGTGTTAGTAATAATTACCACAGTAGAAGTAATGGGACTATGGCTGTGGATGTAGTAATAGTGGATAGTGATAATAGCCACAGTGGCAGAAATATCAGATAACATTTATTGGGCCCTATTTGTGTGCTAGCACTTTGCAAAGTGCTATCATTACCTCCATGTAATCATCTCTGCCTCTCTGTGAGGCACATATGATTATTAACCTGATTTAATGGGTGAGGAAACTGAGACTTAAAAGCATCTGGCCTCTCATAAATGCTCACCACAGAGCTGAACTCCACCGAGGAGACATTCTGCATCTGTATATGTTTGAGTGGGTATTTCTAGGTATTTCCGGGGAGGAAGGTGGTGGGTTAATTTTGAAAGCTTCCAAACAGCCCACTATAAACATCATATACTTCCTAATCTTCATTCTTTTTGAAACTGATTTCTCCCTAGGGTTTGGTGCATCCCTGACCATTCAGGAAAGAGACATCAATCACCCAAAACAATACAAGGAACCCAAGATCTTCATTAATCAAATGATACTTGGAATGAATACACCAATAAGAATTTATTGCCAAAAAGTTACTTTATTTAAAAAAATTAAATAAAGAACATGGAATTGTTTCAATCCTTGAGAAAACTAGCTGTATACATGCCTACCAGAGCTATCTCTAACAAAAGATATCACTTCTAAGAGTAAATATCTCGCTTAATTTTAGATTCCTTGGGGAACTAAGAGTTAAGTAAAACGTGCACCAATTTTCTTAGGTTTATTTTAAGTATTTTGTTTTAGCTTTTTTTTCCCTCTGATAATGGGAGTACATTTTCACTCAAGCACTTCAAGATCAAATGCTATTTTAAAACTTAGAACTCTGCAATGATCAGTATTAAAAATTTATGAGTCAAAAGAACCTTGACAAAACCTTAAGACTATAGCTGAAAATGGAAATGGCTACGGCTACAGAGATTCCCAAGTCGAAAAAAAAAAAAAAATTGAGTAAAATGGGCTTTGTATTAAAAAAAAAACAACATTACTATTAGAATACATGACAATTAACATTCAGCTTTGGTGTACATGATGATAGGGAGTAGTGGTGACTGTGGCAAAATTAAGAGAACATGTGGCTTCTTCAGCTCCAACTTATTCAGGTAGATAGGCCTTGTGTTAATTTTCTCCAAGTGTTTGAAGAGAGGCTGTAATTATTGACTTTTATATGAATACCACTATTTTAAAAAAATGTTAGCGATTGAATCAATTTTTTTGTTTGTTTGTTTGTTTTTGAGAGGGAGTCTTGCTCTGTCCTCCAGGCTGGAGTGCAGTGGCGTGATCTTGGCTCACTGCAAGCTCCGCCTCCCGGGTTCACGTCATTCTCCTGCCTCAGCCTCCCGAGTGGCTGGGACTACAGGCACCCGCCACCGCGCCTGGCTAATATTTTGTATTTTTGGTAGAGACGAGGTTTCACCATGGTCTCGATCTCCTGACCTCTTGATCTGTCCAAAAGTGCTTGGATTACAGGCGTGAGCCATAGCGCCAGGCCTGAATCAATGTTTTCACCACATAGTGCTGTGTTAAAATCTACCTGTACTGCTTTCGACCTCTGCTTTAGACCAACTCATTGCTTTAGGCCAATGGAAGCAAAATATCCTGTTAAAATAATAATTTTATAGGCTGAGGAGTGAGATGAGTTTGTGGGTGTCAAGACTGCAGAAACAAACTGGAAGTTAAACGCAACAACAAAATTAAACATTTAAGAAATTAACAAAAAACACACTTAAGAAAAGAGGGCATTTATTATAGTATTTCACTACAGCCATCTCACTAACTTTCACCTGTGATTTTAGTAATTTTATGCATAACTGTAATTCTATCAATAATGGTCCTGATTTCTGTTTCATCTTCTGTTCAGTTTTACTATTGACTGTCCTGTCACCCAAGTATTAAATATCTTCACAACTCTGTGCCTTGTATGTAATGTACCAATCATATGCTGACAAATGATGAATTGTTTCCCCTGAAAATTCCTGAAGAACGCAGTTCTTTCATATTTATTTTTTGTTATATTGAGGTCAAATAGAATACACTATAACAATATGGTGGTTATCTTCACATCTTGGTCAAGTTCCAGCCAAGGGAGGTTTTTATTTTTATTTTTTAATTTGGATGGTATAATGAAAAATTATCTTCACCTAGGCTCTGAGATGATAGTGATGTTCATTTTGAATTAATAATTGGTCTGAAAAAGAGTAAAACATCTTTTGGTGGGAAATTGAGCAGATACCTAGACTCTCAATAACTGACACAAAAATCCTTTTGTTTCTGAATCACAAGGAAACAGCAACAATCAAGAGGCTTTCACTGGCGATTTAGACATGCTGTTTGGGAATCACTGCAATCTCTGTAGGCGTTTATTTGAGTAATCCAGGTGTGGGATATTTGAACGATTTGTAGAGTGATAAATGCCCATGAGGCTGAGTCTTAGATACTACTGGACTACTAACAAATGATTTATTATTCTGTAAGTTTTTGGAGTTTTGTGTGGATTGAATGTTGTCTTGGAAGTTTAGAGACAAACCACGATCTATTTCAAAGATGGAAAGATGCTGCTCATATTGTGTAGGAACAAAGTAACATCATTTTATAATTATCATTCATTGTATCTGAGTGGGAAAGAGATTACTAGATATCCTGTGAGCACAGGACAGTCCTTCACTACAAAGGTTTAATTTAAATAAAGGTTTAATCTAGCTCCAAATGTCAATAATATCAAGACTGATAAACCACATCATATGGTGATAGAAGAGGAAAAGATTATGTGCTATCCTATATTCCAAGTTGTTAATGAATATTTGGGAAGTTAATACACTAGGGAAATTAATGCAATGCAGTCTGGTGGTCTTCATAAATGAAAACCATTTGAGTCAAGAACAAAAGTCGTCAGTCTTTCCAGAAGTTTATTGAGCAGTTACCAAGTGCCAGATGTTGCTGTAGGTGCTGGGGATATCCCAGGGGACAAAGCAGATAGGCTCTGCGTTCATGAAGCTCCCATCCAAATGTGGGAGATGGACAGTAAACAAATATATAAAATGATCCTGTCCTTGTGCCTTTTTCCTTCCCCATCTCCGCACTGTCTCCAATGGACTAGGGCTGGTCATTTATTCTCTCTATATATGCTTTCCCTGAGTTACATCTTTGTGCCAGTGACAATCAGGGCTTTTTACTGTAAGCCCTGATCCCTCCCTTAGAACTTCACGTTGGAATGACTAACCCCCTACTCATGATCTCCACACTGGCGCCCAATAGAAATCTGAGACCCAACAGGTCCAGAGCAAACTCAATTCTCCCACCCCAAAACCTTCTTCACTTTCAGTCTTCTCCATTCCATTGATGCCAGTACCAACCAGGTGTTCATGCAAACCCAAATGACAAACTTCTTTCATTTACTAGGACCAGACAAAGCCCTTATCTTCCAAAGAACTGTGATGTGATAATATTGTTTTAAGTTAAAGGGTAAAAGGAAAATATTTACCCTTATTGTTTTTTTCTCATTTATTTTCATGAAATTAGTACAGTCTTTTTTCCTGCAACGGTGGGGTCCCTCTTAAATTTTTCCTATTTCACCTTTATATATACAATTTATCTATCTGTATCCATATTAAATAACCAAATCTTTAAGGTGACGGGGTGCTGCTAAGTAGTCTACATTCAGGATTTTGAATGTAGAATATTTGTTGGAGTAATAAGATTTAGTGCCGTATGATACGAAAATCAGATTGGCATTGGGTATCTAGAATTAAAAGTATAAATTGTTAAAATCTGCAGGACTTTTGCGAGTGATCTGTGTGTGCCTGGACTGATGAAAAGAGTGGAAAGGGCAAAAATATGTTGAAAGAGATCATTTTGTATGTTGAAATCATAAAATAGGAAAATGCATTCTGAGAATAAAGCCCATGATGAGCTTTGCTTTACTTTTCAACTAGTAACAGCACAAATGGGCAGACACGGATAAAGGAGATTGCTGTCATCTTCCTATTTCATATTAATGAGTTTCTTCCTTTTGATTCTTGATAGCAAATTTGTGACATTTTTAGCTTTATTAAACTTTAATTGGTGGATAATATTTATCATATGCATTTACCAAAAATACAAGATAATATGGGGCAAGTTAAAGAGAAAATAAAGAGTACTCTGGGAAAAGGCCCATGACTAGAGTGAAATCTAGGAATATTTTTTGTGGAGCCATTGTTAGAGGAATGCTGGTGAATGGAGCACATGCTCACACACATGCAAGCTGACAGGTCCTCGGAGGGGCATCTAGGAGAGCCTCACTTCCTCTGAACGCAACTTAGCCTGTCTTTGACTCATCTGTGTTGTGTCTGCATCTCCCTACCCTTCAGAGATTATTGCGACCAGTTAAATGCAGCCTTGACTGTGATTTTCATGGGTGGGAGGCGTGTCCTCTTCAGGGTACCAGCATCCCAAGTTGTTGGGTGAGAGTATGTTGTATAGAAACAACCACTGTTTGACATTGAGTTGAAAGTCAAAGTGAAACAAGTAAACCCAATATTCCTATTAAGACTCATTTATTTCTCAAAGTCTGCTTTTTTTTTTTTTATTTTAGTCTTTGAAAGAATAAACATAAAGAAATATTCATCAGAAGATGATCTCTGGACCAACTACATCAGAATCACCTAGAGGTCCTGCTCAAAATGCAGATTTCTGGGTCCTAAATTAATCTGCTGAGTTAGACCTCTGGGGATAGGAATCTGCATTTGGAAGAAACTCTCCAAGTCTTAAACACAAGAAAAAATTTGAAACCCACTAGCATAAAAACCTATTTTCCACAGCTTGATTTCAAATATATGTGTGTCAAGATGAATATTATCTGATTCTGATGAAATTTTGAACAAGTGGGAATGAATGCAGAGATAAAACAATGTATAGAATCCTTCATGTTTTTTTGTGACTAGGCTACTAATGCTTCCTTGATTGATATAAGAAGGGATTAAATGTGCCAATTAACAGAGTCTGAAAGGACACTATAGATACTGGTCGTTAAAGGGTGATTTTGAAATTACCTATTTATCCCTAGCTTTAGGAAGGAAGATTTAAACTAACTCTTATAAAAAATGTCAAACAGTTTTCATGATTTTGCGTTCTCAGCAAACATCTAAAATCTGCCTTCACTGTTGTATAAAATGAGGACTTTGGGAAAAAGAAATGCTTGGTCAGAAATGGTAACAAGTTCCAGATTTCCTTTCATATACAGTTAAACAAAAGTTCCATATTGTCACAGAGGATAAGAAGATAAAAAACCAGATAAAGACATGGTTTACTTTCTTAGTTTGTATGTTCCCTTCTAACTCATATTTTGATTCATTGTTACTGCTTCCTCACTTTAATTTATCCATTTCAGAATGTGACTGAGTTCAGTTTACGAAGAAAAGGTTTACAAATGTAGAGGTGAAGTTTAAGCTTTGCTTGCACGAGAAGTTACCTATTTACTATGTGGTCAATACAAAATGTAAACTATGTAAAGTAGGCAAATAAACCACCATGTTATTTTAAGAGTAAATGGAATGATATAAAGAACACTTTTGCAATGAGTATGTGGAAAATATTCAAGAAAACAAAACTAAAGCAAAAGTTAAACATAATAATACTAATAACCTGAGCACTTAAAGTTAGAAAATTCTAATTTTTTTCACCAATTATCATTAATTTTAGATAAGAGTTCAAAAATTATATCACTTGTTCCCAATAGACAAATTGGAGTGACATCCAATACATATTCATTTTATTTATTTCAGCTGATGTTGAAGAATTGAGTCTGTTCCTTCTGGTCTGACATCGTAGTTACAGAATCTGAAACATGAACTGGTTGAATCAGGAATAAATGTGGTTCTGAAGTTCATGCTAGGAGTGAGATCATGTGGCTCATTTGGTTTATTTTAAATAGTCTTGTTCCTCTTTTGATATAAGTTGTAACATGCTTATAGCCAAAGACTACAAAAATTAGAAAGTGTACAAAGGTCAATTTCCCATTACCTAACGTGAACTACCCATTGCATTTTGGGAAATGCCACCTGCTGTTTTCTCAATATCACACACCGATATTATCCATTTGTATATCTGTATATATTCTTATGCATCTGCATATATGTATGTATGTAGCAAATATGCCACTTAATAATTTTTTTCAACAGGCAACATTTTATAGACATCTGTCATATACACATGTACGTGTATATATAGTTTTCATCACATTCCATTTATGATTGCACTTTTGCTATAGTAGTCTATAATTTGAATATATCATAATATGTTTAATGACTCTTTTATTGATGGTCATTTAGATTGTTTCCAATTTTTCCACTTTGGTAATAAATACAATGAATCCCCTTGTTTGAATATTTTTCATAGAACAAAGTCCTAGAAGTAGTATTGCTGGGTCAAGAAAATGCCCATTTATTTTTATTTTTATCTTTTGAGAAAGGATCTTACTCTGTCACCCAGGCTGGAGTACAGTGGTGAGTGTGATCATGGCTCCCTGCAGCCTCAAACTCCTGGGCTCAAGTGATCCTCCCATCTCAACCTCTTAAGTAACTAGGACTACAGGTGTGTGCCACCACACCTAGCAAACTTTAACAATCTTTGTAAAGACAAGGTCTTGCTGTGTTGCCGAGGCTGACCTCAAACTCCTGGCCTTAAGGGATCCTGCCTGGGACTCCCAAAGCGCTAGGATTATAGATGTGAGCCACCATACTGGCTGGAAATACCCATTTAAAATTTTGAGATATATTGTCAAGTTGCCCTCTGAAATGTTGTACCATTTTATACTCTTCTTAGCCATGTCCTGAGGGTGATAATAGATGGTGTCTTGAGGACATAAACCAAATTTGCTAGATGGAAATTCTTTTCTCCTTTTCTCCCCTAAACTTTCTTTTTCGAGGCTCAATATAATGAAATTATTCTACTCTTTTTTTTTTCTTTCTGAAAATAATAGTCTATTTAGCCATTGGTCAAAACTTAATGACCACTGAGAAGAGTCCAAATCTTTGAATTACTAAAGGGCTTATTTGCCTACCATAGAGGTATGGAGAGCCCGGACCTGAACCCAGAAATTTGAATTCTGGCTTCTTAAAAGGCTGGGGGTGGGCGATAGAGGAGAAAGGGAATTCTTTCATTCCTTCTTGAAGTGTCTTCCTGGGAAACAGTGGCAGGGATGTCTATCTATCTATCTATCTATCTATCTATCTATCTATCTATCTATCAATCAATCATCTATTTTATCAATCAGTCACCCAACCTACCTACCTATCTTCTATCTATCTATCTCTGATTTCAAAGAGGATCACTTCAGAATCTCTGGCCCTTTTGTTGTTTTATTAGAAATGCCATTTTCCATTAAATTTTGGTCTTCTTGTGCTTTGCAAGTCTTAGAAGTTTAGGAAACATCTGACTCTAAATGCTTACTTCACAACTTTGAGATCCTGATGGATAAATTTAATTTACATATACTTGATGATTTCTGGCCCTATCCCAACATTGTAAAGGAAGTGTAATTCCCAGATAGGAGCAGCAATGCACAAGGGTTTCTGTGTTACAACAAAACAATTATACTCAATAAATTGATTTTTACACTTTGGTTTGTTGTAAAAAAATTAGTTTAATTCTGCTCAACACCCAGTCATTTTATTAACCTAATGTTAACTTCATAATGTCTTCTTGTTTCATGCAGGCATTCTTACACCGAATGAACCAGTGTGCAGCATCAAAAGTTGACAAAAATGTGACAGAAGAAACAGTGAAGGTGAGGAGGTACAATTGGCCCTCAACCTGAGCATGAGTTTCCTATAGATAAATTTTACTGGTGCCATGGTACTTCACAGTACTTCACAGCCCTTCAGTTGATTGGCAGTTCCACTACAAGTTACTGTGCCCGTCAGTTGTATTGGTAATAATTTTAAAAAGGAGAAATAGGGCTTAGGAAAAGAGATGGGAGATTAAGAGGATGACAGAGAAGTCATAGAGTTTTTTGTTATTGTTTTTTTACCAAGGCCTTGGGAACATTTGAACAGAGGAAGAAAAATAAATTGGAGGTGGCCGGGTGTGGTGGCTTACGCCTATAATCCCAGCACTTTGGGAGGCCAAGGTGGGAGGATCACACAAGGTCAGGAGTTCAAAACCAGCCTGACCAACATGGAGAAACCCTGTCTCTACTAAAAATACAAAATTAGCCAGCTGTGGTGGCACATGCCTGTAATCCTAGCTACTCTGGAGGCTGTGGCAGGAGAATCGCTTGAACCCAGGAGGCGGAGGTGGTGATGAGCTGAGATTGTGCCATTGCATTCCAGCCTGGGCAATAAGAGCGAGACTCTGTCTCTAAATAAATAAATAAATAAATAGGAGGCTAAGAACCTCAATGTCTTTGAGAAGGAGGGAGCTGAGCCATACAAGAGGATTGTTAGAGGTGGCTCAGGAAGGCAGGGTGTGGGCAAACGTGACTTCCAGTCTCTGTGATCACTAAAGAACAAAAGATTTCAATGGTTCACTCCACATGATATCCTTAATTCAGAAACAGATGTATAATCGTTTATTTTAAACTGCAAGGAAGGAAAATTGTGAACAGTTTTGAAAAAAAAAAAGGTAAATGAAAATTAATTATACTATAATGATTATTCATTTAAATTTTATGTACTATTCCTGATATTTATGATGCTAACTTACTGTTTTATTTTGCTGGAAATACAGAACATTCTAAGGATTTTTAAAGATTCTTCTGACTCTATTTCCCCATGAGTAAAATACCTAACTTTTAAATTTTCCTCCCAGGAGAATATTTTAGTTAGCTTGCTTTTGATTGTAAGCTAAAGAAACCTCTTACTCAAATTGAATTGAAGACACTTTTGCTCACACATCAGGGACTCCAGACAGAGGAGAAGGTTTAGCACCTGTGACACAGAGAGGCCAGCAAGGTCGCTACATCCTCTCCAGCTAATAATCACTGCCACCCAGGTTATCAGCTTTGTGCTCAAGCTGGCTCTTCCTGTGGCTGCAGAATGACTCTGCAAGCTGTCCCAGGTTTTACTTCTACATGTGGCACCTTCCAGAGGGTAAAGAGGACTGTCCATTCTGGTGTGCCCTTCTTAGGAGTGTAGATGCCCTTCCCAGAAAAGCCTGCTGGCAACTCTGCTGGTTTCCATGCAGCCCAGCCTTGAGAAGGGAGTGGGATACCTGGCTTGGATTGGGCAACCGAGGCCTTGCCCTGAGAGTCAGCCACAGGCTCGTGGTTCCCAGAGTTGCGTCAGCGGCGTGGAGGAGACGTCCAGACAAAATTGAGGCTCTGCTGGCAAGGTGGGAGGAAGGCCTGGATGTGCAGTTTTCGGGTTGGAGAGAGAATACTATGCTATCATAGACTTAAAAAAATTGCTTCACTACTGAGCTTACTTACACATTTGTTTATTTACAGATGTTGTTCTCAAACATTGAAGACATCCTTGCAGTACATAAAGAATTCTTAAAAGTCGTAGAAGAATGCTTACACCCCGAACCTAATGCTCAACAAGAAGTGGGAACCTGCTTTCTTCACTTTGTAGGATACATTTCTGTTTATTTTTAAAGTTCTTTCCCTCTAGATTTTAAGATTTAGCTCTTGGCATAGTGGTATGTGTGCATTTAGTATTAGAAGTAAAATCTGACAGCAAAAGTTTGGGGTCTTTTAAGGCCAATGAAATCTTCCACTTAGAGCCAGAAAAGGGGAGAGTGCCTCACATCATCCATTTTACTGAAGAATAAACAGCCTTTTCTTTTCCCCGACAAGTTAGTTCTTCGCATCCTCTGTAGCTTTGAATTCTAATGAATATTCAGGCTGTTCATAATGAATGAATTTTTATGTTTCTCTCAAACATAGAGCATTTTTCTTTTGAGGCAGAAAATCCTCACTCCTTTAATGGCACGATGAGCCTTTTATTAGTCAGAATGTTCCCTTGTTAATCAACTTGTGACAAACCTGGAGTTGAATAAACCCAGTAGCAGGAATTTTCCCCAAGGATGGTTTCTCAGAAGATTGTACTGAGCAGTGCAGATGCAATAACCAGCCAGCATTCAGTTGTTTCAAATTACACATCCTGTGCCTATACGATCATTTTCATCTCTTTATATATGATGCCTGAAATTATTTATGCAATTAATTTGCAAAATAAAAAGACACCTGTGTGGTGAAAATTGTTTTCAGAACTAAAGGGCATTCACACCAAAAAAAAAAAAAAAAAAAAAAAAAAGAGAGAGTGTTGATATTTATACCATTGCGTTGATGCTAATTTTGAGAATACCAGTATAAATCCATGTATTTATCAAAATGCTAGACAACTAATGTTTTGTTTAAAAATGTGTAAGAGTATTTAGTCATAGAAATCAAATTTTGTGTGTTTTTAATTTTCCATCTAGTCTTTTAGAAAGGTTTTGATAGTAGTTTCAAAATCTGTCTTTATGTAGTGAGCAAGCTCTATGTTCTTTTATAATCAGAAAATATGTCATAAAAATAATTATATTAAAAGGAGAGGCTCATGGGGTATAGGAAGATCAAGCTGTGTTTTTCTTGGGCACAGCTGGAAGCCACGGGTGTTTGTGTCCACTCACTTAAGCCTGCTTTATTTCACGAAAGAATCAAAAGAATCAGAATCTTCTGCCAGCTGGAGTAGTGGCTATCTCAGTCCAGGGCTGTGCCTGGGAATCTTGCACCCTGACATCCATTTCCTTAGTAACACTTTATGAATCTGTCATCCCTGAATTTAGCTAAACTATTTCTGAAGTTTATTTTATTTTTCTGGCTCGTATCATTTCTTGAGATAAGTGATTCAATACATTTTCTGCTGGTTAGAGAAAGTAGCATTTAATGTTTCTAAATGCGTGCCTTTAAAATTTCAGTGGGCACACTTTTGTTCTAATATTTGATCAATACATTTTTTGTGTCTTTCTTTTATTGGTACTCTTTTCATGATAAGGCACTTTGAGAAAATCTTACAAATAGAAGGGAGCTTAGAGATCATGATGGTACAAATCCTCTTGTTTTAAAAGAATATCTCCTATTTATCTATGAAGGCTGTTTATTTTGTTCCTACTTTAGTGACAGCTCTGTTAGAAAATCTCTATGATGATCCAAAATCTGCCCATCACTGCCCTTGCAACATCCACCTAAAGGTCCTAGTTTTATATTTGGAGCTACATGGGACTGTCAGTCCTTTACAACATAATGCTGTTTGAAAGTATTCATGATTTCCTGACTTTTCTATACCTACAAATATGACTCTCTGAAACAACCTCTCAGATATAGTGTCTGCAGGGTCTGTCATTCTCTTAGTTGCTTGTTGCTAGATATTCTTCAGGTTGTTAGTGTCTCTCTTAAGCACAACTGTCTAGACTGGTGTATATGAACCACAGGGTCCTGTGTTTCTCTATTTCTATATGATCTGGCACTTGCTTTTGCCTTCACCTAAATGACTTTCTTCCCTCTCCCTGCCTGGGAATCATGGATTTATATACCTGGACCTTGCTCAGATTGTTTGACCTTTCTTCTGCATACATTCCTTATTCAGTTTTCATAAATAACAGCAAGAATATGTATGTAATTTCTTCCTCTTTTTAAGCTGTAACTGAATCCTCACGACAAAGCTCAGCCCTCTCTTTTCTGTGCTTTGCCACCCTTTGGTTCATTTGTCCACTTGAATTCCTCACGACAGAGTATAACTGATATATGTCTATCTCCCTTTTTAGGCTATTCTTCGTGGGCCAGGGAAAATAAATAAAATTTATATATAGCTGTATACACGCAGTATAGCTCTTAAAACGTAGTAAGCACTCTGAAGCTTCTTTATGCGTATCACATAGGTTAAAATTGCAGAATGCTGAATCAAATGACTAATTTATTTTTACATGAATTCACAGAAAGACAAGTTTCGTATCTATGATGAATATTGTAGTAACCATGAGAAGGCACAAAAATTACTTCTTGAACTCAACAAAATAAGAACAATCCGGACATTTCTTTTGGTAAGTGTATATTTATGTGTTACTGTATGTTGATATGTGTTGTTAGGTCCAGTGCGAACCAAGGAATAGCATCAATATGGTGTAAAAATCTGTGGGATACCTCTGTTAGCATCCCCAGGTGAGGAAGCAAGAGTCCTTTGATAAAAATAAAAGTGAGAGCTGGAATCAGCTTGTGTTTGGGGAAGTACCACTAATGCCCCCTCGTGGTTGATAATGAATTATCTGTGAGACCCCACAGGTTCCTAGTGAGAGGAGCTTCTGCCAGAGTTCATCACTGCTTTATAGCCCCAGTTCCATAGGGCGTCCTTTACTTCTGCTGAGAGAGCTGTAAGTAGGGCAGTAACAGGAAGGAAGCAAATCGTGGATATGGTAGAAAATAAGTGTAAAATTTAACCTTTCTCCTACATACATTTCTTATTTTGTTTTCATAAAAACAACAAAAATATGTGTTTAATTTCTTTAGCTTAGCACAAATAAATGCGTATTTTGACTGTCATGGGCAAACTAATCGCTAGTGAAGAGCAGATTATAATTGTGCGATTCAGTGATATTGAGCAGAGTGTGGAGTTGTACAGCCATCCCCCAAATTCAGTTTTAGATCATTGTTGTCACCTCGGAAAGACCTCCATGTCCCTTTCCAGCCTATCTTTGTTCCCACCATTAGCACCAGGCACACACTGATTTGTTTTCATCCCTATAGATTGCCTTTTCTGGAGATGTTATATAAGTGGAATCATACAATGCAATCTTTTGTGCCTGACTTCTTTCACTTAGTAAAATGTTTCCAAAGTTCATTCTTGCCATAGAATGTATCCATTTTCATTCATTTTAATTGCAAAATACTGTTCTATTGTGTGGATATGCTGTATTTTGTTTATCTATTTGCCAGTTAATGAAAATTGGGTCTGGATCCAGTTTGGGCTCCTATAAATAATGCTGTTATGAGCATTTATGTTCAAGTATTTGAATGGACATAATGGTTTTATTCTTTTGGGTGACATTAAAAGTGGAATTGATGCCTGTATTGTATAATAAGCTCATGTTTAACTAATTAAGAAACTGCCAAACTATTTGTCATTGTGGCTGTGCCGTATTTACTGGCAATGCATGAGGATTCCAGTTTCTCTATATCTTTGCCAACACTTGGCATTTTCAGTTTTTCTGATTATAGCCATGCTAGTGGGTGTGTAGTGCTATCTCATGGTGGTTTAAATTTGTATTTTGCCAGTGACTAATTACATTAAGCATGCTTTCATGTGCTTATTAACTCTTCATGTCTTGTTTAGTGAAATGTTTATTCAAATCTTTTACCAATTTAAAAATTGGGATGTTTATTTTATAATGAGCTATAAATGTTTCAGAGCTAAGTCCTATGTCACATATATAATATGCAAATATTTCCTCCCAGTGTTGTCTGTTCACTCTTAAAATATCATCTTTTTAAAATCAGAAGTTTTAAATTTTGATGAAGTCTAATTTATTACATTTTTTTCTTTTTATGACCATGCTTTTGTTGTCATATGTGAGAAATCTGTATTCAGGTCTTGTACTTACTTTTTTTCCCTTTGTTTTTCCCCTTTTGATGCTATTGTGATTGAAATTATCTTAATGTCATTTTAAAATTGCTCATTGCTAATATATAGAAATTTAACTGGCTTTTGTTTATTGATCTTGTGTCCTGCGATCTAAATTTATGTATTTGTTAAGTAGTTCTTTTGTAGCTTGTTTCGGGTATTTTGCATATAGGATCAATTGTCTGATAATAAAGGTGATTTTACTCCTTCCTTTCCATTGTGGATGAATTAGTTTTTTTTCTTGCCTTATTGCACTGGCTGGAACCTTCAGTATAGTGTTGAATAAAAGTGGTAAGAGCGGGTACCCCTGCCATATTTCTAATCTCAGTAGGAAAACATTTAGTCCTTCTGCATTAAGTATGATGCTTGCTATCGATTTTTTTGGTAGATGTTCTTTCTTATGTTGGATAACTTTTATTATATTTCTAGTTCATATTATATGATGTGAATAATAATATTCATATATATTGACAATGCTATGAATTATATGCATTGACAAAGCTATGAATTCCTATTCATATTATTCATATTGTTTAATGATCTGATTATTGAGAATGAGATATTGAAATCTCCATGTATAATTAAATTATCTATTTTACCCTTTAACTCTGTCCATTTTTGTTTGCTGTATTGTGGGACTCTGTTAGATATGCACACATTCATAATTGTTATATTCATATTTCTATTTATCATCATGAGGTCTTCTTTGTCCCTGTGGTATTTCTTCTGTTAAAGTCTATTTTTCCTAATAATATTATAGCTGTGATAGCTCTCTTACTATCTTTATATGTTATATCGTTTTCTGTTATTTTACTTACAAGCCATTTAGGATCTTTAAAATGTCTCTGGCAGATGGCATATGGTTGAGTCTGCTTTTTATCCAGTCTGACAGTCTCTGGGGTCCTCAGTTTGTTTGTTTTTAATGTAATTATCAATATGATGGTATTTACATGTACCATTTTATTATTTTTTCCTAGGTGTCTTTTTTGTTTGTTTCTTTGTTCCTCTTTTACCAACTACTTTTGTGTCAATCAAGCATTTTTTTGTGTACCATTTTGATTCCTCTCAATTTTTAAACTGTATTATTAGGAGTTTTTCGGGTGATTGCTCTAGGAACTACAATATGCATCTTAACATATCAAATCCATGTTAGGTTAATACTGACCTAATTCTAGTTAAATATAGGGGAAATTTGGCTATAATATTTCCTGAGTAGAAATGGAAAATGTTCCATTTCGTCTCTCCTCTATTGTGCTATTATTGCCATATATATTACATTATATATGTTATAAACTTCACAATACAGTGTTACAATTATTACTTTCTATATTTTTCTGCTGCCTTTTATATTTATGTAAATATTTACCATCTCTGGTGCTCTTATTTCTTCCTGCGTATTTGACTCTGATATTAGACTTTTCAGCCCTTAGTACTTCTTGTAAGTCATTTCTACTAGCAATGACTTTGCTCAGTCTTTTTTTTTTTTGTTTGTTTGTTTAAATCTGCGAATGTCTCTATTTTGCCCTCATTTCTGAAGGATAATTTTACTTGGACATAGAACTTTTTGACTGATAGATATTTTTCTCAGTCAGCGCTTTGAATATGTCATTCTACTACCTTATGGCTTCCATTGTTTCTGATGAGAAGGCATCTGCTATAATTGTGTTGTTGTTATACTTTATATGATGGGACATTTTTCTCTTTTTTGCTGCTCTCTAGATTTTCTCTTTGTGTTTTTCTTTCAGTAGTTCAATGATGTATTTAGGTGTGGGGATGGTTGTACATTTCTTATTTATAGTTGAGCTTTTTGAATCTATAGATGAATTTTTCATCAAATCTGGGAATTTTTTAGCCATTATTTTAGAAATATTTATATGACCCTTTGTTTTCTTCTTTAGTGACTCCAATTTACACACGTGTTGGTAAGCTTAATGTTTCCTCTTGGTTCCTGATGCACTTTTCATTTTTCTACAATCTCCTGGGCTCAAGTGATCCTCTTACCTCAGCCTCCCAAAGTGCTGAGATTATAGGTGTGAGCCACTGTACCTGGTCAGGAAACATATTCTTTATGTATGTATAAGGAGCTAGCTCTCCTAAGCCAGTCTAAAGTGGTAGCCAACCTGTGGGATTATGAATTGAGTTCACAATCTATGCAGTACTAATACACGAGGCAAGAAAAGTGGGCTAGACAGCCCTGGGTGATTTTAGGGCACTTCAGTCTAGAGGTAGGTGAAGGGATGGCTGCTGTAATTTACAGGGATGCTAACATACTGGAACGGAAACATCACTGGAAATATAACGAGATGTAGATAGTTGTATTTCATAGGATTCCTCTGGGGGAAAATACCAAATATAGTTTGAAAGAATATTTTGATAACCCGATTGCAGTAGGGAGTGAAACCCCCAAAGAGGATGCTTGTGTAAGAGCATGTGTTTGCTGCTATGTCATCTGTGGGGTCTGGGTGAAGTTACATTCATAGTGCTGATTTTGCTGACTTGGACACACAAATTGAGGCTGATATTCAGTTGCTCAGGACAGCAGAAAATTGTTCTGCTACTATCGGTCTTCCTTTTGCATCCTTTCCTGATCAACACTCAGCCTCTCCTCTCAATGAACCTGAAACAGTAATTTGAAAATTGTAGTATGAAAGTTGCTAACTTAGCTTGATATTTGAGGGGCTCTCTTCTCCCTCTGTTAGATATTTATTAAATAATTTGTCTGTTGTAGGCACTGCAGAAAGAAGGTTTGGGCAAGTTTCAAGTCTGTTTCATTGCATGTTGCTTATGAAGGTGAAGGCTTTATTTTTCAGAGTCAGTTTTCTCTTGACCACCACTTTATCATCAATGAAAGCTGCTTCAGTTTCACCCCACTCTGATTCCTGATTTTGAGATTTCTTCTTTCACCTTGCCTCTATGGAGATCCTGTCTGACCTCCTTCTCTGACACTGGCTGCCCAGCGTCTTTGGTGCAGTGTGATAGCAAAAAATGACTCAGAGATCATTTGCTTAAAACCTGCCCTATTTATGGAGAGGAAAACTAGAATTCTGAAATCAGCCCAAGTTGTGTCACTTGTCAGTTGCAGAGCCCGAGTTAGAACCTAACTGTCTTGATACTTGCCCTTCTACAACATAATATACCTTTCTTTATAAGCAAAATCAATCTATCTATTTATGTGTCAATCATCTGTTTATCCACCACTTATCCATCCATTCATCCATCCATTCATTCATCTCTCCCTCTCTTTCTCCACCTCTTTTTCCTCAGACTTCATACTCAGGGGAATATAAGTTCATTAACTTTTAAGATACAGATTCACAACACAGTTCTGTAACTAGTATTTCTCTTTGTCTCTCCGTGAGTGTTTGTGACTGAATATGCTTTTCTTAGAGAAAGAAAGTATATAAAGACATATGCTTTCACTAGTTTTCAGCATTTTATGGTAGAAAAACGTTTTGCTGCCTGAGATTTTAAAAATGTAATTAATTATGATTATTTTCACCCCAGAACTGCATGCTGCTTGGAGGACGGAAGAACACAGATGTTCCCTTGGAAGGATATTTAGTAACACCAATACAAAGAATATGCAAGTACCCTCTCATTTTGAAGGTATTTTATGTGCTACCTAGTTGTAGCCATTTCCTTGTACCTACATCTTTTGCTGATGATCTTTTTAAAAAATTATTTTAAAGAGTTTGATATTCTAAAGGAAGGGCAGACCATGAGTATTGGAAAAAAGTGGTCATTTTGTCACAAATTTATATATAGTGTAGGAAACAGATTTTCAGTGGAAAAGCCACTGAAAGAGCTTTTGGTGCTCTTTGTATAAAACATACTTAAGTTTCATTTAGAGGAAATGCATTAGCTTCAAGATAGATCCCATTAAGTTCATTATGACTAGTTTATATAGCATTTTGCAGGGCCTTTTATTTTAAATAAATCCACTGCTGGCATATTTTTGATTTCCTTAAACTTTGATGACTTTGTGATGCTAATGAAATTATGGTCAAAATTATATAATTGCATAGCCAGAATTTAAAATTATTATTAAAGGGAATAGTGTGGGTCGCATGAGACAATAAATGATAGAATGTGGAATGAGATTGCTAAGAAAACATTGCCTCTAGAAGATGTAAAACATCCCACTAATGGTTGCAGATTTGTTGTCTCATTATAGTAACCACAATTTTTATTATGTAAAATATACTGTAAGGTGCCAACTACTTAATTGCCCTTACTGCAATGGACCTATGAATAGGTCAAGACAGCAATTTTTGAAACTACATTTTTTGGAACCATAACATGAGGATAGGCAGCCTGGGATAGTGGTTAAGCACATGAACTCTGAGTTTAAATCCCAAGTATTGTGCTTACTGGACAAGTAATCGAACCTCTTAATGCCTTGGTTTTTCATTTATGAAATAGAGGTGATGATGATGATGATGATAATGATGATGATGAAATTATAGCATAGACCTGTGGGAATGTGTGTATGTATGTATGCACGTGTATTCTGAATACATATATATGCATATATATAGGATTATATAATAATAATGATGAATTTAACTATTTTATAAAATCAATTAGCATAGTATGTACGTTATAAGTATTAGCCATTTTTGTTCATATCTATTTGATTCTGATTTATTTTAATATATAAATTGCTACTTGGCATCTAAACTTCAAAAAATACTCAGAAATACTAGAGACATATTAACTAGTGTTTTATTGATTTGCTTTTAAGAAATAGATGTTGAATTTGAACTAAAAATGTAGTTTAATACAACTCTTGTCAATTCCATAAATTGGGTATCTGTGTAAATTTTATTTGAAAATGTTTGTTCCTTATTAAAGAAATAAAAGTCTAACGTTGCTTGCTTAAGCCACAAAAAGCCTCAGAGAGGCTGACACAGCTCTGCAGAGGGCGTATTGTTGCAAATATGTCTCCTTTCTTTCTGAGAATCCCTACAGACCTCTGACTTGACTCAGTTTGCCTGTGTACTCATAACTGCAGTTATTCCTGACCCTGATTTTGGAATCCCAAGGGTTTTGTTTAAGAAGGGATAGGGAGATTAAAAGGTTACATCCTGACAAAGTGGTTATTCTAAATTACTCATTTCTGATTAGGGTTGAACTCAGGTATTTGAACTGACCTCTCAGAAGAAAGCATCGTGGATGCGTCCTTTCTTAGCCAGAAGGTCAGTTCAGAGCCCCTTCAAGCAGTGGATTGTTGACCTCCTTTCCCTTTTCTGGTAGATTATCTCCACAAAGAAACATGAAAAACTGTTAGCTCATGTAATAGACACGTTGACGTTGATATTTGTCTCTGTTGTACCATCGGCTGAAAAATTCTGCTGGGGTTTTCTTTGATTTAGGGTGTTTCATTTATTTGGAAAAAAATATTCTATGGATTAGGCTGTAATGTTAGGAAAAGATACATTGATGTTATTTGTGGAGCTTGAAATTATTGAGTTGGTCAATCAACATTGGGTTCTTAGCAAGTAATGGCTAACAGATTGTAGTGATGGTTTTCTCTCACTATTTCACATTATGCAAATTCATATTCAACTCCTTAGATGATTGGACCCCAAATTATGGCCTGTAGACTGACTTGACCACTTGACGTAATTTACAGGTGCCTCTACTCTTTAGAGTTTCTGAAGAAGCCTGCATGTCTCATTTATGGATTTGTGATCCAGCACAACTTTTAAACCTTGTCTTGGGAGTGATATAATATGTATTCCTCTGGTGTTAGCTCTGCAGAACAAGGTGTGAACATAACGAATTTAGGGTCCAAGTTTATGGCAGAATTTTCAACAATAACAGAACTCAAAAGAGTATAACAACTGCATATTTTCACACTGTTTGTTGAGAATTTAGAAAATTCTTTTCAAGACTTGCCTCAGGATTTCTGTAATTGTGTTGGTTACGTGATGATGGCAACTGTAGTAAGGAAACACATGACTAATTAAAAAGCAATGTGGTCCCAACTGTCTAGACAGTGGGTGAAGATGTTTAATTTTGTGCTTTTAAACATCTAACAATGGCTTTCAATATGTTTAAGAGATTAAAGCTTATTCTAGTTTTGATGAGTGGGAAAATATAAATAAAAGACCGTCCCAATACCCTAAATACCAAAACAAAAAAGGAAGCTATTGAAGGGTACATGGTAGTTCATTCATCACATAGAATAAGCCTGAGTAATTGGGAAAAACAGCATAAATTGCTCCTTTAATGATGGAGTATTGTAGAATTTATAAATTATCTTGTTGTAGTAGAAGACATTATTTTAAAATTTTACTTTATGACATATTTTATAGTTTCTCAAAATATTAGAAAATAAGATGTTTAAATTTTTTTGAAATTATGACGTACTTAAAGATTTGTTATTCTGTTAAAGACTCTAGAAAAATGAAATTAACATATAAAGATGTACTTCTGTTAGAACAAAAGTCAAATTATTAAAAACATACAAATTTATGTTCCCGGTAAGATATTTGACCATTCAAAAGGAGGAACCTAACTTAATTTTTAAAAACAAAGTAAGTTTGAGGAAAATTAAAGTGACTGCAAAATGTGCATCTGGGTTATACTTACTCATTGATTCAAACTTTTGTTTTTGATCTTAATCTTAGAGGAATTTGTGATGTCACTTATGGAAGTGGCTCTCACGATCTTTGCAATTTTCATTTCCTGGTCAGGCTGAACCTGCTGTACCAGAAAGCTGAAGATCAAAGGGCAATTTGTTTTTTTGTGTATAAACAGGAGTTGCTGAAGCGGACTCCACGGAAACACAGTGACTATGCAGCAGTGATGGAAGCCCTCCAAGCCATGAAAGCTGTCTGTTCCAACATAAATGAGGCCAAGAGACAGATGGAGAAGTTAGAAGTTTTAGAGGAATGGCAGTCTCACATTGAAGGCTGGGAGGTACATTCACTTTGCTTGACAATCAAGCTTAAGATAGTTTTTTGTTGCAGGCCTTGTGCAGAATTACTGGCGTTGGATGGAACCATAAATGGTCATTTTCTTAGATATTTCTTGAGGACTACAGTCAATTCTGAAAAGTGCTCACTTTCATCATTATTTTAAAGTATCTTTAAGGTGGTAGTTAATTGACTTAACCTTGACCGAAGAAGTTTGTGATGGAGCCAATAGATACTACGTGGGCTATAAGCATTAATATTTTAGCATTTATGCATCGTGATGATTCTGTTCCTCTCTTAACTTTGGCCATAAGTACATAACCTGAATCCTGGGAGAGTGAAGAAGGGACAGAAAGTTCAGTAGGTTTGCTGTGATATTCCTTTCAGACTCTAAATTACGTGTTCACTTAACCTCTTTGTTTTGATTTCTTCATTTATAAACTGAAGGAACTGGCTATGATCTTATTTTAAGGTTTATTCAAGATGAAAATGTTATGACTTCCTGAGTCATTAAGGAAACTTTTTTATGCCAAAAGAAGAGTATAGTTAAAATCTGTAAAATGTTTTCAGCTAATGGTAACTTTGATTCCCAGTTATTTCATGGGGTTGGAGTCCTGTGTTACTTTACTACTATGCAAAGAATAAACTCAAATTCTGTCATTACGTTGCCTTAATTTAAATGAGTATAAGCTTTGGACTAGGTCAAATTTTTTCTTGTTATAAAGTAAGCAATTAAGATAACTTTTAAGTATAGGAAAGATTGAAAATGCTCCTAGCCAAATACTGTTATCACATAAAGCTAAGTGGATTGCTTTATCTTTAAGGCTTTAGATGAATTTGTTTCTTACCTTTGATATGTTAGTTTTCATTTGGACCTAAAATTATGTCCACCCAGATATGCAAAGAAACCTCAAACATTGACCTTAAGGAATTCTCCCATTTGTTCCTTCTCTCCTATGAATCTTTTAAAATGCTAACCGGGGTTGACCTAGCTGCTTCTTTGTCTAACTCCTTCCATTTCAAGTGTCCAGAGTGCCCTCACATTCAGCATGAATGCTGCCTCTTTCAGGCGGCTAAAATGGTTGTGTGTTTTACAGTTAATTCATGATGATTATTTCTTTCCTGGGGAGCTGTTGTCCTGCTGTGATGAGAAAAATGGACTCCAGTTTGCTTTTGGAGTTCTGTTGTCACTCAAACACTGGAAGAAAAGTGGAACTTGCTTTAAATTGCAGAATTTGTCAATGAAATGTGCCAGGCCTTTTACTAAAACAAAAACTTCAGAGACTTTTTTCGGGACTCTAAGGAAATGGAATCTGTCATAATTTTGTTTCATCCTGGTGTATATCCTAAACATTGAGTGTACTGCAGAAATGAGAGATTCCTTAAAAGTTATTGATACTGTTTACACAGTATACACCAGTTACTCAAAGGAAGAATGAATGTAGGTGGAACTATATCATATGTAGCCCACAACCGAGGGTGCCTGACTTCACCGGCTTTCGTGGTTTTATGACATTCTGAGAGCAAGAGAAAATGGGGCACTGAGACAGGGAAAACTGGATGGAGTTAAGGAATTCTGTTGTGTATTCAGAGAAATTAGAGAAGAATGTTGCCACTTGTTAGGTATAAGAACTTGGGTAAGTTAAATAGTCCTTGTTTTTAAATTCTACAGTCAGTTCCAGTAGGCACAGGGGAGATAATATGAAAGTTGGGTTCCAAGAAAGTGATTCCAAGAAGAAGTGGCAACATAAATTCTACTTGAGTAGGATTTGACAATGATTGCGAAAGACGGCCATACGGAGATTGGGAGTTTTGGGACTTTGAGGGAGTGCAGCTTGGAACAGGGCCCAGTCAGTGGGTTTGGCAATTTGTGGTAAGAACTCCATTGCCTGTCCCAGTCCACCACCCCATCGAGGGGGGCAACTTGATTTTCAGGCCTGGTCCCTTCTGGGGAGTTTAGGAGAAATTGCTAGTCTCATAGGACTCTCTGTAAGGACACAGAGTCACACAGGCTGAATTCAGGCCCTGGGAGGAAGCTGTAATGAGTTAAGAGCTGTCTTTGACTTGCTAATGGGAATCCTTGCTCAGCCTGCGGAAGCCTTGTGTATCTGTGGAGAGGCTACCTTAGGGTTAGGACGCGGAGAAGTTCAGATGTAGGGTGGCATGACAGTTACAGAATGCAGAGTTCCCTGATGAGTTTTTGAGGTTAGGAGTCTTGGGCTCATGCTAGGAAACAGCTCCTTCTCCGGTTCCTTCCACAGGCTCCTGCAGACTCCGTTCAGGGCCTCCTTAGGGAGGACACTGTTCCTTCAGTAACTAAAATTCTATTTGATGGAGTCCAAGTCTGATATACCATGAATTTGCATTATTTCTATTATAGGTGTATTATTCTGTCATTTAATTATCTGGGGACTTACTTCACTGTTAATCAAATGAAAGCTTTCGTTTTAAACAATAACATCTCTTAGGCACAATGTTCCTATCTAGTATTTTGTGTTACTAAATTATTTACATTCCCGAACGTGGAATTTAGGTAAACAAGCAATTGAAATTTATTGTTTGCAAAACATATGACAGTGAGAAAAGTATGGCTTTTGAGCAGAGTTGGTTTTTAGTCTGGACTCTAACCCTTTGTTTGAGGATGGTATATAATTCCTCTCCTATATGGAGTGTGGATTATTGCAGAAGTCAAATGAAATAAGTAAAAGTGCTCTGAATATTGTGAAATGCTACGCAAATATGAGGTAGTATTTTAAAGCTTTAAAAAATTCCCCTCATTTTTCTAATATATGCACCAATCTACTAAAGGTATTATAGTACTTAGGGTTATATGGTTGTAAGCAACAGAAACTAAAAGAAAAATTAATTTAAAAGATTGGGTAGCTTGCAGAGTCAACACAAAAGCTGCAGCATCAGACCTGAGAAGGGTGTCTAGGCAGCTGAAACTATTTGACAGTCTCATCCATGCGCTAGCTAAAATGAATAGGCTGTAATAATTTTTTCCATCTTTATATGACTACACTCAAGACTGAAGATCAAAATCCAAGATTCAACTAATCTTGCTTGAGTGAATTTGCTAAGGGAAGGGCAGAGGAACTTGACTGCCAGCCCTCCAATTTCTTTTTGGGGAAATAATTGATTCTCCATTGTATGCGTTATAATCACATACAGTGCGTTATAATCATCTCCACAGTTGGCTGAGATGCTATACTCTTCATTGAATAGATTTAAAAAATGAAGACTATTTAACTTACCTGAGTTCTTATAACTAACAGGTGACAACATTTAGATCTGAAAATAGGCAGCTTGACTCTAAAGCTTATATTCCTTACCATGTGCTATTATATCCACTCAGACACAAATTTGGCAAATGCTTTGGATTAAGTTTGTTTTCCTGCTTGTCTTTTAAAAGTAAGTTGATTATCAAAATTAGGTTTTTGTCAGCGTTTATGTAGTAACTGCCACCACAGAAATTCTATAGCGTATGTTTTATTTGTTCATTTTTGAAGTTATGCCTTTTGTTAGTATAATTTATTATATCTCAGTCATATAAGTTATGCAACATTTAGAACATTCTGCAAGATAGTCTACTGAAGGTAATTGTGGGCAATGATTAATATGTCCTGGAAGGGATGTTTATTAGCTGTTTAATCAGAGTCACTGATTCATTTCATAGAACAGGACCATTCTCTGTCTGTGTGTTGGTTGATTGATTATGTTGTAATGATAACTGTAGCCTTTGGAGCTATACTGAAGTATTTTGACAACTGAGTATCAATAAACATTACGTTGTCAGTAATTCAGCTTTAAGTCCTTGATATGCCTGTTTGGAATTGATCTCTCAAATCTGGAAAGCAGTATTGTGATAAAAGATAAGAGAAGGAATTATTAATATATGAAGGTGTTGGGATAAATGAGATTCAAGATAAATATTGTGTTTTAGAAAGTAAAGAGACACAGAAAGAAATTGTACATTTCTTTATTACCTTTTACATGGAAAATACAGTGTTACAGGACTATTTAAAAATTACTTCCTGTTGGTTTTGGAATCTGTTTGCTGCTTCCATTTGATTGAGTTTGTGCCTGACAGTGTATTGACTTCAGGTCATGTTTCTTGTTATTTCATGGATGTGAGTCTTCTGGAGCTTAGTGCTAGTACTTGTTTCTTTTTGTCCTCTGTACGAGGTGATTTGGCAGATACAAATTCATCTTCTACCTTGAGATAGAATTGATTTATACATAGTCTTTGTTATTTGAGGATAAGTGGTTCTGGAAAAAGATGGCTGAAAATGAATCCAGTTTAAAAGAGGCACAAAATTTCAATGAAGTGGAAGGGGGAAGGTTTGATGGGACTTTATCTTAGTAAAATGAAAATTTATATTATTTGTTTTATATGTCACAGAAATCAGGTTATAATTTTAGTTAATAGTTTTAACCTCAAAAGAGCAAATCAAATGCTGAGTCTTTTTTGGGGTGTGTCAAACATTTTATGATAAGACAATATAATATTCTTTATTTTATGTTTGTTTTCATAGTATTTTTTAAAAGATTTGTCTTTATGAGAATGTTCAAATGCTTCATCAATTTTCTTAAGAGACTCCTTTGATATCAGAACTGTTCTCTTACGAAGCGCATTCTAGTTGTCGGTCTTGTCAATTTTCTTTTCTTCCACTGTGAATGAATCTAGCTCTGTTAGATCTTTGTCTGCTGATGCATTGTATACAAGTGGGGACATTTCAAGGCCTCCTGTCATCTTTCATCTTTTCCAAGATTGTAGTTTCTCTCCGCAGTCAGTTCATACATATCTGTGGTTAAACAGTTCTTAATGATTTTTGCCTGCCATTATCCTAGAGATAATGCACAGATTTAAGTCATGGGAAATCAAAGGCACAGTGGGCATGCTTTAGAGTTTCAAAGATAAATGCAGTATAAAGGAAAATGCTGTGAGCTGCTGTGTTAGGATGATATTTTTAGACAAATCTGCACATTTTGACATAGAATCCTTCAGTACATTAACAATTCTCAGGGAATTATTTAGTTACTCAAGGAAGATACTTCATGCCATGATGGTAGATTACTGTGGTAGAAGATGGTGAAAGGTGATTTTGCACTAATTCTTGAAGCCTGCTTTAAGTGTTAAAGGTACATCATCTCAGTGACAGAAACATCTCAGTCAGATTCAGTAAAACACAATCTGACCGAAGTTATGTGTATATTGTGAGATACACTTTGTGGCATAACCATGAATTCTAGAAGCTATCAATGGTTGTGCTTGTCCTTATTTACTGAAAATGTGATTAGTAATTGACTAAACTGATGATTTGGGTTGCTTATATAAAGAAATGTTGACCTTAAAGAGGTCAGTCAATCTTACTCTGTTTTTTGATCAGGAATGAGGAACTGATGGGGACTTTTAGTAATGCCTTAAATAGAATAGGTCTGTATATTAGCAAGGGGCTTGAGAGTTTCTTGTATCAATTTGGACGGGTGATTCAAAAAGCCAAACTAACGTACAGGATGGAGGAAAAAGACCTGGCGGTTTGATTGATTGTAGCATCACTTTGAATCAGTTGTAAGATAACAATGTCATTATAGTTAGCTCAATTTTATATAAAATACTCCTCACATTTATTAAGAAAGATAATTATTAACAAGCCAGGAAATGTTTTGTTAAGAATGCATCTACTAATATCTGCATATGTTAATTTGAGGTACTCGGGAGATTTATTTAATGTGAAAATTAAGATGATATCTGCAGTAACCCTTTCATAATGTAACAGCTTATCATCCGGGGTTGGCCTATATGGGTCATCATAAGAAATGGTCTAAGGGAGGGCTATTCTGTACATTTTGTGAAATTGCTATAAATTAAAACCACTTTGCTTAATGAACACATGATAAAGTACATGAAATTCTGTAACTTTTTTTTTTTTTGCCAAATCTTCACTTGTATATCCACTTTCAGGATGAAAAGAAATAATAAAGGAACAGCAGGGTGTGGTGGCTTATGCCTGTAATCCCAGCACTTTGGGAGGCCAAGGCGGGCAGATCACCTGAGGTTGGGAGTTCGAGACCCGCCTGACCAACATGGAGAAACCCTGTCTCTACTAAAAATACAGCATTAACCGGGCATGGTGGTATGCCTGTAATCCTGGCTACTTGGGAGGCTGAGGCAGGAGAATCGCTTGAACCCAGGAGGCGGAGGTTGCGGTGATCTGAGATTGCACCATTGCACTCTAGCCTGGGCAACAAGAGTGAAACTCTGTCTCAAAAAAAAAAAAAAAGAAATAATAAAGAAAATGTCTAAAATTTGCAATATAAAGATAATCAAATTAATATTTAAAACTCTTAATTCCCCATTTTGAAAGTTTGATTTGTCATTGTAGGTGTTAGTTTTATTTTAATTTAAATTTTATAATTAACCAGAGAAACTATTATCAGTGATTATTGTGGAGATATGAAATTTAAAATTAATGTTCTAAATTTTAAATATGAAACATTAAAATAGAAACATTGAGTTACACAAAATTAGAAATTTACTCCAGATTTAAAGAATCTTGACATAGTTGAAACTGAAAGTCTCTTGCAGAGCACATATATAGATCTTTATGGAAAATGTCCTTTTCTTTTTTTTTTTCTTTTGGTCCAACTCAGTGCATTGGTTATGATAGATTAAGTTGTAGAAACAAATAGACTATAATATTTATAATGGCTCGAAATAGACATTTCTGTGCATCTTCCACCACAGTCCGACTCTCATGTCCAACTCAGGGGGCAGCTTTCCTCTGTTGATGATTCAGGGGGCCAGGCTCCTTCCATCTTGTGGCTCCTCTTCACTTCTAGTGGCCAGTGCTTGTGTTAAGAATTGCTTTTGTCACTAGTCATGTAATCTTGATGGGCATGCTATAAACACTTATTTAATTAGCTAGTGTGCCTTTGCCAACTTCTAATAAATAGGGTGAAAGGCTCTGTGGAAAGTTGCTCCCTTTAAATTTTTTTTTCTCTTTTTATTTCTTTTCTCCATCCTAGGGGTGGATATATAAATTGAGACCTGCTAAACATGTAGACAATTTCATGTACTTTGTGCCTATGGAGCCCCTTTTCCCCACATACTGGGGAAAAAGAGAAAAAAAAAAGACAGATAAATTCTAATTGTTAACATTATGAATTAATTTGAAGTCATCTCCTTTCAACATGACATAGGTGACATGTATTCTGTATGCTTGTGTATGTACACAACCTGGAAGGAGACACAGAAGGAGACTGATCAGGGGAAACGAGGGGGTTAGGCGCCCTCCAATCAGTATATAACTCTCTCTACTGTTTGTTTGCACTTTAGCCTGTGCATAGATTGCTTCTTAAACATAATTGTGAGTAGAAAAATAATTATATACAGAAGTGTCAACCAAGTAAGCAGACATTAATTGCATTTCTCCTGACTTAGGGGTCCAACATCACTGACACCTGCACTGAAATGCTAATGTGTGGAGTCTTACTGAAAATTTCTTCTGGAAATATTCAAGAACGGGTGTTTTTTCTTTTCGATAACCTTTTGGTGTACTGCAAAAGAAAACACAGGTAAGAGCCTAAGCAGGTCACACTTGAGAAGTGGTCACAGTTTCTACCTTTCCCTCTGGGGATCATCCAGCTCACAGTTTCTACCTTTCTCTCTGTGCTTCCCAGAACCCATCATCCATCAGTGCCTTTCTTCACATTTGTTCAGTCTGCTCTCTGATTGTTCGCTTCACCTTCTTGTAAAATCTAACTGAAATGTCACTGTCATCTGATGATGCTGGGTCCTCAGAGCCCTCTTGAGGAGAGGTGCAGTTTGTTCCTAACCCACATATCTCAGGCCCTGGAGGAGTGGCTGGTGTGTCTTCCTTGTTTCCTAATCCTGTTTCCCAATCATTTCCCCCTCTTCCTTCAATAATCTCAGCACATGTGAAGTTCATGCCATGAGTCTTTCCTCTCCACTACCTTTCCCTCATCTCCCCTTTATAGAACACGTAATATCTCACTGTCACACGTGAATTTAGTGATTTCTCTAGCTCTTACATCATTTTCTTTCTAACCTACTCCTGTTGCCATTTTGGAGGTGTTCAAAACTCACATGGATGATCTATCCAGAATTTTGGACCTGAAAGCCCACTGTCTCTTCACCTGCAATGAGCCTTTCTGCCATTACACCTGAGTCTCCTGTCCTAGGGCCATACTTTTACCTTGTCAATACCAACAGTCATAAAATTGAAATCTTCATTTCAGGCATTCTACTCTGAATATCATCCCCCATCCTCCTAGCTCTCTTCCTCTGGTATTGTCACTTCAGCTATTCTGGCTCCAAACATTGTCGAAGATCTCCTATCTCAAATTTTAAAAGTCCTTTATCTTGTGTCACACTGTCACCCTTCATAGCAGACTTCCTTGCAGGAGTTTTATGTTGTCACTTTTTCTACTTTCCCACTTGTTATTTGGCTTGAGCAACATTCAGCAAGGTCTTTGTTCACTCTGCTCCACTGAGCTACTCCCATCAGAATCACCGTAAGAAGCACTGCTGTGCTTCTTATTCCAGTGGTCACTTTTCTGCTCTTTAAGGTTTTGCTTGTTTTTGTAGCAGCGTGTAGCTTAGCTGAGCAATCCTACCTTCCCAAAGCACTCTCTTCTCTTTAATGTTATTATATCCCACTCTCTTGGCTGGATATTGGAGTGCTGTGGGGCTCTGCATTTGACTCCTTTTCCCTCTTCATATTCATAGACTCTTCCCAGCTGATTTTATCCATTCCCATCACTCGTGTCCCACATCTGTGTCAGTTGCTCTCAAATCTCTATACTCAGCCCAACAATCTCAACTCCTACAGCCTGTCTGCTATGATGGCCATGAGGAGTCTCAACCACAACATGGAAGAAATGGGATTCTGGATTCCCCTTCCTAAAGTTACTCCTCTCCCAGCTTTCCCTCTCTATTGTTTTCTCAATTCCAAAAATTATGAGTTAGCCTTGGTTCCTGTTTTTCCCTCAACGTTCCACATCCAATCCATTAGAAAATATTCCTGCATCTGCATTGAAAACATGCAAACATCTCTCCACATCTTTCCATCATCATTACTACTATGCTCCAGGCCACCTGGATCCCCCTTTGGTGACAACAGTTGTCTCCTAACTGACCCACCATATCTTTCCTTATGCCTCCACAATTTGTGCTCTCCACAGAAACCAGAGCACCTTTTATAAAACAAATCAGATCATGTTGTCACCTTGCTCAAAGCCCTCGTTGGCTTCCTAGAATAAAGTTCTTTTTTTGTTGTTTGTTTTGTTTTGAGACAGGGTCTTGCTCTGTTGCCTGGGCAGGATAGAGTGCGATGGTATGTTCATAGCTCTGTACAACCTTGAACTTCTGGGCTCAAGCAGTTTTCCTGCCTCAGGCTCCCAAGTAATTGGCGCTATAGGCACATACCACCACACCCAGCTAATTTTGTTTTTCAGTAGAGACAAGGTCTTACTGTGTTTCCCAAGCTGGTCTCGAACTCCTGGCCACAACAGTCCTCCCATATCAGCCTCCCAAAGTGCTGGGACTACAGGCATGAGCTACCGTGCTTGGCCTCACCTAGAATCAAATTCACACTCCTTACCCTAGTTTACAAAATTCTGCCTGGTCCAGCTCCTGCCTGTCTCTCACATCATCACGTCCCATTTCTCCAAACACAATACCTCACTCCTTCCTTTAGCCTTCTCTTTCTCTCATTCCTTGATTATGCCACGTGTGCTCCCTTCTTAGGGCCTTTGTACTGGCTGTTTCCTTTCTCAGTATGCCCTGTCCTTTGAGTTTTCCATGGCCAGATTCTTTGTGGCTTTCAGATCTCACTTAAAAATCACTCCCTCTGAAGTGTCTTCCCTGACCATCCCATCAAATGTGGCCTCCTAGTCACTATCATTATCGGGAAAGTACTTGTCACTTACTATTTCCTTCATTATTCGTTTGTTTACCTCCTGCCACCTTTACTAGATTAGACTGCAGGGTCCATGAGAACCAGGGGCCTTACTGCTCCTTCAATGCAATTTTTCTGGAAATTGGAGCAGACCTGTGATAGACAGCTGAGAAACACAGAATCAATGAATGAGCGAATGAAACTCAAACTAGTCCCCTATAGAGCTTAGCCATCATTAATGTAAATAATTTGTGTATTAAGGTTATTGATATAATGCTATTTGTTTTAAAGCATGAATACACTTTTTTCTTGAGAATGTTCTTACTTTATGGGATGTTTTCTTAAACTCTTGAGAAAATTTTTTTGCATGTTGGTTAAGCAAAACAGTAGAGTGACATTTAATTGAGAAGTTTCCTGAGCCTTTACGTGCTTCACCCTAACCATATATAGGACACATTTGTTTTAGTGAAATGGTACCAATAGGTTCATTCAATTTAATTTAAAGGTAAAGCAGTAGTTCAAAGTACAGGGTTTTAAATGACTATTTATTCCAGGTTCAGAATTTAGAAAACTATAGTCAAATATTTTCTGGTAGAGTGAGAATTAGAGACACAAAACTGACTGGTTTGTAAGACAGACTGAAGGGAGAGTTATTCTTCATTTCTGATAATGAGTGTTCTTGAATCAGTCATCAAGATGCCCAGAGCAAGTTAGCAAACATTTGGTAGCTATGATGATGATACATGGTAGTTCTGCCATGTGGGTTTTAGTATTAGAATTCCCTAGTAAGAGACATTAATTCAAAAATGCAATTAGATAAGCTGAGAAAACGTAGGAATACAACATGTATCTTCATGAGAAGGAACAGACTAGGATTAGAGCCCCAAAATAATTAAATTGTTGACATCTCTATTCTGATGAGTTTTTTAAAATTCCTTTTTACCAATGTGAAAATGAATCTTTTTTTATGTTCTTCTAAGTTCTCTGTGTTTGATAGCGAGATTGAGATTGATAGAAATTGGCTTTTGGAAGATGTAGAAGAGGCTGTTATTTTACTTGTGTGTTACTCATTAAGAAACTGTAATGTGAATCAAGGTGTTTTAGTGCAATTCTCCATTTGAGAATGAAATCTTTTTTCTTTTTTTTTTTGAGACGGAGTCTCGCTCTCGCCTGGGCTGGAGTGCAGTGGCCGGATCTCAGCTCACTGCAAGCTCTGCCTCCCGGGTTTACGCCATTCTCCTGCCTCAGCCTCCGGAGTAGCTGGGACTCCAGGCGCCCGCCACCCCGCCCGGCTAGTTTTTTGTATTTTTTTTTTAGTAGAGACGGGGTTTCAGGATGGTCTTGATCTCCTGACCTCGTGATCCGCCCATCTCGGCCTCCCAAAGTGCTGGGATTACAGGCTTGAGCCACCGCGCCCGGCCTGAAATCTTTTTTCATTCAAATTGATCCCATCTTTATCTATGCCTGCCATCAAGACTCAAATCTTTTGCAAAATTAACATTAGTGGACAAATCATGATATTATGTGGTCTTATGACTGGAATTGCTAAGTACATTAAACACAGGAGAAGTTTAACAAATTAAAATCCTGCTATTTAGCAAATACACTTAATGAATGTATTATGTGGGCCAAATACATACAGGTTAGAAATGGAAATAACAAAATAGTTCAACATGTCCTTTCCCTTCCAGGACTGGAGAACCTGTTTGAACAAACCATCTGTTCCCTTCACTTAGAATGCTTCACTCCCTTATGAACTTGGCCTCAGCATATACTATCTAAGATGTAGAGATCTTTCAGAAAACATGAGTAAAGGGAACATTTTACAAACTTCCATAATGTTGTGATTATATAAAGTAGGGACCTGATGAATTTAATTCTAGAATTACATTCTTTAAATAGCAGAGTGCCAGATTAGGCATCCTTGCTTTGGATATTTCTAATATTATTAATCTCAGTAGAAACTAGTTTTTAAAAAAATTATGATATAGTATTTGATATGTATAAAATGATATTGGTTAGTTTGGCTTATTTATGAGTTTTAAAAAGTAGTATCATAGTGGTTTTAGTTTTTTGCAATTTATAATTTGCATTTAGTATAGTTTCTAAATCCATTTTGTGTGTAGCAAAAATTTCTTCATGTTACCTGCTGCATAATATTTCATTAGTTAAATGTATCACAATTTAATTATTCATCCTCCTATCAATGGGCTTTAGGGTTGTCCCCAGTTTTTCTGCTATTGTATACATTCTTGTATATGTGTCCTGGTGACCACTACAACACATAATTAGGAATTAAATAATAGAATCAAGACATTTAAATTTGCAATATTATAATATGCAGCATAATTATTTTCAAACTATAGGCTTTTTAGTCTTTAAACTTCAATAGAGCCATTTTCTGAAGAGATCAAAATCTGTTTGAGCTAAGAATTATAGAATTGATCAAACACTTACTGGAATTTTATATTGAGTATTAATATCTGAAACCCAAGAGAAATATACAAAGCCCATACAGAGTTCACAGTAAGCTCATAAAAAATTGGTATGTTGAAAATAGAACTAAGTGATGGATTCTTATATATAATCCATGATTATTTTGCCTGTGACTAAAACTGTTAAGGATATTAAGTCTTTTCAGTATGATTGTTTTTAAGTTAGTTTACCAACTTACAAGAAATTCTGTTTTTCAAAACGCCATGATATTATTTTCCAGCTGCAAATAATACCTGCATATTAGTTACCTGCATATTAGTCTGATCTGCATTCCTCTTTATAGTCAACCTCCTGTGAGGCCAATTTTCATAGCTACCTGGGATGAATTCGTAATTTATAGCATTGATTTATGCCTATTAATGAAGAACATTTAGAGGTTGTTTTCAAAATGAACGTGAGGAGTGCAAGGTGATGAAGGTCTGGGGCTGACAAACTGTCCAGTCAGGCTAATTAATCGATTTGCTTAGTTTTCTTTAGTAGAGATGAAGGACTACTAAGTTTTGATGAGGCTTGAAGGCAGCTAAGTCAGGAATATGCAATTTTTTCCAAGGAAAGAGCCCAGAGAGTGTGATAGCATCTGGAGACACATCCCTGTGCCCACCCTATCCACACTGGGATAAGTATCTTACTGGACAGGAGAGGAAGAGGGGGCACTGCAGTTTGTGTACAGCTACATCTTAACTTGTGCTAGGTGTGTCTACATAACACAACACATTAATAATTATTCGACTATATTAAATTATTAGCCAGATTTTGTCACTGAGTCCAATTGAATAGTCTAGGTCAATGGAAATCTCTTGAGTGACTAGGTATTTTTTAATCTCCTTGAATCATTTCTTAGAATTTTCCTGTTTTAATGAAAGAAAACATTGAAAAAATATTTTTTCCTGTGTGCTTAATGATTCAAATACAAACATATATAACTTCCTAATTCATTGTTAGAAATGGTCATCTGTAAACCTGGGTTTTGACTTTGTGTTACATACTTTTAAGATTAAAAGCTGGTACTAGATGTAATATATATATAGTTTTGAAATGTTTTGGGTGTTTTAGAAATAAATAAGGCCTTTTTGAAGGATTGCAAAGGTATTAAGAGACTTGTTCAACAAGTATACAGTGATTATATTATAAAACTATGATAGGAGAAATATTTTTATAGCTGGATATCACTGAGCTTAAGAACCTCCAGCACAGCCAATGCTTTGAAGAGGGATCATAAGTACTAACTGGAAATTACCAGCTAGTTACTGAAAAATGAGTCATGAAGGTGAAAGAAACTCAAATGAAATTTTAAAATAACCAGTTGTTAGTGTCTGTCAGAGTCTGATTAGGCACTGCTGATGTCTTATATTGAGCAAAACACATACTCACTCTCCCACCTGTATACTATCCTTAGTTTAAAACTTGAATTTATTTTTAAAACTTAATATGCAGGTTGCCTACTTCATTAAAGCAACCAGTGCTGTTATGAAAGGGAGGACAAATGTAAAGATCTCCAGGAGTCTAATGTTTGATATTGTCAATTGAACTGGTGTCTTTTTTCAAAGAATTGCTTAAAATATATTGTTTTGACGTTGTTTTACATTGTTTAGTAACAAAGTCTTTCTGATTTAATTCCATCTTAAGACGGTTGAAGAACAGCAAGGCATCTACAGATGGACATCGGTACCTTTTTCGTGGCCGGATCAACACGGAGGTGATGGAAGTGGAGAATGTGGATGATGGCACCGGTAAGTGATCTGTGGATTTTAAATGGGATGCCAATGGTAAATAGTAAACTCCTTTGTAAGACAGATTTCTCACTTGGATAATTCACCTGCCGTGTATTAGAGCTTAGAAATACTTTGTTAGGTAAAGTCGTTGGGTAGAGGAAAGAGAAAGGTGAGATAAGGGAGGGGAGGACTACTGTGAAAGTAGAAAATTATATATAGCCAAAACACACTAACATGAAACACAGATACAGAGAAATAGCCGAGTAGTGTCCCATGGCATTCATGGGACTGGAACAGAGGGCACTGTGCAGAAAATAGTTAATGAATGAATTTTCTTTAGTTATACTATTTTATAAGCATAAGAATGATGTTTTGTTCCTATAATATATTCGCTGTAGAATATAGCAAACTCTAGATTTGTCTTAGCTATGTAGTTGTTATTCATAGAGACAGGTTGTAAGTTTGCTTGTAAGCAAATTGTGGATGGAGGTGGTTTGTGTAATTTTAAATGCTTGTTTTAAATATCTTATTACTCAAAGGTAGTAACTTTTCGCTTTATAGATTTGAAAGTATGGGGTTTTATAAGCTAATTTATGCATGATTAGTCACAAACATTAAGTAAAATAAAGTTAAAATAAATTATACTTTCCATTTGAAAAAAAAGTCTCTAAAATAAATTCACTTAGTAAAGTGAATTCCATTTTCCCCAATGATTTTAGTTAGAATTTTAAAATATGCTTCTAGGAGACATGCAATATATTAACTGTTGCTAAATGTCTTTTGCTTTCATATAAATAAATACTTTGGTTATATTCATTATACATATGGGATTGGGATGCAGATCAGCTCCCTCCACCTCTCACATACTTTCATTGTCACTCTGGGGTCCCAGAGGGGAGAAGGATATTTATAATCTGTCAGAAGCACAGAATTTCAAATGCTCACCTGTAGGCAATTTCTCAATACCATTGTTAGCATCTGAATAAATTGTTAAGTACTTACAATAATGAACTGTGATTGCTGTAGGTAAGGGAAAAGGGAATGCAATGAGCAAAACTCAGGTGGTGCCTGAGACTGAGCACTCAGCTTTGGAGCCATGCTATTGTGTTCATCCAGTAGAGAGGTTCCTCAGTGGCTAACTGTGGGGTGGTGTGAAGTTGCCAGACAGTTGGCACAGATAGATGTCCCAATTCAAATCCCTTTCTATGCCACAGACTGTAATGCAGTTGCAGATACTCCCATGCTAACGTATGGGACCTAGTCGGCTATCTTTCCATAACAGGATGTACACATTATTTTTTACAAGGTAGCAGTAATTTATTCTGTGCTTTCTAAGAAGACTATGTAGTGACATTTAGAAGTTATCTAACATGCTAAGAATTATCTTGCCTCTGTAACCTTAATGTTCAAGAGACTCCCCAAATGTCCAACTTTGAACCTGAGTTGGGAGGAAGTCAGATAGTAAAAGAAGAACACTAGAAACTTCTACTCTGTTCTTTGTTGGACCTGATTACCCATAATGGGTAATCATTATGGTAAATCATTGTTGCTTAGGCACTTCCTTTATTTTCTTCTACTTTTAGGCTTTCCCATGGGCATAGAGCCCCTGGCCTTATTTCCTGAGAGATTGAATATCCACCCCTTATGTCCCACTTTCTCCCTTCACCCCCCGGGATGTGAGTGCCACTATTAGTGCCATCTGCATTGGTGGTCTGACTGAGTTGTGATAGTGATTACTATGGTTACTGTGCTTTTGGGCAGCTGGAGAACTAGATAAAGAGATGTAAGAGCCCAGGACCTTTGGAGGCATGGCCATAAAATGCTGTCTTCCAGTGTATCTGGGCCGGATGGTAAGAGAGTGAGATCCTGTGAAGGGTGACTTGAATTACACAAATAGTCCTTGGATTCAATTCCAAGTTTGTTGGGTTTCCATGTACATGCTTTGTAACACAGAGAGGGACCGAGTGGAGAGCAGTGAAGGAACAAGGCATCAGCCTACGGAGATTGAGTTTGGTAGCACCCAGAAATGATCTGGGTGCTGCGTGAACTTTCTCCCTTTGTTGTTTCTTTGGTCATTTCCAGCATAGAATCTTCATTTCTTTTTTGATGAGCTCAGGTTTTAAGTCTGCTGTATTTTTTGCTTTACGCATGAAGCTCTGACGCAGATGGATCTTAGCAGAGCTGATTAATGTCCCTATGCCAAGTACCCCCCATACTTGGCCCCTGGATAAGTTAAATGAGGGATAAACAGATGCTATCAGGCTTATCTGTCATTGCCAAAAGAAAAATGCAAACACCTATACCATATTTAGTTGTAAATAATAAAATGGATGAATTGATGTGTGTGTGTATGTATATATATATATGTATATATATTTAAGCATGCTTAGAACATTTTTTCCTTTTCTTAAATTGAGATGGGGTGGTGGTGAGGAGTCTGATTATCTTGCCCTGGTTGGACTTGAACTCATGATTCTCTCAACTCAGCCTCAGTAACTGGGACTACAGGCATGCACCACTGTGCCTGGCACTTAGAACTTGTGATGGAAAATGGAATGGAAAAGTTTTTCTTCCGTTTGAATTACACAAATACTGAGTATTTTTGTATACTGTGTGTATAATAAAATAGTTTTCTAAGGAAGAAGCTCTATCAGATGACTAATTGCATTGATATAGCTCAAAACTTGCAGAAAAATTAATTGTACTTGGGATGAGACTAAAGTTTTCAGCCAGCATGTAAACATCTCGAATCTTTTGATAAATAATATTATTGTAATTTTATTCATAATACTTAATGACTTGGTTTATATCATAGTTATATCTTAGTATAGAAAGAAATTTAAATGATGGTATGATGTGCAAAAGTGCAAAAATTTGTATATATATTTATTTAAGTCTGTCCATGTTATCCATTAATTCCTATATTCAAGGCAGATGTTGACCCTTGCATCTGTGGCCAAATTTCCATGCAACCATTCTTCAGATTTCAACTCTCAGTGAATCTAAGTAATTCTTTGAAGATTCTTTCTGGGACTACTAGTTTGATCATGATGCTCTAAAGAAAATTCAACTTAAAGGCAATAGTAGGAAAGCTATTGAACTTCCTGGAATTAATTTTCATGGTAATTTTTATAGTGCACGCCTGGAAAGCCATTCAGAAAGTAGTACCAGATCATTAGTATTCTCTCTTATGCACCAGTTTATTTCTGTGGTTGGACAGAGGGTGAGAATGTTGACCTTTAGAAAATGTGGTCTGTAGTTCAGTGTTGGGCATACCATAGATTTCAATACATTTGTTAAATTCGAATTGGATAAGATGAAAATTTTTTATTCTTAAGGTGTTCTTTAAAAGTAAGTCAATTAAAAAAATTTAGCTCTCCCTTTAGATATAAATACTTGAAACTATTTTAATATGTTGAATACATTATTTTATAAAATTAAATTGTGCTTATTAAAGAAACTTTGGAAACTGCAGAAAATATAAAGGCAAAAAACATTAGATAATAATGTCGTACGAAGACAAATACATAAGACTATATACAAAATATTTCCTGCAATTTTCGTTTTCATGCACAGATTTAAAATGCTTGAAAATGTGAACTTTATAATTTTGTATCCTTTTTCACTTAAATCAAGTACCTGTATTATCTTAATGATCATCATCTTTATCTTCATGCCTTATCACCAAAAATAGTATTTATTGTTGCATACCAGTCTAACCAGATAAACCAGTTACTTTCACAACTGTAGTATTGTTGCGTAAGCTGGATTGAATATGTTCTTAATTAAAAAGTAACAATGGCTTAACAAATGTTGAAAAGAATATAAGAATATAATAGTTTTTTANTGTAGCAAATCTCATGAAGACTAGCAGAGTTTATTCTAGAAATGCAATACTACTTTAACAACTGAAACAAAGTAATTCATTGCAATAACAGAATAAAATAGAAAAATATGATTGACTGGATAGAGGTGAAATTTTTTGCCAAAATTTAACATACATTTATGATTTTTAAATTCTTAGGAAAATTAGGAATAGAAGGAAGCTTCTACAACTTGATAAAAGATACATATTAAAAAACCTACGTGGTCTTTATTTATTTATTTATTTACTTTTTTTTTGAGATAGAGTCTCACTCTGTCATCCAAGCTGGAGTCCAGTGGCATGATCTTGGCTCACTGCAACCTCTGCCTCCCGGGTTCAAGCGACTGTTCTGCCTCAGCCTCCTCCTGAGTAGCTGGGACACCAGGTGCACACCACCACACGCAGCTAAGTTTTTTGTATTTTCAGTAGAGATGAAGTTTCACCATATTGGCCAGGCTAGTCTCAAACTCCTGACCTCATGATCCGCCCACCTCAGCCTCCCAAAGTGCTGGGATTACAGGTGTGAGCCACAGCACCTGGCCTGTGGTCATTATCTTTAATGGTGATAATAGTGGTATATTAAATTATTTCTCCTGAAGATTGGGAGAAAGGCAGGGATGTCTATTCTCATCCCTCCTAGTGTTATTCAGAACAGTTATTTTTTAAAAAGTATAAAGTTTGGAAAGGAAACAGTGAAATATTCATAGATAAAATAACCGTTTATATAGAAAACTTTATGTAACCTTTTTGGAAAAAAATCTACTAGACCTGATAAGTAGAATTAGAAAGGTTACTAGATACAAGGTTAGTATCTTTTCAAAAGCAAAAAATTGGAAAATGAAACTTAAAAAAAATTATTTGCAATAGCATCAACATAAAAGTAAGAATAAATTTACCAAAATCATGCAAGCCATCTACCTTAAAATTTGAAACTACAGAGATAAAGCAGAAAAGGCCTGAATGAACAGATATATACCATTACCATCAGTTGAAAGTTTCAACATTGTTAAGACGTCAGTTCTCTTGAAACTGATCTATAAACACAATCTCAATCATAATACCTACAGACTTTTTAAACAGAAAGTGGTAGTTGATTCTAAAATATTCATAAAAATGCAATGGCCCAGATTAATCAAAACAATCTCAGAGAGAGAGAGAGAAAGAGAGAGAGGCCAAAGTTGAATTCTCAAGCCTGATTTCAAGACCTGCTAAAAAGCTATAGTAATCACATGAGTGTGGTATGGCATAATGACAGAGAGATCAGAATGGAGCATAGAAATCAACCCGCACATATACAGTATACTGGTTTTCAGCAAAGTTACCAAAGCAATATAATAAGGAGAGAAAAAAATATTCCAACAAATTATGCTGAAACAACCAGTTAATACAGAAAAACAAAGAAACAAACAAACAAAAAACCTCTCTCTCTCTACCCTATATTGCTATTTTAATTAGACTTTTTTTTTTTTTTTCTTTTTTTTTTTGGAGGGGGGATGCTGGTAATTTATTCCAAAAATTTTTCTCAATGTTAAATATTTATGAACAAATTACAAGTTTGAAAGTTTCCCTTAGAAATTTATGCATTCACAGTGTTGATCTCCAGGACAAGGGTTGAATACATTATTTAGACATCAGTTTCTTGATGTTTTCGATAACACAGTCTGGCAATTTCTTCTGTTTCTTAGCCTTTTTATAATACTTGGATATTTTCCATCTCATTGAAATGCAAATTTATTGAAAGAATACTGGCACGTCCACTGAGATTTATAGTGTATCAGTTTTGGAAAAATCCCATCTAATTATATGAAACTGTACTGAAATAAGAGCAAGGAATTTGCAAACTGTGTAGCTTCAAGTAATTAGTGACTTGTTCAGGTCTGTCCATTGGATTTTTCTGCTTTTGGAAGAAATCTGTGACTAAAGACTGTTGAATTTGGATATTCTACATTTAAGGAATGGCAATTTAAAATCTATTCTTCCTATAAAATTAACATTTTAGATCCATTGAAGCTTGGAAATTCCTGCGTTTGCCATTTAATAAATTATTTATTCTTTCACTTAAATTTTTTAAACCAAATTCTGACTAAGTACAAAGCAATGTTGGACTTTTTAATGACTTTAGTGAAGGTGTTCTTTATGGATAAGTTTAATTTTTATTTTGAAGTATGAAGATATTAGACAATGTGCTATGATTAAAATTGTGAAGCTATTTATATGTCTGTAGCTTTTGAAAAAAATGAGAAGCAATTGCTTATTTTGTATAGCATTCAGTAATTTTGATGCTATTATGAAGTATGTAACTACATTTTGAGGCCTGTGGTATGTATATTCAATTGTATATGTGTGTTAGTGTATGTGCATATATATGTTTAAAATTACTTATGATTTTTAAAATTGGTGTGATAGAAATGAGCTAGCATATAAACTTTAAAAAGGACATTATTTCTTCATGTAAAATTATTTGACACAAGCTGTTCTTTTAAAATATTAGTGCAGCAATTAAGCTGTTATTTGAGACAGTGGATGTATTAGTCCATTCTTGCACTGCTATAACTGCCTGGGATTGGGTAATTTATAAAGAAAAAAGGTCTAATTGGATGATGGTTCTGTGGGCTGTATAGTTCATGTGGCTGGGGAGGCCTCAGCGTACTTAAAATCATGGTGAGAAGTGAAGGGGAAGCTGGCACGTCTTCCTAGCCGGAGCATGAGAGAGGAGCGGTGGAGGTTCTATACACTTTTAAACAACCAGATCTCACGATAACTCACTCACTATCATGAGAACAGCACCAAAGGGGAAATTCTTCCCCATTATCCAATCACCTCCCACCAAGCTTCAGCTCCAACTTTGGGGATTACAATTTGACATGAGATTTGTGCAGGAACACAGATCCAAACCGTATTAGTAGACTTTACAGTCAGCTAATGATCTTGGTTTCTGTACATTGAGACAGTAGCCACATGTGATCAATCACATGCTCACTTATCTGATTCCGAGTTGAATTATGTGCTTTCCAAAAGAAATGTGTATGCACAGGCTCAATTGGTCAGGCCAGGCTTCATGGAGGAGGTGGGTCCACTTTCAAGAGGAGTAAGAATCTGTGAGACAGAGAGGAGTGTGGGGTAGCTTGATGAGAAACTCAGCCTGGGGAATACATTAAGTATTCACAGGACAACCAGGAAAGCAGCAGACAAGAAAAGCATGGTGGGAAGGCATTAGAACAGAGTGGAAAATAGAAGGAGTTAGAGTTGAGTTAATTTGGGAAGAATCTTTAAAGCAGAGTCTACATGTAGTTTTGACTTGATTCAGTGGTGAGACACCCAATGGGTGGCTTTTGAGCTAAGAAGTGGCCTGATGAAAAATATTTGAGGGAGGGCCAGCAGGGTGTGAAGAGGCCAGCGACCAGACTCACTCCAGGAAAGAAAGGAAGGAAAACCCCCTGTTATAGAGATGGCTGGCCCTGGGGTACACCTGTGTGGTGTCAGGAGCATGACCCGGATGATTTTGGCATGTGAACCTGTGTTCCCTGTGCCCTATGGGAGGGCCACACTGTGTTCATTTTGGAGTGAGTCCCGTATTTATGACTGTAGGCTGCATTTGGCTACTGTGGTTTTCTTTATCTACAGTAATAGTTAAAGGTGTGGTAACCTGAGTGGCCATGTGGGATCTTTTAAGCTGCAGGTGCCAGGTTCACTTAGCTAATCATAGCCTGACTTGAATAGAGAGAAGACAGCCTGAAAAAAAGCTTGGGCTTGTTTGTGATTCTGGTCTTGTTAGGTCACAAGTGATTAGGGTTGGGGGACAGTTCTAAACTTGTAGAATTTGAGAATTTCTGAATTTTTTCCCACCAGTTTATCATAATTTCTCAGCTGGTTATTTTTATAGATATTAAGGAGGAATTGCACCGTAATTATGAAGTAATATTCTTATTTTCCTACTAATGCTCATGAATACTTATCTGACATGAATTATGAAGTTCTTTTACTTTGTGTAGGATCGGAACATGAATTAAACACATAAAGGTAATAAAAGTACAAAACATCTTTTTAAAAATTGCTTGTAATTTTTTGGGAGGGAAGGATCTGCCAGTTTAAATCCCTGTATTATCAGAAGTCATTACTGATTATTCATGGATTATGGCACCTATAGAAAATACAGACTAATGTCTAATGTCATCCTATTTTGACACAAAAGTAATCTGGAAGCTTTAAATACTCCACAACTGAACAGCATCATTTGATAGTGGATTTGTGGTATTACTAGTCTGACCTCATATAATGTGTAGTGATTTTGGAGCTAATGAAAAAGACTATGGGAACCAGATTTTGGGAGAATCAGTGCCAAGCACATTTGTTTCTACTCAAAAACTTCATAAAGTAGATCATCTGAGAAAAAAAGAACAAAACAAGCAAAGTACCACAAAGTCATTTTCTAAATCACCTTTAACTTTGTTATGGCTTACCTCCTCAACACTGGCCTTTGCTGCTGAATGACTTTCAGGAGAGACACATGAAAAGGGTCACTTTAATTGGTACAGGTGCTGACTCAGGCCTCTGTCATAGGTTTTTCCATCTTGGAATCTTTGCTTTGCAGGGACTGTCATGCCAGTAAAGGTCGTTTGCAAGTTATGTCACTATTCTCTACCTGCTGTTAGACAGAGAACTACTGTATAGAGTTTGCTGTTGACATTTTCAAACACAGCATGACAGTTTACCCAAAATTGTGGTGAGGTAACAAAAGAGACAATTAAATGTAAATTTGTCTTCAAAAATTTTTTCATAAGTTTCTATTTATGGGACATAAATGGAATGAAATGGGTTTAAAGAGTGTATGTCTTGACCATGTACAGTGATAATGCTTTGGCATTTGTATGTTTCCATTTATTGCAGTTTTAGGTAATTGCACTCTTAGTGTGTTCCATTGGCCAATCCTTAGTGTGCAGTTCATTAAATAATAGAAAATTGTTCCGTGGGACATAAATTGTCTCTGAAACCTAGAACGCTATTTCAAAAAAAATTAGAAAGATAAAATAAATAGACATCTTGAATGTTTGAGAAGAAAATACCTTGCATGTTATTCTTTTATTACTTTAGAAACTTTGACAATATTTTTTAGCATAGAGCATGCAAGTGTTAATTAGTTTGTAGTGTTTAGTTTCATGTAATATATTAACACTGCGAGCTAGAAATGTTCCATTATTGAGCACTGACTGCCTGCAATATAAACGCATTCTTAAAATTTTAAATGTGTATGTTTTTCAAAATGCGTATATAAAGCAAAGATATGTTGAACAATTCAGTGGTTTTGGAACTTTTGTGTATTGAATGATAGTGTTGATATAATAATATTGTGTATTACCTTTTATTCATTTGCCTTTACCCATTAATTTACAGCTGATTTCCATAGCAGTGGACACACTGTTGTTAATGGATGGAAGATACATAACACAGCAAAAAATAAATGGTTTGTTTGTATGGCAAAAACACCTGAAGAGAAGCATGAATGGTTTGAAGCTATTTTGAAAGAAAGAGAACGGCGGAAAGGTGAGTGTATGAACTGGGCACTATTATATTTAGCGAAGATTCTAACTTAGCATAGGAGTAGATAATGGGAAATTATGAGAAAGTAGAAAGGTATATGATGGTTGCTTATTAGGTTGGTGCCAAAATTATTGGGGTTTTGACATTGAAAGCAATTACTTCTGCACCACCCTAATACTATGTGACGTGAGCCTCACACTAAAAGGCTTATTTGATACTTACAAAATTGTTATGTAATACTTACATAGTTAGCAAAATAATTATGTTATGACTGGTAGTGTCTTTTAAATCGTTTTTTATAATAGAAAATTTGTTCAATTTTCTTTTCATTTTATTCTTGGTATTTCTAAAGCAGCATTACCAAATTTTTCTTTAAGTGACAAGCTTCAGTAACATAATGCAGTGTTGTAAAGCCTCCAATTGTTCTCTGTATACTTAACAGAACATTAAAATTTCTTAGACCCAATATGTTAGATTCCTAATTATAGATTAAACACTCTGGATTTATACAAACTTTTAAAACTTATTAGGTCTATGAATATAATACAATGTAACCCAATTAGTTGTTTGTTCATATGAGGAGGCCTAGCTCGAATTTGTGTTATGCTTTTAGAAAAATTTGCAAAAGGAATTTGGCCTGGCTATATTCACCAGTGTGAAGTTTATCTGCAAAAAGGCATATTTCTATAATTCAGCTCAGAAATAGAAATGCTTGTATTTCTACTAATTAACAACTGATTTCTTAATTAAGAAGCATGACATTGTTGATTACTTCTGGAGACCCAAGAATAAAACAGCTCATTGGTAATGAAATTTCAGAACACAAAGAACTCTTTCTTCCATCTTCAGATGTTTTCCCCTGAAGAATATGCAAAGTTGCTACCTTGATTGAAATATTCATGGTACATACTTGTAGAATTTCCAAAGCATTTTCAAATCCTCCTTTGGTTGATCCTGAATGAAGAGCCAGATAGAAAATTTTAAAACAAAGTTTATGAATATGTGACTGACTCTAAGTTTTGTTGAACGTAGCAGTGAATTCAAATAGCAAACAAATAGTTAAAAGGTGAATCAAGCTTTCAATCAAGTTGAACCTTTTTTGTTTTTTTTTGTTTTCTTAAGTGTGGCTATGATTCACCCAAGACAAAAAAAAAAAAAAAAAAA